>NC_140171.1:71863019-71933019 GCF_963971535.1 Notolepis coatsorum | reverse complement strand
ACTACCTAAGCATTGGGCAGCTAAATAACCTTTTAGATGGCCTAGAGATGGTGTGAGATGGGTGACCTTCCCTAAATGAGGCCCCTGCTGCTGACACAATGCCCTAAATCTAATGGACGTGGCTGGCATTGAAATGAAGTGCCTGCAGCCTGAGCTCTCAGCCTCTTCTAGGAGCAGCGAGAGCCTGCTACGCACCTCCACACATGAATATTTTATCATTGAAACACACTCTTGTTTATGAGAAAATGTTGCTGCTGTGGGTCAAGATTATGATATGATCATATCCAATAGGCTATCGTTATATCAATCACATGTGACTGTCATCCACAGAGCGGTGTCGTGGAAACTGGAGAGGTTAAGTATGCGCATGGTCAAACCATTTTAGTTGATACAAATGTATTTGCTAAAACATGGTAAATCGAATACAAAATAGTTTAGGAGTTTGGTAGAGGACTTGTGTTCTCTGGCTAGGAAAATGAGGTCAAGCTCCCTGACTTCTTTGTGGGGTCACCTTATAAACTCACACAAAGAACTCTCAAAGAGCACACGGGAGGCTGCAATTCGAAACTGGCCCCTGTAAATATCCAAACCCCCCTCCCCCCCCCATCCTGGTGCTCACTTTCAGAGCTCTGCACGGCCAGGCACCAGAATATTTAACTGACCTGCTGGAACCTTATGTGCCCAGCAGGACCCTGAGGACAGCTGACCAGGATCTGTTGGTCATTCCGCGCACCAGGCTGATCACCAAAGGTGACAGAGCCTTTCAGTCTGTAGCGCCTAGACTCTGGAATGCCCTTCCTCGTGGCCTAAGAGCTGTATCGTCTGTTGAAATTTAAAAAAATCTGCTAAAAACAGGCTGATTTTTTGTTTAAACAGGCCTTTGGGTAATGTTTGAGCTTCTCCTTCAGGTATAGAATATGTCTTTTGTTTTGTTTTGTTTCTCTGTGATGCATTGTGTTTTGTTCTATCTTATCTCTTGAATGGTTTCTTGCTTTTTATTTTTTAATTTAATTTAATTTCTGCTGTATGTAAAGCACTTTGTGAGCTGTCTCTGTGAAAAGTGCTATATAAATAAACTTTACTTACTTACTTACTTACTTACTTACTCACCCAACCTCCTCAAATGTATATACTCTCTTTTAGAAACTCTGTCTCTTAAACAGTACTGTATCAGTACTGTTTATCTGTATGTCATGTATGTCATAAATGTTACGATGAATTGAAAATGGGGGACCCTGATGTAAACAAGACGAAAGTCTTTCTCTGGTCTGCATCCCCTTAACAATTGTGTGTATTGAGCCGTACTGTATTGTACCCATTCTGCAATCTGGTAATAAAGTTTTCAATCGATCAATCAATCAATCAATCAATCAATCAATCAATCAATCAATCAATCAATCAATCAATCAATCAATCAATCAAACACAAAGGGAGGGGGTGGGGGAAGGGATGACCAGGTGATAGGTGAAGAGTACAGGCAGGAGGGGGTGAGGGGCACCGGAAGGAGGGGGGAAGGTGTTATCAAAAGGACTAGAATGAGGGTCCAGGATAGGGGGGTGTTAACAAAAATAATCTCCACACCAGTGGCAACGCGTGCTCTAAATGAATGAGGATGCCATGATCTGCCAAATCAGAATTTTGATGATGATCCAAAGATGATGGATGAGGGGTACTGTTGCCCAGAAAGCAGTCAGAAGAGCAAGAAGCTCTTAATAAGGAGCTAGATTATGCAAAACATAAAGTGGATGAGGAGGATGGAGAGTACGAGTGTGATGAGGATGGAGATTGGAGAGATAGACGATCTCTTTGATGATGATGATGATGATGATGATGATTAGTAGTAGTTTAGGTTTTAATGTTGTGCCAACAGAGAAGATGTACTGTAATAGTACTTTGTTTGAACCTTAACAAAACATACACTGGATTTCAAATTGTATAGGAAAATGTGTTAATTTGTCTATGTAGGACGAATTAGTCTTTTCACATTAGTCTTCCACTTTTGGGCTTGTTTACAAAAAAGCTACAATATTTATGGCATAACAGCATGATACAATCTTTATTAACATTGTATTTCCAATATTAACCTCAAATTGTTCTCATCTGATGGACTACATTTGAGTAAAGTGGGAAAATAGAGATGTGATCTAAACATTTTCAGCTTTTTTTGCATTTTCTTGTCCTAAAATAGAATCAAGGTGTGTTTGAATCTTAAAAATAACAATTTGACTGAATTCCTTGGGTCAATATTGTTTGGGGAAATGTTTTAATTTGTCTCTATTATGTTGTTAACTTCAAAAGTTATGCTGTTTTATTTTTCTTCCTTTTCAGGTTTGCGTTCAGGATAGGTGTAATAAAGGGTTAAAAATAAACCCCATGGGACATTATTTCAACCTGTTACCTGTTAAAATCTTAAAATAGACACTTCAAGGATTAAGAAAAAAACAGGTGGCGAAAAGAAATCCAGACCATGCAGGTGGACCTATGTTTCCATCTAGACTAAAAGGCCCATGCAAGTTATTCTGACATGACGATAGCAAGGTCATAGCAATGCCTCTATTACACTTTTAATATGCAGGGGCTTGGAACAACAATTTCATTCTGTTAATGAATAGATGCATACTAATAATAATTGCATGAAGTGAAGAATTTAATGCATAATAGTCCCGTTATGAAGGCACATTAGTTTAGTCCTGGTGGAATGAGAAACAATGCAGTTGGTTGAGGGGTTGTCCAGGTAATACCTCCAGTAGAGCAGGTTTATGAGGTGCTTTTATTATCCACCAGATTAATACCTCTCTCTCTATCTGTCTGTCTGTCTGTCTGTCTGTCTGTCTGTCTGTCTGTCTGTCTGTCTGTCTGTCTGTCTGTCTGGTTGTCTGTCTGTCTGTCCATCTGTCCGTCTGTCCTTACGCCCATCCTGCCTGCCTGCCTGCAGCTAATCTAGCAAACTACAACGCCAATTTGGTTGCTCATAGGCCAGCAGGCCAAGGACTTGGATTCTGGAATATTTTTCAGATTGGTCAATGACAAGTATTTTATTTGTATTAATTTCCATCATTGTCTGTTGAGATACATCCAGTATGAAGTTACACCTTTTGAACCCAAGAGGGCGATACTACACAGGTTCACTGGTAATCAGCTTTTTGGCACCTGTTCAACATGCCATATTGAACCTATTGCTAAGAAGTGTTTTTGGCTAAAAGCTAGGCTAGCTAAGTCCATATCGGCTTCCATTAATTTGTGCTAAGCTAGGCTAGTTTGCAGCCTGATAGCTTTCTACTGAATGCACAGAGAAGAAATGTATCTTCTTGTCTGACTCTGGAAGATGGTAAGCACAATTCCCATAATGTTGGCATGTTCCTTTAATATGCTGCTCAAACGTGCCCCAATTTACTAAAATAAATTATTGTTGGAAATTCACGTATTTGCCATCTTCCCCAGTCAGACTATACAATAGATACCCTTCTCCTCCCTATGCGTGCAATAGAGAGATAGAGACCCGCTGACCACTAGCTAGCTTAGCACAATGAATGGAAGAGACACCTTTCTCTGCATCTCCCTAAATCCTCACATCGAACAGCATTATCAATATTATCCCACTTTCACTTGCAAAATGTTAACAGCACTTTTTATTCCTAAGTGCAGTGCTGGATTTGATCACCTGACTTGCAGTGGTTCACCTAATGGTTTAGATATACCAATGCTGGGTCAGATATGGGGACTCATTTATTTAATACAGATATTTAATAAAATAGCATTTATTTTCTCTACTGCTGACTGGGTTGTGTGTTCAGGCTCTGTCAGATCCTTCCTCAGGCTGGTTTATAACAGTATATTCGGTAAGCAGTATTCCTGGCTCCAGAAAGCACAGCTAATTGATTAATTAAAGTTGTTGTCACATCACAAAGAGCAATCATTCTGAACAGCTTGTTTAGGCTTGTTAATCTGAAGACTTGGCCAAACGGCAAGGAGTACCTATATGTAATTCCCCCCCAGCCCTTAAATAACCGTTCAGGCTGACACATCCATACAAAGATTAGGCAAAACCCATTTTCCACAATATGCCCCCTTGAAGAACTGTAGGCTGACTTCATTAACTGAGGTTAACACTAACTGATCAGATCAGATAGTTTAACAGAGGTTTACTCAACGTGAGTACGCTGGGCGGCTTTAATTTTCAATTTCAGTTATTCAGTTAATGTAAAAAGAAAGGCCCATGCAAGTTATTCTGACATGACGATAGCAAGGTGATGACCCCCCCTCTCCTTTTCTCTCCGAAAGTTTCTCCAACCATTTTGTCCTCTTGTCCTCTTGAATGACCAGGTTCTCTTCAAAATGGCTGCTTCCCCTTTCTCCTCGTGTCAAGGTCAAAAACCAAAGTTATGTGGAGTGACAAAAGAATGTCAATCAAACTGCGTTTCACAACCACTTGAGATTCCCGACTGGTCTGAGAGTGTGAACATGTAGTCTCCGAGGGCAAGGTCTTATCCTGAGAATGAGCAGAGAACCTGACCTGACTGAGAATGGCCCTCCATTCTGCGCCTCTCGCCTCCCAACTGTTAGCGGGGTCTCTCCCTAAAACAGTCTTTTGCAGTAAGACTTCTTCAGCTCCATTCTTATTCCCTCAGAATCACAGCTAAGCTTGTGAATGGTGATAACTTACCCATGCAAGTCTGCATGCAAGTGTGTATGTGACTGTATTCCCGGCAAGGACTTGTGTTTGGGATGCATAAATACCTGGATAAACAGTCAGTGTTCCTCAGTGTTCTCAAACTTAATCACCAAACCTGGCACCAAACTGTCTGCATCCACTCCAGCATAAAATTAGCTGGCTATTGATTCCTGAAAGTCCTCTCCACAATTGCCAGTGCAGCAAAGCCCTAATGGGCTTTACTACACCATTTTCATTTAACACAAGCAAGAGAACATTCGTTTTGAATTCTGTCCTCTACCGCATAAACTGAATGACAATTTATTGGACCTTTTATTTTATGTATCATGTCGTAGATCTACTGTGGCTGAGACTTGGCCAGCCACAGTATGGAGGCCTTGATGTGACATTTGGTGACATTTAGCTCTGGGATGTGAATGACCTGAGTGTTAATAGGAAAGGTCACCCCACCAGGGAGGACGTTTGCCCACTAGATCTGTCTCACATCCACACTTGTTCTGTGTTCGTTTTCCAGAATGTAACTGATGGATTGTTTTGTGCTCTGTCTGGCTAAGTCTGATTGATTCCTACCCTTTGAGTCAGCAGTGAAACAACTGAAAGAATTGGGAAACTCTGTATTTCAAATCCTCAATCAAATGTTCATAATAAAGACCAAGTTCATAACGTCCAGGCATGTGTGGTATAATTTCAGTCTCAAACTGCTATGAGTCTTGATTTAAGGTTCCCAAGGTCGACCGCTACGGGGAGAATCTGATAAACTGTAAGATTCCAGTGCACACACCCTAGAAAGATTCACGCTGTTCTTTATATATATCTGCTCTACTTTTCCCGCAAAGAGATTATTAAGATCTTTTAGAAGTTACTTTGGTGGATAAAATAGAGGCTCTGGAGTCAAGCAATGTCTCATCTCCCCCGGAAGGGAGCGGTGGGGAATCACAAAATGACACCGCCCTTAATTTGCACATAGGTCTGAAAAGAGTGATTTAATTACGGTCACGTCCTTTGCCCCCGCAACTGTAAATAGGCCTTGGGACAAAGTAAATACAGTCTTCTCCTCTCCCCCACGTTTGAACCAGCAAAACAATAAAAACTGGGCTGTTAGTTGGCTAAAGTTAGCATTTGAATAGAGTGGTTTGTTGACCGAGCTGAATAGAACAATAGGTTGTAGGAGATGATACCCAACTGTTGAGTAGAACCCCCCCTCAAGCTATTTGGGGGCCATAGTCACCTGGTCTGACATGATTAGGAGACAGGATGCCAGTTGTGTGGGAAACTCTGTTTGCCTGACACAGAGGAACACCATTTGGTTTATAAGTGTGTAACCACCACCAAAACTAATAGTAATTCAGTAGGGAAACTAGTCTCAATAGTTATAAAATAGTGTATTGATTAAGATGAGACTAAACCAGACACTTATCCACCATTGCAAAGTCTAATTAAGCCAGTAATATAGTTTAAAATAGAAGATTAAGGTGGCAAAATATGTGTAATGTACTTAGAAAATTTATCTAACTTCAAAGATAAGGTTATAGAATATTTATAATGCAACAGTTGGTCTTAAAACCCAATAGACTAAAATAGATAATCATTTGAAGATCCTATAATCAAAATTAGGTATTTAGAAAGCCACATAATTCAGGTAAAGACTTGAACTAACTATCTCAGTCAATTAATAACTAATCGATAATTCTTCAGTTAGTAAAATCTAATACTGTACCTTTAAACGTTAAACTTTAGAAAGGTAACTCTTTTCCTTAAAAATAGAGTGCCTTGCCCCTTTAAGAATCAAGATGGCCGCCGACCCTAATCCAAAATGACCCCTGTGAGCTTTAGCCAATCAGAACTAAGAGATCCGCCCCCTGACGAACCCGGTCGACGTTCGCTCAGGGGCGGGATTTAGCCTTTAAGGGGGTCTGCACGGACCAGACAGAGAAGGAAGCTCTTGAAGATCTGTTATGCACCGCCGAACAGAGGAAGGACCTGCTTGAAGACGCTGAGGACGAGAACAAAGATTCCTTTGTCTCCCTGGCAACAAGAAATCAACAACCTACGCTACCTTGAAGATTGTTACTCTTAAACTACTTTTTATTAGTCTGATATCAGGAAACTCTTGGCATAGTACCTGTTTCACTGTTATCATTGCGCTTTCATTGATGGAACCAGACCTTTCTTGTATACTTTGTGGATTTGAATAAACCCACCACTTGAGAAATAACCACACTCTCATTGATTCATTTTCCTCCGCCGTGCTACAGTTTTTGGTAATACGACATAGAGCCAACAGAACACAACGCAGTAGAGTAGATTATATGATCAAAAAGCTCTATTAGATATTACGATACATGTTATTCATAATACCTAAAGGTGATTTTTTTCCCCCACATTGAATCTGTAATGGCAATTTATTATATGTTACATCATTTGTACAGCTTATTGGACATGTTCATAGCTCTGTTATAAATACATATTTCTCTGTACAAAGCTTTAACTAGTTTAACTAGTCAAGACACTAGGCGACAGTCTGACAGTGTTCTTAAAATAACTTAAAGGTGAGGACAGCTTGACTTAGATATGACATGTTCAAGTAAATCACATATTGTTCTTTTTCTTGTTGTCTTCATATCAATCTTGTGACAGATACGACAAAACCCCTAATCTTATCTTTGTTTACCTTTCTTGTCTTCTACTCATGTACAATAGAGAGCATCTTGACTGGCAACATCACCTCCTGGTTTGGGAATAGCACTGCACAAGACCGAAGCAGACTACAAAGAGTGACACGTTCAGCCGAACGCACAATTGGAGGGGGGCTCCCCACCCTCCAGAACATTTACAACAAGCGTTGCAAGGGCAAGGCTAAGAGAATCATTAAAGACTCCAGTCACCCGAACAACTGCCTCTTTGAACTGCTGCGGTCAGGCAAGCGATACCGGAGTCTCAAGGCGAGCACAGAAAGACTCAGAAGAAGCTTCTATCCCCAGGCCATCAGGCTGCTAAACGAACAATGAACACTACACAACAACAACCACCAAACGCACATAGCACACACATCCACACGCACACACTCACTTTAAACAAACACACTGTAGCACCCACTCCACACACTTTATAGCACACACCCACTTTAAACAAACACACTGTAGCACCCACTCCCCACACTTTATATTTATTGATGAAGGATTGCACTACAACTCGTACACCTTACTGTAAATTGTACCTAAATTGTACCTCATCCCATTTCTGCTTTGCACTATATAGTACTGTACATTAGTACACTGCATAGTATTGTATATTATATGGTAACTCAGAACATTGTACATATGTCTATACCGAACACTGTGACCTCATTTTCTTCTTCTAAATTACATGCTATACTATGTTATTTGATACTATCTTGTCTAGCACAGTCTCTGGAGCGTAACAGTAAGAAGCATTTTGTATGAAAGTATTCTGTACTTCTGTATGACAACTATTAAAGAAACTTGAAACTTGAAACTTGTCTTAGCTCAGGGTTACCTATGACTCTGAGTTTCACTTCACATAGCCAGAGTAGTTTTCAAGTACCTTGGAATCTCTGACATAGCTAGAGAAATAGCCAGACAAATTCAGATTCAGTATTAGGGATTGTATGCGACCCCAATTGCACGACACAGACAGGTATTCAAAGTTAGCCAAAAACAAGGGCATGATTTATTTATACAACAGAAAAGTGCAACACTGGCGGCTGAGTGGCGCAGTGGGCAAGGCGCTCGCCACTAACGCAGGAGACGCTGGTATTGAGCCCAGCTCTCGGCGTTGCTACCGGCTTAGCCGGCCGTCATACTAACACAATTGGCAGTATTAGAGGGTGGGAAAGCCGGTGGGTGGGGATTGGACGTTGTGGACAGCGACTCCTACAGGTCGGTTGGGTGCGGTGGAAACAGGAAGTAGCGGGGGCAGCGTGAGCCTCCCACGCGTTACTCCTCGCCACTGAGAGTTCGAGCTGCTGCGGTGAAAAGATGCGACAGGCTGCCTCCTCGTGTACCGGAGGGGACACGTGATGCAAGGCTTCTATCCTCACTACAGCCGACCAGTGGGAGGCATAGTCTAGCAACGTTCAAGACAGGGGAGGGAAGAATTGGATAATACGAAATTGGGATGGGAGAAAAAATAAAATAAGGGGAAAAAGTGGATAAAATTTAAAAAAAAAAAGTGCAACACTGACTCATTAACACATTCGGGACAGGCCATGTATAATCCGTGTTTCGAATCCATGCTTAAAGGACCGAAGCACGGATGTATCCGTGGGAAGTTGTTATTGCTTTTATTCCATTTTAATAACCTATTCAAGGTCGCCGAGCGGCACTGCAGATTTACCCTACTCTATGAATTCGAGAAGGTGCAATACCGGCCAGATCCTCTTAGGGGCGCTATCGTGATAATGCAGTGTTCCCTGTGGCCGAACGGTGGACTATTTTTTTTTTACTTTCAATGGAGTTTTATGTTAGCAGGATTCTGGATCTGCAGCCTGTAGCTTGGATTACGTTTTGGATCGCAGATTTCACCATGCAATAAGGGGATTTATCATCAGCCAATGGACATATCGATCTATCAGATGGCGATCGATAATGGGGAAATGCTCGGGGGGATCAGCCCGGACCACTTTAAGATCTTTTTCACGTAAAGTACAGCCCAATCGGGCATTATTATGATACTCATCCAGGCATTCGGCCTATGAGGCTCCCCTCCCCCCCCCCCCCCCCCCCTTTCATGCATACATGCTTTGGGATCGTGCCGATCATATGCAGTTTGAGTTCTTTCTGTAGCATCTGTAAAACGGAAATGCCATTGGATATAACGTTAGCAGCTATTAGCCCTGTATCTCGGCTTCCAGGACATACTAGACCAAATCCGGTATAACGCTTATATTCACGGCGCTATAAAATGAGAACCTATTGATGACGTTTTTTTTTCTTTAAGCCATTTTGAAGGGACGGTTTATGGACTCAATTGACAATGAGAATGGACAGATAGCAATACTATAAGGCAGGGGTGGGCAATTATTTTTCCCAGGGGGCCGAATGAGCAACTGAAAATATGTTGGAGGGCCGGGCCAAAATTCCAAACTCAATTATGCATAATATACATTTTATTTCTATATAAAAAGCAGTAAATGGCATTGTTTTGACCCCTGGTAAGAGTGTATGTTATTATTTGGCAATTAAAAGGTGAGGTTAACTTTCAAAAATATCATTGATTCAAATAGAATTTATTTCCAAAATGATAAACAAAATGTGAAACATTAATAACAAAGGGCATTTTGAGTTTCATATACTATTGAAACAAGGATTTTCTTAGCTTTCTAAAGACATCAGATCATCTTATAGCAAAAATAAACAAGACATGTCACTGAACTGTGTAAAGAAAAGTGTCCCAGTTTTGTAGCCTTTTTTACTTTACATGCCTATATTAAACATTTAATGTTTTCAGAACTGTGCAAAAAAAAGAAAAAGAAATATCAAGTGTCCCATTTCACTTGTTGTATTTCCACATTTTAGTGTTCTTCAGTTTTTTTTTCATTTAGTGTGAGAAATCCAGTCTCTGTTGAGCTTTAACAAGTCCATCAAAGTCAGGTTGCATGTCTGAGGTGGATATGCGAAGCACAGCTGCCAGATGTTCATCAGTGAGAGAGGATCTGTACCTGGACTTGGTAAACGTCATGACTGAGAATGTCTGTTCACATATGTAGGTGGATCCAAAGAGAACCAACATCTTCTGAGCATGTCTCCTCATGTTTGGAAAGTTCTCCTCCTTGAGAGCAGAGTAGAACTCTAGCAGTGATGCTGACTTAAAGTGCTCTTTCAGTAGTGAATCAGACTGCAGGGCCCTATTCCCCATACCTGGTTCAACTAAGTCGATCAAGAGTCCCATTATCCAGATTCAGTTAACCCGATGTTTGAAGCCGGGATTTTCCTGTTCCTCGAAGGTGGATTCAGTCTCGTTAACTCAAACCAGACTTGAGACCCAGGATAAGTGCGCGCGGCCGCTTCAGTTGAAAAGCCATCACGTATCGATAGCAGAGATCCTGATTTTCTAACGGCATTGATTGATTAATTGATTTAAAACTGTATTAACAGATTGCAGTACGACTCAATCGCCTCGCCGACAAGTTAAATGCGTTATCTATAGGCTAATTTTAAGTCCCTCATTACCCCAATCAATCAGATTATATTTCTTCAAACTTGCCTGCTGGCAGTAGGTTTATGGAATGGATAATCAAATGAGATCTTGCTAGCGAAAATAATTAGTTAAGTTATACAGAATAAGGATACGGCTCTCTTACCCATTGATTGATGTATGGTGGATCTTTTACTTATCTCCACTGTGGTGTAACGGTTTGTGCTTTTGACTTTCACACAGGCGGCCCGGGTTCGAATCCCACTTCTCCTAGTCTTTTCCTTCTTTTTGCAATGTAAGAATAATTCAATTTGGTGCACGTTGAGAGCTATATAAAGAATGACATCCTCAATGCATGTAGATTTATAATATTTTAACTTAAAACTAGGCTACTTTTGCGTATAATCATTAATATTATATTCCAAAAAAATTATATTGGAAACGCAGGGTTTCGAACACTGGTCGCCCGGTTGCCAGGATTCAGCACTAGCCGCTGCGCCACTGTGCCAGACAGGATATACTCATTGTTTATGCATTAATGGACGAGAGACCCGTGTTTAGAATATTTGTCTTACCAAAAAATGAAGTTTTATCTCTTTATTCTCAAATGCATTAATGTGACGTCAACGGCTCATTCAATTTCTCAAATCCGTCAAACAGCGCATCTCATCAGACATTTTAATCCCAGTTACAATATCACACAAAAACCACAATCCCCGCATAGACACTTCAATTTTATGCTTGAATGAAACACAATCCGGCGCTCCGTTAAGCAAATCTACAGCCGAGAATATATGAAACTAATCAGAGCCAAACGGCCGATAGGTTTCATTCATTAAAAATATCCCCGCGGGATTCATATTTGCAATGCGCCGTTATTAAAATAACCACATGCAGCATGTATCGCGACTCCGAGCGCCGTATATGACGTGCATTATTTTATTTAGGACAAAGTAAATCTATAGGCTCAATATGATTATTTTTTTTGATCCACTTTTTCTCCCATTTTTTTCCATATTTTTCTCCCATCCCAATTTCGTATCATCCAATTCAACCCTCCCCTGTCACGAACGCTGTTTCTTGCCTCCCACAAGCCGGCTGCAATGTGGACTAAGTCATACATAGCACAAGTCCCCTCCGGTACTTGAGGTAACAGCAGTCGCATCTTTTCACCTGCGCAGCTCGATCTCTCAGTGTCGAGGAGTAACGCGTGGGAGGCTCACGCTGCCCCCGACACTTCCTGATTCTACTGCGCAGGCGCACCAACCGACTTGTAGGAGTCGCTTGTTCACAACGTTCGATCCCCACCCTTCAGTTTTCCCTCCCCGTAATACGGCCAATGTGTATTACTGCGGACGACCAGCCAAACTGAAAAACAATGTGGAGAGCTGGATTCGAACACGCGAATCCTAGCGTCTCCACACTGGTGGCGAGTGCCTTGCCCACTACACCACCTAGCCGCCCCTAGGCTCAATATGATTTATTATCAGCATTTAGTTCTATTATTATACATTTCAAAAGCCCCCTCTGGAAGAATGGAGCACAAAAACGTAATTCAGAATGGTATAATGCAGATCCTAGACTGTGAGAATCATTTCAGGAAACGAGCTGTCACTTCTTTGCGGGGGCGTGGCCATGGTTCATCCGGCTAACTTGAACTTAACCCTGCTCTCGACCAGGCTCAAACTTTTTGATCTGTTGTCATGGTGATTTAGACAATCGCGCGTCGGGGAATGGGAAGGTCCGGCTTAAGTCAGGCTTGACCGAAAGTTATCCGGCTAACTCAGTTATCCAGGTACGGGGAACGGGGCCCAGGTCAATGAGTTCAAGCTGAACAACTATCAACACTGCAGGTAAAGGGAGAGGAAACCAGCTGCATTTCATCCTCAACCTTTTTGAAATCTTGAAAATGCCTTGAAAATTCATCATGCAGTGCTCCCAACATGGATGAGTACCTGTGCCGGTGATCAGCTGATGGTTTGACTTCTTTCAGGGTTTTCATGTGTTTGAGATTGTTGCTGCCTAGTTGCCTTGAAATTAATTGCAACTTTGTCATGAAGGCTTTCACATGGCTATGCATTTCATGAGCAAAAATGCCCTTGCCCTGCAGTTGTGTGTTCAGTAGGGATGGGTACCGTTCACATTTGAACCGATACGGTACCGGTACCTGTGAATCGATACCGGTACCCAACGGTACCTTTTTTCTGTACTTTAGTCTCTAAAAATGTAATCTACCTCAGTTGTGAAAAAAAAATAACCACACTTTCGACCGTTTTCGGCTTGCCCCGACTGCTTTGTTGTTGAATCAAGTCAAATCCTAGGTAAGCGTATATTGTGCGTGTGAACGTTGACATACATTTTTTATTTATTTTTATTTTCATGTAATCTTTCGCAGGCCGGTCAGAATCAAGGCCGTACAATGCCCAGGTCTGCTATAAGGTATAGATTTAGCTGTACAAACAGCCCCACGTCTGTTTACATTTGCTGGCCCTCTACCATTATATTAGACGGGCCCCAATGGCCATCAATGTGGTTAAGGGTGAAAAACACTATAGTCCAGGAACACAAAAATAGCAGCACTGTGCCTTTAAAGGGCGACCAAAAAGGTAAACAGGAATCTCCTAGAACACGGGCATCCTCCCGACCAGAACGCTGCCGACGGGCAACACAGAAAACAGGGGGTCCAAGGGGAAAGTAGGGAAGTAGCTGGCACGACATCTGGAGTGGGAACATTGGGATCCTCCCGTGGAAGTCTAGATAGCGAAGACGGTGTCCTACTCCAGGAAATGGCGATAGGTGGTAATGTACAGAGACGACCTGGCCAGGAGTGGAAGGCAACCAGCAGTACTAATACTCTCCCGAGGAGCTGATTGCCAACCACTCACAGGTGCGCAAGGAAGAAAGTTCGGCACGCCCCCTCGTTGGGAAGCATGCAGTCCTACCCAGCCCTCACATTCAGATTCCTTTATTAAGCCATATGTGTAACCACATTGGTAATTGTCTCAGCGATACAGAGTATGCATTTTTCCATACATTTTCTTTTCACATAACAACAAGACACAGGACAAAGACAGTGCAGAGCAGGATTTATCATTTGAATAAATATATATATATATATATATATATATATATATATATATATATATATATATATATATATATATATATATATATATATATATATATATATATATATATATATATATATATATATATATATATATATATATATATATATATGTGTATAAAGTGTAAAGTGCAGTGCAGAGTTCCAGGTCAGTCCCAGTGCAGAATTCTTGCCAGTGTCATTGTTATTATTGTGCCAGTGTCACTTGGGGGCGGAGGGGGGGGTCCTGAGGCATTGATCAGCCTGGCGGCTGAGGCACAGAAACGTAGTCTATGACGAGCTTTCACAGCCTTTGGGATCCGCAGCTTTCTTCCAGAGGGGAGCAGGGTGAAGAGGCTGTGTCCGGGGTAGGAGGGGTCGGCCATGATCTTTCTTGCCCTCTTCAGCACCCTGGAGTCATGCAGGGACCTGAGGGAGGGCAGGGGACAGCCGATCACCCTCTCCGTGGAGCGAATCACCCGCTGCAGCTTGGCGAGATCTTTTGCCGCTGCAGCGGGGAACCAGGAGATGATGGAGTGGGTGAGGATGGACTCAATGATGGCCGTGTAAAATTGGGCCATCATGGTCCTCGGCAGTTTGAATTTCTTCAACTGCCAGAGGAAGAACATCCTCCCCTGGGCCTTTTTAAGCAGGGCCGTGATGTTTAGCTCCCACTTCAAATCCCTGGAGATTGTCATGCCTAGGAATCGGCATGACTCCACGGAGGCCACCTGGGTGCCTCCCATTATTATGGGAGGGGGCGGGGCTGCTTTCCTCCGGAAGTGCACTACCATCTCCACTGTCTTTAGAGCATTGAGCTCAAGGTTCCGTCTCAAGACACCGTCTCATGACTGCATTTCCACACTGTTCTCTTAGAAATGCCTGACATGACCAAACGTCTTTCTTTCCTATGTAACCTTGTGTCTTACAGCATAAAGCCCAGAGTTATTAAACACTCTGGGCTCACTTCACAGATTGTCTTCCTATCTCTGTATCGAACTGAGACTGTGGCCACAGAAATAAAACTATGTCTTTTTATACAATTGGACTCATCTGAATTTCTAAAGTTCTCTGTCTTGGCTCATTTAAAATATTCCACAACAGTTCCATTCTTGACTTTGTTCAACAAATGAAGATACTATTGTAATTGAAATACATTTGCCTCACAGACTCTTCTTCCACCTGCTTCAACCCCCTGATCTTCAGCACCAACACTTGGCCCCTAGTACTTGGCCCCTAGTCCACAATGGCCCTTTAATTGGACAGGGACTGTGGGGACATTTTGTGATGGCAGGGTGTTGATAAAAACGTTACGGTTCCAGGCTGAGCTGCTCCCACCACATCTTCTGAATCAATAGCTGTGGCAGGGTCCTGCTGGGCCGCTGGGAGTCTAGTTGAGCAGAACTAATTACTGTTCGTTCTTAAAAGCTCATTTAGCTTCTGGGACAGTCTTCCTTTTCTCTTGTCTCAAGTTGCCTCATTGATAAGCCTCGTTATTGTTTCATTATGTGCAGAATGAACTCATGAATGAGTTGATGTAATCCTCAGAGAAACTGCTCCAAGGCAGATGACAGGCTAACAGTGATGACAGGGAGTTAGTTTAGGGTGACCCTATTGTGATTTCCAAACAAGAGGACACTCTGCCCCCAGCCTCAAGATACTTAAATTATACTCAAAGTTTACTCAAAGATGCCTTATAATTGTTATATATTTAACCTCTTAACTGGCACCGACCCGGCCGCGTCTACCTTAATGATAAGCAAGCAGTGCAAAAATGCGGAAGCATTCGTCACCGCACGCCACTACGGTAAAGCGCCTTTCTTTTCAGGCCCGCTTTGGGAGCTGTCGCGCGGAAATAGGCTGTCTATTGCCATTCTCTTTGACAAACTCTAACCTTAACCAGCTCCTTAACAGCGCCTAAACTTAACCGTTCTAACCTTAACCAACTCCGAAACAATGCCTAACCTTAACCTTAACCTTAACCATGCCTAACCTTAACCATAGAAAGAATATTGCCATTCTCTTTGACAAACTCTAACCTTAACCAGCTCCTTAACAGCGCCTAAACTTAACCGTTCTAACCTTAACCAACTCCGAAACAATGCCTAACCTTAACCTTAACCTTAACCATGCCTAACCTTAACCGGCGAAAGAATACACGTTAAAAAAAAATCACGTTAAAAAAAATATATTTTATGGGATTCGAACTCACCAGCAAACGAGCTGTAGGATCCACAGCCATGCAGTGTTGCCAATTGAGCTATTTCTCAATACTGAATAAAGGGGGGTGACTTATATATATTGAGCTCCGCTCGTGTCGAACCAAGGCGGGATCTCATGCGCATGCGCGGGCACCTCGCGCGAGCACGCCGGCGCACGCACGCACCTGAGCGAGCACGCCGCCGCCGGTGCACGCACCTGGGCGCTGGGCGGCGGAAAATGAAAGGCGCATTACCGCACGCCACTACGGTAGAATGCTTCCGCATTCTTGCACTGCTTGCTTATCATTAAGGAACAGGCGACCCGGCCCCGGGACGTTTTGAGGACGATTTACCCACCGGCGCAACGCGCCACTTTGCCGACCTCTAGCGACTCGGGTCTGCATTTTATATATATGTAACGGTTGTGACATCGTCACCTTGAACTCCGATGCCCCAAGGGAGTTTCGAACCCGGGGTCTGCCGCACCACGGGTCGACAGCACAGACCACTATACCAAGAGGTGAATTCACTGCTTTGTTGTTACAATCACGGCCAGGGCCTCTCTCTCTCCTGCTACTTCCACACCCTTATATGGGCAGCTTCCTACCCCAGCTTCCACACGCTGTCACCTGGGATCAATCAACGCACCTGAGACTCGTCAGGTCATCACCAGCCCCGACAAGAGACCTGGGTTTCCTGCCACTCCCTGTCCGAGTGTTGCTACACCTACCTAGGTACGAGGACATAACCTACCTGCTGCTCTGTCTATTTCTCTGCCTTGTTCTAACCCTGTCTTCCTGTGCCCAGGATCACCTGCCGCTCGGTCTACGCTGTCTTCCAAGACAGCTTGACGTTCCTGTAATCACAAGGAGTGCTCCTGCTCGCATCTGTCGCACATTCCTGTACATTCATAACCCTGTCTGCATGGTACCTTTTTGGATTAAACAACCTAAACCACTCTATTCTCCGCTCCCTGTGTTCTGCTCTTGGGCTCAAGTTAAACGCTACCCTAACATTTGTAACGTGTCTATGTGTCTTTTGAGGGTGAGAGTGACTTTTTGAGTCCATCGTGACTGCGCTTCGCGGTACCATCCGTTACACTCACCCCCCCTAAACTCACTCCACTCCACCCAAGGCACGTGTCTATGTGTCTTTTGAGGGTGAGAGTGACTACTCGCCCCAGTCACTTCACAACATCGGAGCTTCGCGGTATCATCCGATACATATATATTTATACAATATATATAGAATTAAAGCCATATTTGTTGCCGTTTAGCGGTTCTTGAGTTTTTTTTTTTTTATTATCACCACCCCTGACTCCTGGGGCTCTAGCTCCGTCAATCATTTGGCTATCTCGAAAATTATTGGACAGGGTTATAGCCAACTGCTTTCCAATGATACCCCACGTGGGGATCTGCGAATCAGGGATCTAGGTGAAAAGTCACAAGCGAAAACCGGAGGAGAAAAAACCGCAGAATGAATTGAAGTCAATGAGGAAATGGTTTACTGGAGAGCTTTTTTTCCCCCACAGTTTACCAAAATCGCTCCTAATCACTCATTTCTATGAAATGTGGACATTTACTACATAATACTTCAGGCTATGGACCCATGGTGTTTTCCAGCTCATACACATTTTTTGGGAAATACTATATTTGGATATTGCAACTACTACAGAAAAACGTGAGTAACAAGTTTTTCTACAACTCAAGTTCAGAACTATGTTACTCCATTTCATTAGAACTAAAAGTTATCTTTCTTTCAGAAACTTCAGAATGTTATCTTTCAAAGGAGACCAGGCTTATGCATGTGCTATAAGTATAAAGTATAAAGATACGCTTTTCAAAAAAAGTATGCAGTCCTCAAGTTCAAGTTTAAAAATGGCCACTTTTCTGGGCGCCAGTTAAGAGGATAATTTAAATTACATTGAAAAGATACTAAGATATATTTAAAATTATAATACAGAAGAGGTAATATTTAGAACATTTTTATTTTTTTATTTATAAATATTTTATTTTTAGTAAGGCAGTAATAGCTTTTATTTTATTATAGGTTGATTACTAAGTTTTTTTCTTGAGATTTGTCAGATAGATTACTTTAGGCATAATAAAGCTTGTTGAGTAACTTTGGTTATAGAGATATATTATTTTGTTATATAAAATAATATAAATAATAATTGTCTATACAGAGGAGGCATACTTTAACCTCTTAACCTGCGCCCCCAAAAGTGGCCTTTTTAGTTTTCATTTTTAAGGACTGCATACTTTTTTTGCAAACCAAAACAATAGCATATATAGCATTATAGCACATGCATGAGCCTGGTCTCTTTTGAAAGATGACATTCTGAAGTTTCTGATTCCAGAAAGCAAATTCACTTTTAGTGCTAATGAAGCTTATCGCAATTTTTGGATATACATTTTTTGGATATTGTAACTACTACAGAAAGACGTGAGTACACAAGTACAACTCAAGTTCAGCCCTATGTTACTCTATTTCATTAGCACTAAACGATTTTTCTTTATTGTTTAAGAAACGTCAGAATGTTATATTTCAAAAGAGACCATCCAGGCCTATGCATGTGCTATAAGTATAAAGTATAAAGATAAGCTTTGCAAAAAAAGTATGCAGTCCTCAAGAAAAAAGAATTGCCGCTTTTCTGGGCGCAGGTTATGTGGTTAAAGCAGGTGGGAAAAAAAGAACAGGTCACAAATGATCCTTCCAAGAAAGGAAGTCTGTTGTTTATCGTGGATGTGAATTAGATCAATGTATGACCAGAGAGTCCATGGCCCTCTCCGTTATTGGTAAGGTCCATGCAAAAACCAAGTATCTAGCAAGGATATCGAAGTTCCTTGATAAGCAAACTATTAGGACATTAGCCATTTATTTAATTCAGTGCCATTTTGATTACACCTGCTTATCCTTTTTTAAATTTTTCTTTTGATCTTTTTCCCCCTCCTTTTCCCTCCGTTTTTCTCCCATCCCAATGTTAGTTGTTATGCCAATTCCCAATCCCCTTCCTGGTTGCTGCACACCTACCCCCCACAGTCGGTCTGGGAGAGTGGAGGCTATCACGTGCTTCCTCCGACACACGTGTAGCCAATCAACCGCTTCTTTTCACTTGGCAGCACGGACTGTCACTGAGAGGGTGTAACGTGTGGAAGGATCACACTACCCCCCTTAGATCCTATATCCTCGCTGAGCAGGCGCCCCGACCGAACTGTAGGAGTCGCTGTTTACAACGACCAGGACCCACCCACCAGCTTTCCCACCCCTAACACTGCCAATTGTGTTAGTATGAACGACCAGCCAAGCTGATAGCAATGCAGAGAGCTGGGCTCGAACCCAGCGTCTCCTGCATTGGTGGCGAGCGTACACCTGCTTATCCTGGTACAGTGGCTTAACAGAAAAAATGAAAGACAGGCTGCAGACAGCACAGAATAAGTTGATGAGGGTCATCCTTAAGTTAAGTCCAAGAACACACATCAGCCCAGTCCACTTCAAAGAGCTGAATTGGCTCCCTGTGGAAGGTAGAATTAAACAGTTAAAGGGGACATGTCTTGCTATTCCTTTCACTATTTGGGCAACTTTACACAATTCCTGTGAGTCTATGGAACACATCTGTAAAGTATTTTTTTTTTATTCATTGTTTTGTAACCCTGAACATAACTGTAACATGGGGTGAATAAAATCCCATCTAACTGCAGAGACTGCTGGTTCAAGCCCTGCTTGTGGAATTTTTAGGGGGGGGGGGTTAACGCTCCCTGCTGGTAGAGCACCTTAACTGCACCTTCATACCCACGTGGCCTTTTCACACTAACATGCTATCCTGTAGTGCAGGGGTTCTCAACCTTTCTGCCGCCAAGGCACCCCTGTGTCCAATAAAATATTCCAGGGCACCCCTATATACGATAAAGACTTTTCCGGTCCTGTCTTTTTTGCTACAATGATGACAAAAGTGCTTGCTTTCAAAATAAGATCTAAATGGCGTTTCAGGTCTAAATGGCTTAGTACGGTTGACATTACACTGCTTGTAGTAGTAAATCAAATAGCATATTTTTTTTAAATAAAATTACAGAAAATTATCACTAAAGTGCTATCTGTTACAGCTGCACTGTTTTCCATTAAAATTGCATATTTGGATAAGTGTGACCATTTCTCAAAAACAGAAAATCATGTATTTCTTTTAAATACAGAAAAGGATCACCAAGTTACCATTTCTCAAAAAATATTAATAAATACAGAAGATAAGCACTCGTTCACTCTGGACATTTCTAGCTCAATGCGAGGTCTGCTGCTGCTGGCTAATAATACGGTCAATACATGGGGAGATCTTTGACAAGGCAACACGCATGTCATCCTCAAGGCTCAACTTGGCCCTATATTTTGTTTTCAGAGCTGTCATGGATGAAAAGCCAGCTTCACACAGTTCTGTTTCGTAATGGATCTCGCTCAGCATCACAACTGCACTATACTTCACTCGTGCACGCGCACTGAATAAAAAATTCCACAATGTACCGTTACATCCCAACATTCGTCTGGCCACACCCCTATCAGCTTACTTTCATAAGCAGGTGTGTGGCCACCTACTCGCCTCCTTCTTCGCTTTCACCACAAGGAAGTGCCTTCGGTAGATCCCCACTTGACGAGGTTGTTAGTAGAAGAAAGTTGGAAAACAAGAGATACGTTGACATCATATCTTTATTTTCTCTCTCACTATTTTCGAGAAAATACGGCGATATTGTCTTCGTTACTGGAGTGTCTGGAAGATGATGATCATTCTACACCTCCACCGGTTTTTTCGTATTAGGAGCTCACGCCGCTGACATGCTACAACTACAATCTACAACTACAACTACAATCCTGCTTGCTGCGGCTGGATGGGGTAAGACCCTCCAGCAACACAGCTGGACTGTAGGACACACCGACTGTTGTGAGAAGCGGTGGGTTCCAGGTTGGGTATGTACTGTTTTGATTGCGAGCTCTGGTTGTTGTTGATGCTATGGGGGTTAGCTAACAATTTACGAAACGCCGACCCCAGGCTAAGGTCCTCTGCTCGACTTAACACGGCGGTCGGAGGATCTTGGCCTGATGCCCATGATGACTAATCTAGTGGCCCGTGCTAGGTTCTGGTGATCCCAGGATTCTAGAGCGGATGCTTCTCTGTCCCGTGTAGGCCCCATCTTTCATATACAAATGAAAGTTTACCCTAACGAGGAAATGTGGGCATAGGATCTTCTTTATCGGAAGTTCCATGCTCAAAGGGCCCCGTGTGTGTCTGGATCACCGTTGAAACTGTGTTCTGACATCTCTTTTTCTTTTCCCTGTTAGGGAAGGGATTGGGACAGCGGCCTGTCTGAAGTGTAGCTTGTTATGTCATTGTATACAGTTCAGGTGTTGGCTGGTTAGCTTGCGTGCTAGTTATGGCCTACTGCCAGTCAGCTGTTAGCCGTGCAGCTGTTAGCTGCGGCGTTAGCTTGCTGTGTTTACCAGGCTGGTATACGTTAGCTTGTTGCTATCAGCCGATCGGCTGTTAGCTTAATGCTACACTGTTGAACGTTCTGAGACTATAACATGCTTTAAACACTCTGACTACGACGTCATCTTTGACAGAGGATGTTACTCGAACCTACCGGGAGCCCGGCCGGCGAGGACTGCGTCAACAAGGAGAACCGTAGCGGCGGGGTGGAGCAGCGACGCTGCCCGTGTCGTCAACACAGGAATGCTGTGTTTACTATCGGTGCCAGACTGCAGTTTGCGTGGTCTGCGCTCACGGTAGGAAAGGTCCCGACCAGACCTTAAAACGTGTCTTCTTCCTTCCCTTCTAATGTTTTATAATAACGATGTTTTCCAAAACGGGTGTTGCTGCAATACATTTAGGATACGACGCAAGTTGTGTGTGAATTGTCTTGTCACTGGTATTAGCTTCTCCATGCAAATCGGGTTTTTTGTTACAGATGTAAAAATGATCTGGTTTGTTGTGTTGAGAAACATCATGTGTGTTCATGTACCGTGTACTCACAACTAAGGGGGTTAAATTAACCTATAAAGCTATGCTCAGTGACATGAGTGAAGAATGAATTCTTTTCTCAGCCTGTAATGACAATGAACAGTGTGTTCACATATTAACGGGTTTACCTGTTCAACTGGCCGTATTAAGGGTAAGGTAGGAGGGGTGTTCCCCCCGGTTCCCTGGGGACTTCCCCACCCTCCTCTCAGACATGTTGTTTACAATATATTGTGTCACTGTGTTGTGGGATACGATGTAACCCTTAGCTTGGTTGCTGGGGTTGTGCTAAAACCGCTTGAGAAACTATATTTTCCTAAAGAAAAGATTGTTTGGTCACTTTTCGTGTGTGCTTAGCAAGGCCTGTGGCCGATACTAATCGAGAATTGTGTATTCTCTCATTATGAAAAACGGCGTTCCTCTGTAGTGTGTATTTGCCATTTTTTGTGGTGATAAATGGTTGTGTGTGTCTTGTGATCTACAACTGGGTTAGGTTGGCCACAGAAGCACATGTGTAAGTCTGGTACCGGGGTTCTTAAGGGGGCCCTCTCTATTCTGTGTTTTTTCCTTAGTAAAAATCAGATAGCAGGTTAGCACATGAGCTGTGTGAAGCTGTTAGACACTTCATGCTCTTTTTTGTCATTACATCGTATCATGGGTGTGGGGTCGTAAAGGGGTGAACTGGTAATCCTTTCCTCCCCTTTTGATGGGCAGGGGTTACAACCTCCTGTCCTTCAAGGTTCCTGTCACGTTGCTGTTCGGCACGTTACAGGGTAAGAGGGGGGGGGGGGGGGGGGAGTTTCCTGGTCCCACGCCCTGGAAGATTGGGCGTGTGCACCGCAGAAATTCCCCCGCCATAGAGTACGTCACTGTGCGCGTCTCTGTTGGTAAGACTTCCGTGAGATGTTCAGGTCCATGATGGATCTGTTTCAGGGAGTGGTCAGGGCTCCTCCTCACGAAGCTCCTACTCGGGCCTTCTGTGAGTTAGGACTCTCCTTCCCTGTGAGGGAGCCTCCTCAGAGTTCAGAGCCTCCTCCTCAGATTGTCAAGGTGAGTAGAACTTCAAAAAGGAGTCCTGCTCTATTGTGTGTGTATTCGATTCAATTCGATTATTGAGTGTGTATTGGTTCAGTGCCTCCTCCTCGGAGAGCCCTAACCCAAAGTATTACATGGCTCAATGTTGCAATATATTCTTTTTAATCTATACAGCTCGCGTGGGAAGTCTCTCTGGGGATTTCCGTCTCCTCCCTATGGGAGGGTGGTGGGATGTAAAAATGTAAAAAAAAAATGCTATGCTATGAAGGCCTTTGACAGGCTGGAATGGTCGTATCTGTGGGCAGTGCTAGAAAGGATGGGGTTAGGAAAAGGATTCATCGATATGATTAAAGTATTATACAAAGACCCATCGGCCATGATTACAACAGGCACAATCATCTCCCAAATATTTCCGGTATCACGCTCTGCCAGACAGGGTTGTCCTCTTAGTCCCGGACTGTTCAATCTATCATTAGAGCCTTTAGCACAATATATAAGACAATCCCAATCCATAGAACCAATCGTAATCAAGGGCACACAACAAAAAATTTGTTTATATGCGGACGATGTAATATTGTTCATGCAAAACCCCAACACCACATTGCCTCATCTGCTCAAGTTGATTGAGGACTTTGGTGATTTATCGGGATTTAAGATAAATTGGCCGAAGTCGGCTTTCCTTCCACTTAACACCCCTGCAAAAAAAGATACAACCCTCCCAGGACAGATACCGATGGTAAAACATTTCAGATGCTTGGGAGTGGAAATATTCCCTACCATAAGACAAACGGTGAAGCACAACTACACAAAAATCCAAAACAAAATCAAAGACGACCTTGATAGATGGGCAAAACTTAAAAACACAGTACAAGCACGGATATCAATAGTTAAGATGGATGTACTACCTAAAATCAACTTCTTCAGTTCAATGCTACCGTTACCCCCTCCAGAGGGTTACTGGAAAAGATTACACTCCTCCACATACAAATTTATTTGGAATAACAAACCACCACGTATAAAAAGATCCACCGCACAGAGAAATAAAGCAGATGGTGGCATGGCATTTCCAGATTTTTTCCTATATTTTAAGGCGTACACATTAAGTCCATTGACAACATGGTTTGACTCCCAAGCATTAGCATCCTGGAGAAAAATAGAAGAAAACATAGTAGCCCCACATAGACTGAAGGACATAGCATACACTAAACTACCAATCAAGCACTGTGAACGAAAATTTGGCCCCATAATTACTCATGCGATCCGGATATGGCGTGAATCACAAAAAAAAAATCCTAACCCACAAAAATGGCACAATCATACTCCCTTATTCAATAACAATGCACTATTTTATTATTATTTTTTTTAAACTTAAATTTTTTATTAACATTTATTTAGACAGACAGCACTTACAAAAAATAAATAATAAAAAATTAAGAGACTAGTATCACAATAAAAACAAAAAGAAAAAACAGTGCACATAAATATTTACATGGGTATCACATGGTTAGTTGTCTGGTTCCCCTACTGTTGTTTTCTAGGTATTTGATACAAAGGCTGATTGTGTATCTCCCTTAAACAGGCATAAACAGGTCATTCCTACTCAAAGACAATAAATGCTGACTAAGGTTTGTATGTGTGATCTGGGTCCAGAGACCCTCCTTGAGTTTCTTTCTTCCCTTCTCCTTCGTCCTTTCTTTTTTTTTCTCTTGTTTATTAACTTTCACTTTGCCTTTTGTTTCACCCATACACAAACCACATCATCCCTGAATATTTAATATCACACCGTTAAACAGACATAAATAATAAGGTATAAAAGCATTCAGCACTTGTAATATCCCAAAAACAAAATAGATAATATTAACTAAAGTACAGGTGTGTGACATGGGTTCATAGACCCTGCTTGAACATCTTTCCTCCTTTACCCTTCGTTCTCTTGTGTTGCATTTGGTTCTTCCTCTGTGATGTCGTTCTCGTTCCTTTTATAATCCTCCCACTTTCCCCATCTTTCCCCAAATTTCTCTTCCTGTAACCTCAGCATGTGTGTTATCCTTTCCATATCCTGTATTTCTTCCACTATTCCTACCCATTTTGCTATTGTCGGTAGGTCTTCCTTATACCACAGTCTCGTTATTGCTTTTCTGGCCGCTATCAACATTATCTTTATTAAATATTTGTCCCCCCCTTGTATTCCCTCGTGTGTCAGGTCTCCTAAGTAAAGCACCAGTCCTGTTTGTGGTATCCCGTATCCTAATATTCTGATCATTGCTTCCCCTATCTCCTCCCAATACCCCTTCAGCTTCTGACATCCCCAGAATATGTGCGTGTGATTTGCCCCCTCCTTCCCACACATCCTCCAGCATGCTTTTTGTGTTGGTGCATATTTTCCCTTCAGCTCTGGGGTTATAAAGAATCTGATTATGTTTTTCCATCCAAATTCTTTCCATATTCTCGATCCTGTTGTTGAATGTTGTACCTCGCATATGT
The DNA here is from genome assembly GCF_963971535.1 of Notolepis coatsorum. Lineage (NCBI taxonomy): Eukaryota > Metazoa > Chordata > Actinopteri > Aulopiformes > Paralepididae > Notolepis > Notolepis coatsorum. The sequence goes on along the minus strand of NC_140171.1, from coordinate 71,907,364 downwards.
TCCCCCATTCCTTCCCTGTTATTTCTATCTCTAGCTCTCTCTCCCATTTCTCCCTTATGTAATCGGTCGTGTGTCCCTTGCTGGTCATTATAGCCCGGTATATTGCTGTTATTACTCTTCCTTGCCCCCCTTCGTATGCCCATACTATCATCTTTATTATTCCATTCTGTTCCTCATCTTTGGCCCCCCTTATTTCTTTGTTGTAGTAGTCTCTAACCTGTAGATATCTGAAGTGGTCCCTGTTTTCTAGTCCAAATTTCTCCTTTAATTTTTGTAGTGTCTGCATTTCTCCCTTCTCTATCATTTTGCATATTGCTGTTGCCCCCCCCCCCCTCTCCCACCTTCTGAATCCATGGTCTAACCTCCCTGGTTTGAATCTCTTGTCATGTGCTACCCATCTCAGGACCCCTGACTGCTTCTCCAATTTGTGTGTTTTTACTACTCTGTTCCATATGGTCAAGGTGTATTTGGTGATTGGATCTAATAGTCCCTCTTTTTCTTTAAATAGTTCCCTATCCCCCACCAGAGCTTGTACCTTGTATCCCTCCCCTTCTTTTTCAATGTCTTTCCATCTTGCCTCATATCTGTCGTTACACCAGCACGTCACTGCTCTCAGTTGTGCTGCATAGTAATAATCTTGTAGGCTGGGTACTGCCATCCCTCCCTCTTCCTTTGGTAGTTGTAGTGTTTTATATCTGACCCGTGGTCTTCTCCCCGCCCATATGAACCTCGATATCAGTCTGTCCCACTCCCTGAATTGATTCTGTGGTATTTGTATCGGTAGTGACTGGAATAGGTACAGTAACCTTGATAGTATGTTCATTTTAATGACCTCTATTCTTGAATTGAAGTCCAAGGGCATTACTGTCCATCTCTCTAGGTCTCTCTTGATGTTCTGATTTATCTGTGTATAATTCGCCTCAAACAGTTTCTCCACCCCTCTCGTGATGTTCACCCCTAAGTATTTAATCTTGTCCATGTCCCATCTTATCCCGTACTGTTCTCTAATTTCCGTCGTTGGAGAGTAGTTCCATGCTAAGGTCTGTGTCTTTGTCACGTTTAGTTTGTATCCTGAGTAGTGACCATATTCCTTCAGTAGATCCATCAGTGCCGGGAAGCTCTTTTCTGGTTGCCTCATGTATACTATCACGTCGTCTGCAAATAAGCCTAGTTTATATTCCGTTCCCTTTATCCTTACTCCCTTGATGCCCTCGGTCTGCCTGATCAGTTGTGCCAGTGGTTCTATGAAAACGGCGAAGAGCGTCGGTGAGAGACAACATCCCTGTCTGGTAGCCCTCTCTAATCTGATTCTATCCGTCAAGCTGCCATTCACCTTAACCCTCGCTGTCGGCTCTTGATATAGCGCCTTGATCATCTTCATCGCCCTCCCGTTCAGTCCGAACCTCATCAATGTTTTATATAAAAATGTCCAGCTCACACTGTCGAACGCTTTTTCTGCATCTAGGCTAATCAGTACCGCGCTACCCCCTTGTTTTTGTATCTCCTCTACTATGTGTAATGTCTTTCTCACGTTGTAACAATGCACTCTTAATTGGAAAACGACCTATAAGATTCCCTATATGGGAAGAGCAAGGCATACACTCATTAGGGGATGTTTTTAACAAACAGGGTTTTTGTAGTGATAAAGAAATACGCAAGTCCACATGGCTTTTTCACAAACAGTTAGAGCTATGTTTGAAGTCTCACGGTGTTCCATTAGACAGACCAATTGAACACCACAGATACCACAAATTCTTCTACGCAAGAGAGACATCGAGAGGTTTTGTTTCAGAATTTTATCATCAATTACTAACGTCCTCGTATGAAACCCTCCAACTTGACTCTGTCTGGAGGAGGGATATACCAGACCTGGAAAATGACTTTGATTGGCAAGGAGCCTGGGCAAATGTCCGACTTACATCAAGGAACCCGGATCATCAACAAATCAATCTTAACTATATTCACAGGACATACTTGACTCCTATAAGACTGTGCCGAATGGGGCTTAAACAAGATTCCAAATGCACCCAATGTGCAAATGGGGACGAAGGGACATTTATGCACATGTATTGGGACTGCTCACCAGTTAAGGCATTCTGGAAAGATGTGACCCAACAAATATCAAAACTCGTATCTTGGAATATACCTGTACACCCCTCTGTATTATTATTGAATGATGTTTTTGAGTTTGCAGTGAATCCACAGCTAAAGAGATTGGTTTTATCGGGTATCACAGTAGCCAAAAAGCTGATCGCATCACGCTGGTTTCAACCGGAAAAAATGTGCCGTAAAGTTTGGTTTCTTACATATCTCGATGTAATTTACCATGAAATATCTACAGCAAGAATTCTGGGTCTCAATGAATCCAAAATGTCAATGTGGTTAGAAGTGGTGGAGAGAATAAAAGCTAGCTTATAATGGTAGTGTCTGGTTAGGTGCGAGGGATAGTGGAGGTACTTCTCAAGGTGGGGTCCGGGAGGGGGGGGTTCGAGCTGAGCATATGTGTGTAGGTTTTTTTAGATAACAGGTATTAGGGGTATATCTTATATAAGACAACTAACTAAAATGTGATCTTATTGGATGTGCCCTGACAATTAATGCTTGTATATCTTATCGTGTGTTGTCATGTTTGTTTATATGTTTGTTTAAAAAATAATAAAAAAATTAAATACAAAAAAATAAAATGTAAAAAAAAATTACCCTCAGCGTCGTCACGAGGGATTCATGTCAGTCTGTGTTCTTTCTTTTTTGAATAAAAAGAGGAAGGTACATGAAGCACGACGGCTCTGTGTCGTTCTCCCAGGCGACTTGGAGGAACAATGTTTGGTGTCTTGCTAGACTATCCATTGATGTGTTTGGGTCTCGACGCATACATAGTGCTGGCTCAGGTGTGTTTCTGTGACAGAATCACACAGGGGCTAAGTGCGCCTTGGTTGCTTGTTAAAACAGCGTTTTTATAGGGCAACTGGGATGGAGTTTTGTCTCTTCCAAGCGCCAGTTTACTAGGTTGTCTCGATGAATTCTCGTTCATATCTGGGGGATGTTAACGGAATAGATCTGAACATAGGTAGAGGGGTCTCACGCCCTTGGGGTGGGCCACTGAGCACGGTCTAAATGGGGACCGTCTGGGTGGCGCCCTCTTTTCATGTTTTAGATCGACACGCATACCTACCCCCTCTCCTGGAGTGGGCATGTCGGCGTGGTTAGGACACGGGACTGGTCTGGTCACGCTGATCCAGGTCAGTTAACCCGTTGTCCGCCGGGGATGCAGATCTGCTGTTCTGGTACCCTGAGGGACTTATGCTTTTTTCGGGGGGAAAAATGTCGGGTCAGTCCGGGTGTCACAGGGTTAGGCGTTATGGAGACCCTTTGTTGGGTACATGTTGTACTCTGCACTATCGTAATGGCTTACAGCCTTGCCAACCTGTACACGCCCGATCTCGTTCGATCTCGGACGCTACGCAGGTTCGGTCCTGGTTAGTACTTGGTTGGGAGACCGCCTGGGAATACCAAGTGCGGTGTGCTTAGGGCTGGTTCTCCATTCTTTTCGCTCCTCTCTCACGCGTGGCGAAGAGGGGGCTGTTGGGGTGGTCTTGGACCTCCTCTGGTAACCCTGTGCTTCCCGTGCCGCCGGGCCCGGTCCGAAGTAAAGTTTCATTGATACCGTAGGCCTGGGATAACCCTTTTTTGAAAACTGAAACACTTGTACTGCGGTATAGCCAGTGTATGCCCGCAGGTGTGTTTTGGAGTTTTTTCTTGAGGGGTTATAGGAACAACCACCGCATATGGTAACGACAGGGTGGTTGGTTCCCTGGTGTGTTGGAGCAGAGTCAACTCCCGGGTTACCCGGTTGAGTGTGCCCCTGCACGTTCATGACGTCTGCCAATCATGTCAGCCTTCTTTGCCTCGACCCCTCTGGGTGGTTTTTTTTTAATGGAGGCTTTGTCATGGTGATCAACAACGCCAGCATACGCCCCTTCCGCCGGGGCGGCTGTTTTCAGCTGACTCCTTTGGCGCCTGTCTCGTCCGCAGTGCTCCAGGCTCAGGTTACAGCCTGTTGCCTGGTTTTCCCCGGTGCGCTGCCTGCTTCCGTTGGTTAACCTTTTTTGTGTGCTTACGGCCATGCTGACTGCCTGTTCTGCAGGGTCAGTGTGCCAGGCGGTGTGCTATTGGGGGGAAAGGGCCCGCTCTTGGAGGGGCCTTATCCGAATACGCTGGCGATGTGGGGGGCGGTGTCACTAAGTGACCACCTGGTGGGGTCTTGATGCCTGGCGTCATTGACCTCTCCGGGCCCCCGTTTTCCAGGGGATCCAGTCCTTCAGTGGGTCTGGGTCTTCCTTCGCGCTCCGCTGCTACGGCCTTGGCACGGGGTTGGGTTTGTTCTTGACCCCGTGATTCTGGGGGCAGTAACGAGGTTGTTCCTTCCGTTCGTTCCCGGGTGGCATGCGGGTTGTGCGTGTGTGTAGTCGTGGGGTCAAGCCACAGTCTGCTCACCCTGTGCGTTGAGTTGCTTGAGTGCCTCTTCGCACGGTCGGATCCGTTTCCCTCCCGTACACCTCCAATAGGGAGGGTATCCTCCATTAGGGAGGGTCGGGGGGGCTCGGTCCTCCCCGATCTGATGGTTGTGGGGGGCCTCAGCGGGGTACATTTGTCGGGCTATGGCTCTCGCTCAGCCTCCCTTGTGCAGTCGTGACGCTGAGCGAGATCCATTACGAAACAGAACGGTAGTGTTACGAAGGATCAGATTAAACCCAATATATATATTTATTAATTGATATATATTGCATAATATTTGTATATCGTTTGATATCCCTTGTGTATTCCTTGTACATATACACGGAATATCCCTTTAACCTAGTACAGACCATAATATTTCGTTCTCTTATTGGACAGCGGTCCCTTAGGCGCCACTGCCATACCCCCAAGGTCTAGTTCAAAGTCACCGACAAGGACTTGCCTGGACATGAACGGCTCTGCGCAAGGATACGAGACAGGAATAAAGCTGGTACTAGTTTGTTCACCTAACGTATAAATACGGCGCAGGTGAATACAGAAGAAGAGTTACCCAATAAGTTGAAGCCTCACCCACGATACAACGTGCGGTGAAGTATGGCCTGTTTGGCCCCAAATAGAGCATTGAGACCGCGTGCGAATTAATAACTGAAGTATCAGAGTTTAACGCTGTACCGTCGAGTTCGACCTATTCTATTAATTCAGTAATAGTCTATTTATGTATAGTGTATCGTGCGGCTACCGTTCTACAGTGACCAGCATCACCAACGTTTCCTCGTACCAGCTAGTGTGCTTATCCAGGCTGGGCAGCTTACCCTGGCGCCTTCACCCGAGGAGCCCTAGACGAGGACCGTGTGGACATGTACACTGGATAACCTACCCGACGACTACATAGCCCTTTTCGGCTGGATTATATTTGCTTTGGTCCTGTAATTGATGGAGAGGAGAATCGTCTACACCCACAATTGTGTGGGATTTACCCTGTGGGGAGCAACGTCGAGCCCGCCTCTCAGAAGCCTGAGGCTGGCTAGCTTTCTTCCATGCGGAGCTGCATGCCGGAGAACAGCTGTTATTCGTCTGCGGATCAAGAGATTATTGCACCGTCTCCTGTACTTGGAGTCTCCCTATTCTTCGTTGACCCAGACTCTACTACCGACAAATCCTCTCCCCTTGCTGGCCTACAACCGGAGGGACCCTACCAGTATCTCCCGCTGCCTTACTAGTGTACCATAGATATAATTCCTAAGATACAGGTGGTATTCATTATCTCCTGCGTAATATGATAATGGACTTACGTTATTGATTTACTCACGCACATTCTTTCGCCTTATAAGCGCGACCCTACGTAAAGTATTGTTATATACTATCATTGCTGCTAATAAATATTATTATAACCCAGTTTTGTGTGGAACCGTGTCATTGTGGGAAGTGTTCATCTGATATACCTGTGTACTGTATGGCCAGTAGTAATGTACATAAGACAGTAGTGGTTTAAGGATACCATACTTATATAATACAGTCAGGGAATTGTACCCCTCAGTTACAGGTAGGTTATAACTATAACCAAGTTCTGTGAGTAATGGTGACGCTCAGAGTCAGGCGCCGCTGCGGCCCTTGATCTCACCTTGTGGTGAAAGCTTGGGAAGGAGGCGAGTAGGTGACCACACACCTGCTTATGAAGGTAAGCTGATAGGGGTGTGGCCAGACGAATGTTGGGATGTAAAGGTACATTGTGGAATTTTTTATTCAGTGCGCGTGCACGAGTGAAGTATAGTGCAGTCGTGACGCTGAGCGTCACCATTACTCACAGAACTTGGTTATAGTTATAAATAACCTATCGATATGTGGTGCTGAATGCACCTTAACTGCTGCATCATGAGATACTTGGTACTCAGCTCCAAACTCAGACCAACATGTTTCCAGGGGCACTTCACTGAAACCAGCTCTCCAGGTGGTATCAGATGAGATTTCAATGAGTTCTTCCAAGAGTTTGGATTGAGATGTGTCAGGAAGCTTTGTCTCAATGTTGTCTGTAAAAGGGTTCTTTATCATTATTCATTATTAACAGTGCACATCCAATGAAATCATCATATAGTTAAATGTCTTATACAGGATATACCCCCAATACCTGCTATCTAATACCCTACACACATATGCTCTAGCTCATACCCCCCCTCCCGGACCCCCCATTGGATAATCCATCCATTATCCCTCGCTCCTAACCAGACACTACCATTATATGCTAGCTTTTATTTTCTCCACCACTTTTTTTTTTTTTTTTTTTTAGTTTTTCTTTATTTTCCCTTTTCAACATGAAACAAGACAATACAATACAATAACAATACTAATAAACAAGACATCACAGGACAATAACAGTAATAATAATAATAATAATAATAATAATAATAATAATAATAATAATAATAATAATAATAATAATAATAATAATAATAATAATAATAATAATAATAATAATAATAACGACAATGACAAGACCATCAGTTAAATCAGAATAATGAAAAATAAAATAGTCATGTATAAATTAAATATATAAATTAATAAGAATATATATATATATATATATATACATATACATACACACATACATATATATACATATATACTTGCATATACCCACATGTATGTACCATAAGGCGAGATTACATTACATTACATTTTACATTTAGTCATTTAGCTGACGCTTTTATCCAAAGCGACTTACAAGTTCTGTGCGACAAGACAGCAAGAAGGGTATAACTCTATCAGCTGAGTAACAATGTTCATCAAAGTGTTGCGTGTTACAGTGTAGGTTAGTTTATTAGGACAAGTGCATGACAGTAAGGTTAGTCGGGGTTAGATTTTTTTTTTTCTTTTTTTTTTATCATTTCAGATAATGGTTGAAGAAGTGAGTCTTTAGTCGACGGCGAAAGATTGGACGGGATTCGGCTGTCCTAACTGGGATGGGTAGTTCATTCCACCATTGTGGGGCAAGGACTGAGAATAGGCGGCTTCTCTTTGATGACCCTCCGGGAGCTTGGATAGGAGTAGATCTGAGGCGGCCAGAAGATGCAGAGCGTAGGGGTCTTGAGGGTGTGTAGTTAGAGACCATTGACCGGAGGTAGGCGGGAGCGGTTCCCTTTGCCGCACGGTATGCTAGGTCGAGGGCCTTGAAGCGGATACGTGCAGCAATGGGGAGCCAGTGCAGGTCCCTAAGAAGTGGGGTGACATGGGCCGACTTCGGTAGGTTTGAGATCAGGCGGGCCGCTGCATTTTGAATGAGTTGAAGAGGCTTGGTGGCAGTGGCCGGGAGGCCAGCTAGCAGTGCGTTGCAGTAGTCGAGGCGGGAGATGACTGTTGATTGGACGAGGAGTTGGGTGGCTTCTTTTGTCAGGAAGGGGCGTATCCTTCTGACGTTGCTCAGGAGGAATCTGCAGGTTCTGGTTGTCGCTGCGATGTGAGCAGAGAAGTTCAACTGGTCGTCGAGGACAACACCAAGGTTCTTGGCGGTCGGCGATGCGGTCACAGCTGCATTCTCGACTGTGATGGAGAGGTCGGTCAGGGGGGAGGATTTGGCCGGCAGGTGGAGCAATTCTGTTTTGCTTAGGTTCAGTTTGAGGTGGTTGGTCGTCATCCAGGCGGAGATGTCGGACAGACAGGCCGAGATCCGCTCAGAGACGTGGATATCTGAGGGAGGGAAGGAGAGGAAGAGTTGAGTATCATCGGCATAACAATGATATGAGAAGCCATGAGACGTGATAATGTTACCCAGTGATTTAGTGTAGAGGGAGAAGAGAAGGGGTCCTAGGACCGAGCCCTGGGGGACACCCGTCCGGAGGGGGCGGGTGGCCGACAGAGTCCCTCTCCTTGACACTTGGTAGGAGCGGTCATTGAGGTATGATGTCAGCCATGTCAGCGCAGATCCAGCCACTCCCATTCCTGCGAGGGCCGCGAGGAGGATCTGATGGTTGACTGTGTCGAAGGCTGCAGATAGATCTAGGAGAATCAGGACAGAAGAGAGGCCTTTCGCTTTTGCTAAGTGAAGTGCCTCTGTGACCGCAATGAGGGCCGTTTCTGTGGAGTGGCCAGTCCGGAAGCCAGACTGATTGGGGTCTAGGAGGTCATTCTGTAAGAGATAAGCAGTAAGTTGGTTGGATACAGCACGTTCAAGTGTTCATGTAATTCTAGTCTTAGTTTATTTTCTCTTCTCAGTATGTGTATAATGTTTCTCATTTGTAAATATTTAAAGAAATCAGTACTTGGGATGGCATATTCTGTTCTTAAATCCATAAATGATTTTAACTGCATATTTGTATGAAACAGGTCTTTGAATTGACTTATCCCCAACTGAGCCCATTTGAGTATATTAATTGATCTTAGATGTTTATCTAGATCAGGATTGTGATAGATAGGAGAGTATATGGAGGTACAATTGGTGATACCCAGTTTTTTTGAGCAGTCCTTCCAAGCACATAGTGTGTTAAAAACAGTGAAGCAATTACCTATGTTTCTTATCTTTTTAAATTGTTTTATAAATATGAGAGAGTCCAATGGTAACGGGTCAACAAATTTTGCTTCTAACTGAAACCACTGTGAGTCCCGTCTTCCCAACGACCATGACAGTACATTTCTTAATTGGGCTGACCAAAAATAATGTTGGAGGTTGGGGAGACCGAGACCTCCCATGGATTCTGGTTTCATAAGTGTCAATAACTTTATCCTAGGCATTTTGTTGCACCAAATACATTTTGAGATGGGTCTATTCATAGATTTGAAAAATTCTGTAGATAAGTAACATGGTAACATTTGAAAAAGGAAATTTAGTCTTGGAAGGACGTTCATTCTTATTACATTTATTCTTCCCAGCAGAGATAATGGGAGCGTGGACCATTTACACAAATCAGTTTTTATCTTTTCTATAAGAGGACAATAGTTTTCCCTGTACAAGTTCTCTAGTTGCGGTGTAATGTTTATTCCCAAATATTTAAACCCTTCTGGAGACCAATTAAAAGGATATGTTTTATACATCGTTTCGGTTGGGGTCATATGCAGGAGACAAGCATTTGATTTATTAAAGTTTAACTTATATCCAGAGTATTTTCCAAATTGTTCTATTTCGTTATATAAGTGTGATAAGGACTGTTCTGGGTCTTTTATGTATAAAATAATGTCATCTGCGTATAAGGATATTTTATGTTCCTCCTTATTCATTTTCAGTCCTTTAATGTGAATATTGTCTCGTACACATGACAATCACCATCGCGAAGAGTGAACTCGACAGTGGGCATCCTTGTCTTGTCCCTCTCGTTAGTGTAAAAAAAATCAGAGGAAGCTCCATTGGTAATGACAGCTGCTTTAGGATTGTGGCCAGAACCTCTTCTTTTGTAAATGATGAGTTAAGGTATTGCTGGTCTAATTCAGACAATTTTGACAATTTCTTATTTTGTAAGTACTGGTCCAGTTGTTCTTGTGAATGAGAACTTTGAGATTTGTAAAGTGTATTGTAGAATTCAAAGAAAGCTTGATTAATCTCTTTAGGTTGATATGTTATATTATCATTGAGATTAATTGCTTTAATAGTTCTTTCAGTTTGTTCTTTCTTTAATTGATGGGCCAGTAATTTACTTGGTTTATTGCCAAATTCGTAATGCTTTTGTCTAACGTAATTCATTTTTGTTGTAATTTCGTTTGAAATATTAAGGTTTAATTTGGCCCTGGCCACAATTAATTGTCTCCAATTGTCCTCTGTAGACGCTGTCTTATGAAGTGCTTCACATCTTATTACTTCTCTCTCAAGTTCTTGTGCTTGTGCTCTTTTTACTTGCTTTTTAAATGAACCATATGAAATTATTAGTCCTCTTAAAGTGGCTTTTGCAGCCTCCCAGATAATGTTAGGGTCAATGAGGGGGTCATTATCTTCCTTTATGTAGTTTGTAATCCATGTTCGCGTTTTTACTTTAAATTCTTCATCTTGGAGTAATGAATTATCAAATTTCCATTGTTTGGTGAACGAGTTGTTCCTATTAAACTGAATAGTCATGCATATTCTGGCATGATCTGATACAATGATTGGGCTAATTTCACATTCCTTTATCATGTATATATATTTTGAGTAAATAAAGGCATAGTCTATTCTACTATATGAGTTATGTACATTTGAGAAGAAGCTGTAGTCTTTAATGCCTGGATGTAATTCACGCCAGACATCAATTAGGCCACTTTCTGCACGTAACCCTTGAAGAACTTTTGAGGATTTGGAGCTATGGTTAGTTTGACTAGACTTATCCAATGCTGTCATTGTCAGATTAAAATCTCCCGCCATCACTCCAAAACCTTTACAGTTTTCATTGAACAGCAACACCATGTCAGACATAAATGTGGGTTCATCGGCATTGGGGGCATAAATGTTCAAAAAAGTAATGGGTGTTCCCCAAATGCAGCCTGACACCAAGACAAACCGTCCGTTTGGGTCTGTAATTGTTTTTTCTACTGTAAATGGTATTGTTTTGTTAATCAAAATAGCCGTTCCCCTGCTATGACTTTTATATGATGAGAAATAGACCTGACCTACCCATTCTCTTTTTAACTTTGCGTGTTCAGTGTCTGACAAATATGTTTCTTGTAAAAAAGCCACATCTACTTTGTTTTCTTTTAGAAGGGATAACATTTTTTCTCCACCACTTCTAACCACATTGTCATTTTGGATTCATTGAGACCCAAAATTCTTGCTGTAGATATTTCTTGATAAATCACATCGAGATATGTAATAATCCAGACCTTTCGGCAAATTTTTTCCGGTTGGAACCATCATGATGCTATCAGCTTTTTAGCCACTGTGATACCCGATAAAACCAATCTCTTTAGCTGTGGATGTACTGCACACTCAAAAACATCATTCAGCAGTAATACAGAGGGGTGTACAGGTATATTCAGAGTTAAGAGATTTGATAATTGCTGGGTCACCTCTTTCCAGAATATCTTAACTGGTGGGCAGTCCCAGTACATGTGCATAAATGTCCCCTCGTCCCCATTTGTACATAAGGAGCATTTGGAGTCTTGTTTAAGACCCATTTTTTTCAGTCTTATAGGAGTCAAGTATGTCCTGTGAATATAGTTAAGATTTATTTGTTGATGGTCCGGGTTCCTTGATGTAAATCGAACATTTGCCCAGGCTTCTTGCCAATCAAAATCACTTTCCAGGTCTGGTATATCCCTCCTCCAGACGGAGTCTAGGTGGAGGGTTTCATACGAGGACGTTAGTAATTGATGATAAAAATCTGAAACAAAACCTCTCGATGTCTCTCTTTCATAGAAGAATTTGTGGTATCTGTGGTGTTCAATTGGTATCTTTAATGGAACACTGTGAGACTTCAAACATAACAATAACTGTGTGTAAAAAAAATGTGTGGACTCGGTGAGATTACATTTTTTGCGTATTTCTTCATAACTACAAAAACCCTGTTTGTTAAAAACATCACCTAATGAGTGTATGCCTTGCTTTTCCCATATAGGGAATCTTATAGGTCGTTTTCCAATCAAGAGTGCATTGTTATTGAATAAGGGAGTATGATTATGCCATTTATGTGGGTTCGAATATTTTTTTTATGTTTCATGCCATATCCGGATCGCATGAGTAATTATGGGGCCAAATTTCCGTTCGCATTGCTTAATTGATAATTTAGTGTATGCTATGTCCTTCAGTCTATGTGGGGCTACTATATTTTCTTCTAATTTTCTCCAGGATACTAATGCTTGGGGATCAAACCATGTTGTCAATGGTCTTAAAGTGTACGCCTTAAAATAGTGGAAAAAATCTGGAAATGCCATACCACCGTTTTGCTTTGTTTTTCTGTGCGGTGGATCTTTTTATACGTGGTGGTTTGTTATTCCAAATAAATAAATAAATGTTGATTTTTATGTAATTGTGCTTCACCGTTTGTCTTATGGTGGGGAATATTTCCACTCCCAAACATCTAAAGTGTTTTACCATAGGTATCTCTTCTGGGAGGGTTATATTTTTTTTTGCAGGGGCGTTAAGTGGAAGGAAAGCCGACTTCGTCCAATTTATCTTAAATCCCAATAAATCTCCAAAGTCCTCAATCAACTTGAGCAGATGAGGCAATGTGGTGTTGGGGTTTTGCATGAACAGTATTACGTCGTCCGCATATAAACTAATTTTATGTTGTGTGCCCTTGATTACGATTGGTTCTATGGATTGGGATTGTCTTATATATTGTGCTAAAGGCTCTAATGATAGATCGAATAGTCCGGGACTAAGAGGGCAAGCCTGTCTAGCTGAGCGTGATACCGGAAAGATTCCGGAGGTAATTATACCTGTTGTAATCATGGCCGATGGGACTTTGTATACTACTTTAATCATATCAATGAAACCTTTACCTAACCCCATCCTTTCTAATACTGCCCATAGATACGACCATTCCAGCCTGTCAAAAGCTTTCATTGCATCCAGGGACAGCATCGCCTTAGGTATGGTGTCGTCCTTGTCAACATCTAGTACATGCAGTAATCGTCTTATGTTATCAGTGATCAAGCGGCCTCTTATGAAGCCAGTTTGGTCCGGATGAACTAAAGACGTCATATGCTTTTGTAATCTTATGTAATCATATGTATATACTCTGTCAGGATCTAGGGGTAACAGTACTGTATATTTGAATACCGCTTATGTCACAAATGTATCAGTACTAAATACCTATATGTCCCTATGCCATAAATGTCATGTATGTTGTGTATGTCATAAATGTCTATATGAATTGAAAATGGGGGACCCTGATGGAAACAAGACAAACGTCTTTCTCAGGTCTGCATCCCCTTAACAATTGTATGTATTGAGCCGTACTGTATTGTACCCATTCTGCAATCTGTTAAATAAAGTTTTCATTCATTCATTCATGGCTAATACCTTAGAGTACAGTTTGATATCGGTTCCGAGGAGGCTTAAGGGTCTATAACTACCGCACTCGGTGGGGTCTTTGTCTTTTTTAAGGAGGACTGTTATGAGTGCAATATTGTCGTTCTTATGGAAGTTCCCCTCCTTGACTGAGTATAAAATCATATTTAGTAATAAGGGTCCAATTATGTCCCAACAAGAGAGGTACATTTCTGGTGGGATACCATCTCTTCCAGGAGCCTTACCACTTTGCATTTCGGATATGTCCTTCTTGAGTTCCTCTAGTGTGATCGGTGTTTCTAACTGTTTAGCGTCATCCTCTGAAAGTTTAGGGAGATTAATTTGATTAAGATATGTGTCCATTTTGTTTTGATCGAAGGTCGTTTCTGATTTATACAAGTTGGAGTAGAATTCTTTGAATGTCGCGTTTATTTTTTCAGGGTCTGTAACAAGTACTTGTTGTGCTCTAATGGTAGTTATATCTGCAAATTTTGCAGTAACTCTTAATCGCATAGCTAATAGGTGACTTGGTTTAGAACCTTGAGAGTACTGCTGTTGTCTTGTGCTATGTATTTGTATTTCCGATTGCTGTCTGTATATGGCATTAATCTCTTTTTTTAGTACATTAACTTGATTTTCCAGTCGAATCAAGTTGTTGTATTGTAAAGAATTAAATAACGTTGAGTAAAGCGTTTCCAGTTCAGCCAGTTTTGAGCATCGATTCTTGCGCATTTTGGAGGAAAAGCTATCAGTGAAATTCTTGATCATTCCCTTTACCGACATCCATAATATTCTGGGGTCCTGCACCGAGTTTGTATTCCTCCGTAGGAATACTGTAAGAGCTTCTTTGAGTTGTGTAATGAATTCCTTGTTATTAAGCAGCATCGAGTTAAATTGCCATCTTGGGGCTCGGGAAGATAGTATACCAAATGTTCCTTTTAGGAGTAAATAACAGTGATCTGATAATGCATTGGGTATCATTTCCATATTTATCAAATAGTCTCGGGGATGCAAAAACATAATCTATTCTGGATAATGTGTTATGTCTCGCAGATCGACAAGAGTACTTCCGGGTTGTGGGGTTAAGTGATCGCCATAAGTCATTTACACCTGTAATCTTCGACCAATCCTTTAATGCATTAGATGAATTTTTTTTGTTCGTTGGAAAAGGAGAGGTAAGATTTGTCCATCCTTGGATTCCAAATGGCATTAAAATCTGCACCAATTGGGGGCGGAGCTGAGCGATCATGGAGTAGACGTGTTTCACATGAGCTCCCTTCTACCGTGCTGAATATACGTTTCTCCCCATTAGTCTTTATTTTATTTTTATTTGTTTTTTATCTGTTTGCTAGGTCGTCGTGCTTAGTATACATTCATCAACTTTTTTCGACTTTCTACGATGGCGGGGGTGGAAACCAGAGCCATGAAAGAATTAGGCACGACACCGGCACCGCCGAGCATGGCCGCACCGTCTCCCGCTGTCGGGGAGTTAAGCGAAGCTGTGCTCTTGGTCATGACCAAGCTACACGCAGACTCTGAGACACGCATCGCTGAAGCACAGAAGAAAGTACACGCAGACTCTGAGGCACGCATCGCTGAAGCACAGAAGAAAGTGTTGGCGGATTTCTGTATCAGCCTCCGTCGTGAGATATCAGAGGAAATACGGCTGGCGGTAGTACCGCTAACAGACAAGATGGAGGCGATACACGCTGCCTCTTCGGCTAATGCTAACGAACTAGCCATGCTAACAACGGAGGTATCATCACAGTGTGAGAAGATGGCGGGTCTTGAATCCGCCCTGCTGGCTAGGCAGGCTGAAGTCAACAAACTACAGTCGGCGATGGAGGAGATGCAGTCCCGGGATAGACGCCACAACGTCAGGATTGTTGGAGTACCGGAGACCAGCGGTGAAGGCCGTCTCTCTGAGACCGTGCCCGAACTGCTGCAGAAGTTACTAGGGACAGACGTCCTCTCTATGCCTCCTATCTGTGAGTCGGCCTACAGAGCGGGCAGGTTTTCTCCCGGCGTGAACAAAGAACCGAGGCCCATCATAGTCAAGCTGAACAGACTCCAACAGAGAGAAATCATCATGCGGTCGGCTCGTACCAGAAGGGGTACTCTGAGGCTTGGCGATCACAAAGTGGCCATTTTCGAGGACTTTACACCGGAGGTTCAAGCTCAGAGAGCCGAGTACAAGGTGGTCCTGACTAAGCTATGGAAACTAGGCCTGAGGCCCACGTTATTCGCTCCCGCGAAATTATCTGTGTTGGAGAAGGTCGGTGGTCAGCGTTTGTTTTGGTCGTTGGCTAAAGCGAAGGAATATCTCGCGGAGACACCCGAGTCTGTTGCTTGATATCTATGGAGGGTGAGTGACTTGGCGGTTTGGACCTAGATTCATTGATTAGGTCGACTATTCACAAACACTTGCTGTCATGCCCAGACATGCTAACTGTCCTCTGCCCATCCAACTAGCGGGGCTTCCCAATGACTTCTGTTACTTGCTAAAGCTGACCTCATGGTCGTACTTGTGTATCGCCTCTTTGGAAGCTAACGAGCTAGCTGAACAATGTACATAGTAGGCTAACGTGCTATCCGGATTCGTCACTAGCTTACGCGCTAGCCTCGGGCTAGCCAGCGGGCTTCGACTATGGTCTGCGCTGAGACATTCGAGACCCGTTAATGGTTACGTATTTTGGTTGCTGTTGCTGTTCAAAGGGACATTGGTTTGCACAATTCAAGAGTGACCGAATCCCTAACTAACTTCTGATATGCTTTTTATTTTTATATCCAGGTTGTTTTGAGCTTTGGTGATCCAAAGTAGATGCCAAGGTCGGTTGAATATGCATATACAATATTTGATAACAGGTTGGGTCGGGTATGGCTTGCACTTCATGGCTATATGGTTATATGGCTTGCACTCTAGCCATTACCCTCTTTTCCTTTTTTTTTTTTTTTCTTTCCTATTGTCGCTGTTTTTATGTCATCTATATGCGCGATTTAAATGTGATCCGGTTCTACCTTGGACTAACTGCTGACTCGCCTTAATTTTGTTTTGAATTTTCCGTGAGCCACTTATGCTATAACGTTGATACATTAATATGCAGACTCCAAGGTAGATGGTTACAGGTTGATGCTGAGTAATTATATAATAATTATTGTCGCTGTTTTAATGGCATTTGAATGAGCAATTTAACTGTGATCCGATCCTACCTTGGACTAACTGCTCCGACCGATATCTTTATTGAAACAATGTATTATATGGCTTGCACTATAGCCATTACCCTCTTTTCCTTTCCTTTTTTCTTTCTTACTGTCGCTGTTTTTATGTCATCCGTATACGCGATTTAAGTGTGATCCGATTCTACCTTGGACTAACTGCTAATCTGCCTTAAATGTGTTTTGAATTTTCCGTGATCCACTTATGCTATAACGTTGCAACATTAATATGCAGACTCCAAGGTAGTTGGTTACAGGGTTGATGCTGAGTAATTATATAATAATTAGTGTCGCTGTTTTAATGGCATTTGAATGAGCAATTTAACTGTGATTCGATCCTACCTTGGACTAACTGCTCCGACCGATATCTTTATTGAAACAATGTATGATGACAGGTGGTGTCAGGTGTTGCCTATTACCATCCCCGGATTGATTAATGAATGATTGTGTTTAATTCTATTCTTACATAGGTTATGTCATTTCAGCCGTTGTGCCTGATCAGAGGGACGGCTAAAGGGATGCACTTTGACCATAACCTTTTTTTCCCCTTCCTCCCTTTTTTTTGTCATTGTTTAATTGACACTGTTCACACAATTTTGCACAATTAACCTGTGACCCGAACCTGCCTTAGACTATCGGCTGGGATGCTTTAATTTAATTTTGTTTTGAATTTTCCTATACCCTTTTGGGCTATAACAAAGTGATGTTGAAGCGCAGATTCGGAAATAGAGGGCTGCAGGTTGATGCGGCGTTATTATTTAATAATGGCTATTTTTACCATTATGGTTCTCATGTTGGGGCCAGGGCTCAGGTGGGTTTCGACCGATATCTTTATTGAATTTTATTTTATTATTATTTGTGTTTATTGGACTAGTGGGGGTTTACTCAGGGGTTTATCTAGAGGGGGGTGGGAGTGGGGAGCGTCTTATTGATCCATGTCTCTAGTGGGAAGTGATAGGAAGATGACCATCCTCAGTGGATGGGGCATAGGGTGGGGACTGGAGAGTGGGTATAGGGGAACTTATAGTAGGACGGGTGGGTTAGGGTTTAGAGTAGAAGGAGGGGGGGTTGTAGCTGGGGTGGTATTTTTATGTGTTCTATGTACTGTTGTCTTATATGTGTGTAAGTGTTCCTCCTCTGAACTCCTGGGATTGACCGTCCGGGCCCGCCGGGATCGGCACCTCTGTACTCAGCCTGGCTGCACGGGTATGTTCTCTACGCACTTATACAAGCTCGACCATGGCTAAATTGAATATTTTAATTTGGAACGCAGGAGGGCTTAACGCCCCACACAAGCGTGCCAGTGTCCTTTGGCTATTGAAGAGGAGAAATATTGACCTTGCTCTCCTTAGTGAGACGCATTTAATGGTAGGTGACGTGTCAAGACTGGCAAATCGGCAATATCACGTTATCTCCTCATCCTCAGCCGATGATAAGACGAAAGGAGTAGTCATAGTTACAAGACGTAACCTTGATATCAAAATCTTGGATGTATGGTCGGACACGGAGGGAAGGATTACTATAGCAAAAGTTGAATTCTTGCATAGGAAGATGGCTATAATAGCATTGTATGCTCCTAACACATTTGATTCAGCGTTCTATAATACAATCACGAAGAATATGTTGGAACTTAATGGATACGCTCTCATTGTGGGTGGCGATTTTAATGCGTGCTGGGATGCGGAGATGGATAGGTCCGGGCCCTCTGAAACGAGCGACCAGAAACGGGCCTCTAAGGCCCTCAGGATGTGGGCCAAAGACACGGGGCTCACAGACCTCTGGCGCTTATGCAACCCCACCCTCAGAGATTACTCTCACCTGTCAGCCAGACACAAAAGCTTCTCTCGAATTGACTATGCATTCGCGTCCCCTAATATGTTTGATAGTTTCGATGTCTCATTGGTTCCCTTGGCTCTCTCAGACCACAAGGGGATTTTCCTTACGGCAACCTTTGGCAGGCTCTCCGCAAGAGCTCCCAGATGGCGTTTTAATTCGACCTTGCTAAAGAACGATGACTTCTGTTCTGAGTTCAGGAGTAAACTAGCTGAATTTTTGCAGATCAACGTTGGCACAGTAGAAGACCCTAGGGTCCTGTGGAACGCATTGAAAGGATTCATCAGGGGTCATGTCACACTATTTGCCTCCAATTTGCGAAAATCCCGGTCAAAAAAGCTAGAAGGACTGGAATCATTATATGCGGACCTATACGCATCCTTGCAAACTGACTATAATGAACGACTAAACACACAACGTAAGATAGTCAAAAAAGAAATAAACTCCATACTTAAACAACAGTCTGAGTTCTTGATACATAGGACAAGACAAAATTACTATTTTCACGGCTCCAGACCTAGCCATCTATTGGCAATGAAAATACGCTCAAATGATCAATTCTCGGATATCCCCTCGATTAGGACGAGCCAGGGTGCAGTCACTACTGATTCGAAAAAGATCAATGACACTTTTAAAGAGTTTTACTCACAGTTATATAGCTCAGAGGGTAATCTGGATGACTCTAAATTTGAATCGTTCATTGGCGGGCTTGAGATACCCCACATTTCTGAGGAAGAGGCCAAGGAACTGGGGAGACCGATTACTCTCGTAGAATTGAGGGAGACTATTGTTGAAATGCAGAGGGGTAAGGCGCCAGGCTGGGATGGTATTCCACCCGAAGTGTATTTAGCTTTCTGGGACCAACTGGGTCCATTGATGCTCGATATGATCAATTACGCTATTGAACAAGGGGAGTTCTCAAGAGATGTCAATATGGCGTTGATTTCTTTACTTCTCAAAAAGGACAAAGATCCCAATGATTGTGGTAGCTATAGACCCTTGAGTCTTCTCGGGGCCGATTTAAAGGTGTTTGCCAAGGTGCTGGCCCGTCGCCTGCAGAGATTTATGTCTGTATTGGTACACTGCGATCAAACTGGTTTTATCCCGGGGCGTCTGGCTGCAGATAATCTTAGGAGGCTGTTGCATGTAATCGATAACAGTAAAGACAATACAACTCCATCCACAGTTCTGTCTTTGGATGCCATGAAGGCGTTTGACAGACTTGAGTGGTCATACCTGTGGAAGGTACTTGAGGTCATGGGTCTTGGAAAGAGTTTTATTCATATGATTAAAGTCCTGTATGCCTCGCCGTCTGCGATGATACTGACAGGCAAAAACTGTTCCACACTCTTTCCAGTCTCCAGATCTTCTAGACAGGGTTGCCCTCTGAGCCCGGGACTGTTCGCGCTTTCCCTCGAACCTTTGGCCCAATTTATTAGGCAATCGGAGGACATCGTCCCCATAATGGTCAACAATACTCCACAAAAAATTGCTCTCTATGCGGATGACCTGCTGATTTTCATGGACGACCCCTCCCGGTCGGCCACAAAATTATTGAGGATAATCGACGACTTTGGTAAATTGTCAGGTTTTAAGATTAACTGGAACAAATCAGCCTGCCTACCTCTTAATGAACTGGCCAAGGCGGTACGACTACCAGCTGATATCCCCATAGTAGAACATTTTAAATACTTGGGCATAGAGATATTCCCCACGCTGAACCAAACTACTAAGTACAACTTCACGGGTACTTATGATAAAATACGCCAGGATCTAGACAGGTGGTCGTCCCTTCCTAACTCCTTACAAGCCCGGGCTTCCATAATCAAAATGAACATCCTGCCTAGGATACATTTTATTAGCTCAATGCTCCCCCTGCCCCCTCCAATAGACCACTGGCGCAAGGTACAATCGATGGTATCTAAGTTTGTCTGGAATAACAAACGCCCGAGAATCAAAAGGGCTACTACTCAACGTAGGAAACAAGATGGGGGCCTCGCAATCCCTGATTTTAAACTTTATTTCTGGTCCTTTTCACTGAGACCTCTGATGTGCTGGCTAGACCCTGTAGAGGCTGTATCATGGCGCTCCTTAGAAGCGGCGGCGGTGTCTCCGCTAAGATTGCAGGATGTAGTGTACTCCACTGTCTCTATTGCGAAATGCCGGCTGAGGTATGGACCGATCATAACTCACGTGATCCAAACGTGGCGTAATGTACAGAGGTCGTGTGGGGTTAAATGCCCTTGGCACCTGGACTCTCCAATTTTTAATAACCAGCAATTACTTGTTGGACACAAGCCGGTTAATATTCCTCAATGGCAAAGGAGGGGAGTGCATACTCTGGAGGATATTTATGATAAGAACGGCCTCCGTGCGTTTCAGGACTTAAGAGAATTTTATGATCTTCCCGGCGAGTCCTTCTTTTTTTACCTTCAACTAAGGTCAGCACTGAGGGCGCATGGCGTACCGTGGGCTCAAGCCTTGCACCCACACCCCTTCCTCAGGCTCATAGTGGACAGGACGACATCCAGAGGGTTTGTCTCCGACTTTTATACGCTCTTAATTCAATCCACGTATAAATTTGTATCATTGGATACAATCTGGCGTGTGGATATCCCGGAGTTGGACCTCGAGTTTGACTGGGATGATGTTTGGGCAAATGTGGCATTATCTTCCCGCAACCCCAATCACCAGCAAATTAATTTTAATTATATTCATAGGACCTATCTTACACCTAGGAAGCTATTTGCTATGGGACTGATAACCGACTCTCGGTGCACTTTGTGCTCTCAAAAGGCCACTGGCACTTATATGCATATGTATTGGGATTGCCCACCAGTGGCCCGCTTCTGGAGGTCAATAACGGACAAACTTTCAGATCTGTGTGGCTTAACTATCCCATTCACAGCTGTTACGCTACTCCTGAACGATATAACGACACTACCCGCGTCCGTACAACTGAAAAGGGTTGTCCTAGCGGGCGTCACAGCAGCGAAGAAGCTAATAGCAATGAGATGGAAGGAGCCTGAGAAGCTTACAATGATTAACTGGTCCCTAACTCTATTGGATGTGATTTATCTTGAGATATCCACAGCCCGGGTGATTGGGGTGGGGCAGGCTGGAATTGACCTGTGGTTCGCAGCAGCTGAGAAGGTAAAGACCGCAGTGTGCGGCTGAGCGGGGTTGGGGTGCGTGTTCGGGTGAGTCCGGCGGTCTCTTGGGAGGGGGAGGAGGAAATGTTTTTGTCTGTCTTGTCTCTTGTCTTGTCATATTGAGTTTAGCTGGGGATATTATGGGGGGGCAGCTATTTAACTATTTCTTCACTGTTTGGCCTCTTTTACACGGTCTCTGTGAGTCTATGGAACACCTACAGGTTTTTGTTTTTTCATGAAGGTTCATTGCTCTGTTTTCAGGTCGTGTTCCCCCAAAAAATGGTCCTTGTGGTGGGTTGGAGATGTACGTTTTATTAATATGGGGTCACACGGCCGGGAATCGGGGCTGAACACTGGGAAAGACCATTTATTAGATAGTACCCCTTGGAATTAATTTAGAAGGTTGAACTCTGGTTTCTTTTCTCTTGTCTGTATAATTGTTAGTCTGTATTATTATTATTGTTTTTGTTATTTTCTTGTGAAGTTCTATGTATTGTGATTGTGGTTAATGTGTTTCGTGAGTGTCAATAAAAAAATTTGATCAAAAAAAAAAAAAATCTGCACCAATTATAAATGAGTAATCGGGAAGGTCTAACATTGCTTTGGTAAGTGTAGTGAAGAAACCAACTTCGTACAAATTTGGGGCGTATACCGCTACCAACGCTATTTTCCTGTTATATGCCGTATTAGCTATCGCGTTCCGCTCTGAGCCGTATGAGATATTCCATATTCTATGATACCTATTGTATCCCCTTACGAACAAAAATTACATGCACCCCACCTGTATGGGGCTCCGCCCCCATGGTGGCACCGCCCATATAGTAGTGACGATAGTCACCACACACCCTTCCTCTATTTTCGTCCCAGCGTACTCGGATGCGTGCACCATACGATAAACTAGTAGGATGAAAAGATTAAAGAAGATTCGTAATATTGAGGGCTTACCGGAGGATTGTGTTTCCCTGGATTCTCCGGAGCTTGTTTCGACGACACAGACCTGTGCTGGTGGTTCCTTGGCTGACAGCGACGGACCGGGGGGCAGCGTACAAGGTTTGGCTAACGGGTCGGCTTGTACAAAGGTGAGGTCTGTGTCAGTAGGCATCGATGTCGGTGTTAGTCGTGCTGTGGAGTATGTTTCAGCACCGGGGCCGGGACGGCTTGGCGATCGTTCCACTGTCGTGGGCGATGTCTTGGCGATCCTGGAACATGCTGTTAACACTAATGCTACTACTGTTTTTTCTGCTGATGTTGACGCTGGAATGTCTAGCAATCCCCGCCGCGGGGTTCCGCTCTTCCCTCCTCTTACCAGCTTCATTGATGAAGGTCAGTCGGTGGTGGATGTGGGGGGGTTTGCTGAGCTTTATTTACCTTTTTTACGGGGGAAGGGGCTGACAACAGGGTGCAGGCCGGGGGTACCTTGGCTAAGCAGTCAGGTAGCTTTTTTCCTGTGCCCAGGCGGGGATGAACGGTGTTCCGCCCGGCCGATGCTTGATAGCATGTCGGCTCGGAGGGTGGCAGTATGGACGGATGAATGGTATACTGCTGCAGGATGGCATTTAGCGGCGGCCAGTGTTGTGGCTCAGCTGGCTACGTTCCTATCCAAGATGGCGTCGGGTTGTGGGTCTTTGGGTCAGACCGACATTGTAAACATGCTTCATGTTTGTGGTGTTATAGAGATCTTGACTCAGTCGCAAGCTATAACTGCGGGGAGGATTCGGATGCTATCAACTTTAGTTGTTAGGCATGTTTGGTTGGAGCAGTCTCCTCTTGGGGAAGAGGATAGGTTTTCTCTCCTCATGACTCCTTTTTCCACAGATAGTCTTTTTGGGCGTTCTGTGGAGGCGCAGGCGGTTTTTGATCGGGGTCCTACACCGTCTCACGCTGTGCAGCCAGAGGTGGGGGCACGGTCTCGCCAACGACTGTGGTGAGACCCTCGACAGGCGGCCATTTTTCCCCCGCCAGTGGTGCCCTGGTTGGAGTGTCAACGGGGTATCGCGAGGCCGACAGCCTTTGGCGGCCGAGGGATCGGCCATTTTGGGTGATTTCGGGTTTGGTATACCAACCCGTCGTCATTTTGCCGCGAGCAGCCCGCTCCCCGTTCGGTCCGTTTTCTGTTACCCTCAGAAGCGGGGCTCTGAGCGTTCTCCTTTGGCTGCGGGCCGCAAACCTTCTTTGAAGCGTATGCGGCCCCATTCTTCGCTTCTCATGGAGACAGGGGCTGACACCCAGTTGATGGCTGAACCTGGGTCTGTCCGTGAGAATGTTCCGTCGTCGCGTGGTTCCTACACCGCAGGTTGTGGGTGGGTGGAACCTGGTGTTTCAGCTGCCACTAGCTCCAGTGGTCAGCAGGGGGACTCGGTGCCTCTTCTGTTGAATGCTCAGCAGGGGTTACCCCGGCCTCGCCCTCGCCAGGCGGGGTGTCGCGCTGTTGCCTCCCACTCCCGTCAAACCGGCAGTGGTCTGCAAAGAAGAGGCGGGCGTGATGTAAGTGGTAGCAATATCACTGCAGGGCTTCGGCGTGTGGGAGCCCATGGGGTCCTCATGCCTTGCGTGTCTAGCTGCAGAACGACTCCTCAGCTTACGCTGGTGGGGTGTTCAGGGGGCGAGTATGTGTCCACAAGTTTGGTAACAGCTCCTCCCGTATCAAACCGGCCCTTTCTGTCGGGGTCCTCCCTTGGGTGTTTTGGGACCGGGCCAACTATCTACGGTTCCTTGCGGCCCAGCGTCAGTTGACGGCGGGTGCGCTGTGGGATTATGTTCACATATGGCGACAGGAATGCCGTCTGGATCGGTGGTTGCAGAGAACGTTAGAGGCGGGGCTGGTTTTGCAGTTCACACAGCCCCATCCTCCGTTCTCAGGTTTGGTACCGACCCTATTGTCAGGGTCGGACGCGGTGACAGCCCTGGCCGACGAGATCCACTCTCTGTTGGCGAAGCAGGCCGTCGTTGTGGTCCCGAGCGAGGACGCAATGTCGGGCGTCTACTCCCGTTATTTTCTGGTGCCCAAGAAAACAGGGGGGGTCAGACCTATACTGGATCTGTCCGCGTTCAATCGGTTGATTGTAGCGAGACCGTTCAGGATGTTGACCGTCAGACTCCTTCTGCTTGCTGTCAGGAGGGGGGACTGGTTCACCTCCATAGACCTGAAGGACGCGTATTTTCACGTTCCTATTTTCCCTCCTCACAGGAAGTTCCTACGGTTCCTTTTTCAGGGCGTAGCGTACGAGTACCACAGAATGCCGTTCGGGTATTCTCTGGCTCCCCGCACATTCACCAAGTGCGTGGCGGCTGCATTGGGGCCTTTACGTCGTCGGGGGATACGAGTTCTGTTCTATCTCGACGACATG
Organism: Notolepis coatsorum; assembly: GCF_963971535.1. NCBI lineage: Eukaryota > Metazoa > Chordata > Actinopteri > Aulopiformes > Paralepididae > Notolepis > Notolepis coatsorum. The sequence continues at coordinate 71,882,399 of NC_140171.1, read as the reverse complement.
CTACTCCTCAGTCGTTCGGAGGAGGTTGCCAGGTCTCATACCAGGCTGGTGGTGGAATTCCTCACCAGCCTGGGTTTTGCTGTAAATTGGGAGAAGAGTACCCCTCTTCCCAGTCAACAGGTTGAGTACTTGGGCTTGACCTTGAGGTCGAGGCCCATGATTGCAACCCTCTCGGTGCAGCGTCGGGGGTCTCTCCGTCGCGCGCTCGGGGGTTTCCTTCCGGGAGGGACGGTTACGACGCTGCAGGTGATGCGTCTGCTGGGCCTTATGTCGGCTGCTCACGTGGTGGTTCCTCTTGGCCTCCTCTTTATGAGGAGGATACAGAGGTGGTTTGTCTCTTTGAGACTGGATCCAGTGAGGGACAAGAGGAAACGGTTGACGGTTCCTTTGTCGATATGGGGGGACCTCGTCCATTGGGGGAGGCTGGGTATCCTCTCCGTTGGGGTCCCTATGGGCGGCAGGAGCTCACACGTCACGGTCTTCACCGACGCCTCTCTCACGGGTTGGGGAGGGGTGCTTCGGTCTCATGCAGTGGGGGGCAGCTGGACGGGTCGTGCCGATCCGGCTGTCCTGCATATCAATGTGTTGGAGTTGAAGGCGGTTCTTCTGGTCCTTCAACGGCTCCACCATTTTGTGGTGGGCAGGCACGTTTTGGTCAGGACGGACAATGTGACGGCGGCGGCGTATATCAACAGGCAGGGTGGGACTCGTTCCGCCCACCTGCTCCGGGCGGCGCGCAAACTGCTGCTATGGGCATCCCGCAGGCTCCGCAGTCTGACGGCGCTCCACGTTCCTGGTACGGAGAATGTGGGGGCGGATGTGATGTCTCGGGGCGGTCTTCCTCACGACGGGTGGGAACTCCGCTCCGACATAGTCAGGCAGATTTGGGATCGGTTCGGGGAGGCCTCGGTGGATCTGTTTGCGTGCCGACGTTCTCACAAGTGCCCCTTGTGGTTCTCGCTCAGTCGAGCGGATCGCCCCCCCTTGGGGGTAGATGCCTTCTCGACGTTTCCGTGGCCGCTCGGTCTTCTGTACGCCTTCCCTCCGGTACAGCTGTTGAGTCAGCTGTTGGAGCGGATACGGAGGGAGCGCAGGACGGTGATCCTGGTCGCACCGGACCGGGGCATGGCGGTATGGTTCCCGGCCTTGATCCAGCTTCTGATCGCTCCTCCTTGGGTCATTCCGTGGTCGGAGACGGCCCTCTCTCAACACAACGGGGTGTTTGTCCGCCCTCCGGTGTTGGGTCAGCCCCTGATGGTGTGGCTGGTGGGGGGGTGAGTCTGGAGGGCATGGAGCCTTCTGTGGTTGATACCATTCGGCGTGCGTTTGCTCCCTCCACTGTCGCGGTTTACGCGGGCAGGTGGCGTGCGTTCAAAGAGTGGTGTAAGGGGGGGGGCTGGGACCCAGTCTCCTGTCCCCTGGATGCTGTTCTGAGTTATCTCCAGTCTCTCCTTGATGGGCTGTCGGCTTCGACAGTGAGGGTCTATGCGGCAGCTATATCCTCTTATCATGAGGGTTTTGAGGGGACTGTTTTGTTCAGCCACCCTCTTGTGAAGCGTTTCCTGCTTGGCGCTCGACGCGTTAAGCCGGTGCAACGCTCCTTGGCTCCGAGTTGGGATCTTCAGTTGGTCCTCGGTCGGTTGTCCTTGGCTCCGTTTGAGCCGCTCGAGCAGGCGTCTTTGGGCCGGCTTTCCTTCAAGACCGCGTTCCTACTGGCTGTCACTTCCGCTAAACGCGTAGGTGAGCTCTGTGCTCTCTCGGTGCGTCCAGAGTGCCTGTCTTTTCGTACCGATTGCGGTGCCACTCTGCGACCTAATCCTGCTTTCGTGCCTAAGAATATCCGGAGTTCTTTCCGCTCCCGGGATATTGTGGTTCAAGCTTTTCGTCCTCCTCCTCACGCTAGTGAGTTGGATGCGGGCCTTCACCTGTCATGTCCGGTCCGTGCTTTGGGGTTTTACCTCAGCCGTACTCAGGGCTTCAGGGTCACCGATCAGCTTTTTGTCTGTTACGGTGGGGCTCATGCTGGTAAAGCGCTGTCGACGCGGCGTCTGGCTTGTTGGTTGTGCACGGGTATTGCCCTCTGCTACACGTTGGCTGGGCAGGATCCCCCTGGGGGCGTCAGGGCGCACTCCACTCGTGGGGTGGCTGCCTCTGCCGCACTTCTGGGTGGGGCCTCGGTGGAGGACATTTGTGCTGCGGCTTCTTGGTCCTCCCCGGGCCCCTTTGTTAGGTTTTACCTCATGGACATGACCGGGGGTTCTGTCTCCCAGGCGGTTCTGGGGTCTGTGGCCTTGCCTGCTTTCCGTCCTTTGGTCGGGTAGCGGGAGTGTATGGGTATGGGCCACAGTGTGTTGAGTCACACGTGGTTCCGCCTGTACGGTGTGTTCAAGGGGTTCTAGTTTCCCTCTTGTTCGCATTCAGGTGGAGTTGACTGCGCCCCCTCTTCATTAGGGAGGGTGGGGTGACAGGGCTCCCCGCACCCCTTGATGTGGGCTTACGGGTCCTCAGGGGGTACATTTGTCGGGCTTCGCGTCCGCTCTTCCCCATATCTCATACAGCTCAGAGCGGAACGCGATAGCTAATACGGCATATAACGGTAGGTTATGTAGATAACCTAGTTATATTAGTATTGGCTGAGCGTTCCGCTCTGCGCGGCCCTGAGTTCCCTCTTGAGGAATCTTTTTCCTGGGACGGGTTTTTGGCGAGGAAGGGTGTGTGGTGACTATCGTCACTACTATATGGGCGGTGCCACCATGGGGGCGGAGCCCCATACAGGTGGGGTGCATGTAATTTTTGTTCGTAAGGGGATACAATAGGTATCATAGAATATGGAATATCTCATACGGCTCAGAGCGGAACGCTCAGCCAATACTAATATAACTAGGTTATCTACATAACCTACCGTTCTTGTGTACAATCTTAGCTATAGTTATCCGACCATCTGCATCAGACCATACTCCCTTCAATTCAATATTCAACTTCCGTCTAACGACTATGGCTACTCCCCGAGTTCTCGTTCCAAAGGAAGAGTGACTAATGTTATGATATGTGTTGTCCGCTAACGTATCTATGTCTTTCTCTAAAATGTGCATTTCGCTTAGCAGAGCCACGTCAACCTGTTCTTTTTTCATCAGTGTGAGCACGCTTTTGCGTTTGTGTTGATTATTTATTCCCCCAGTGTTCCAGATCATTATATTCAAACTAGCCATAATCTATACATGTTGTTGTGTAGTTGTTGGTAATGCTTCTGGAGTGCGAAGCAACAATAGATATACATCCAACTATTGAGGTCCCTCCCGTTGAGAGCCGAGCTTAAAAACATACATATAAAAATCCCCTAATCCCCCCTCCCACCGAGAGTCGTACAGGACTGTGTTCCATAGACACATCCTACGCGTATGACTCCCTCCCTTAAGCCACCGGGTTGCCCAAAATGAGCTTTGTAACCCTAATCTTCCTATGCTAATTGCCATAGGATCTACAACTTTCATTCTAATTCAATAGAATGTCGCTTTTTGGTCTTGCACCTTCCCATTAATGTAATAACAATAGTGTGAAAAATGAAAAATATACCTTGATTGATATATTCATTTGAACCTTCTACTAACTTATGTTGGAACCATCAGAAAGAGGAAAAGAGTGGAGAAAAATATTAACACCATCAAAAAAATAAAAAAAGGGTGAGAATTAAAATAAAACTCATCAGAGAAAAAAGAAAATGAAATAAAAATGAATAAAGAGAAAAACAGAGACTTTTAGAGCTACATTATGCAAATCACTAAATCAATGGAGTAATTATTTAAAATATTAGAATAACCTTGTCATGCTTGTACCTTTAGATGTGGCTGATGTTTTTTTAAAGCCTTATTAAACTTACGTCATTGGATCATATGCTTATACATACCGGATGTTAATGTTAAAGTTACAGGCCTTCGTTGTAGGAGTGCATTATATTCTAGAAGGTTGTAGAATACCCTTGTGAATTCGTAAACACTGCTGTTATGTTCCAGAATGATCTTCCTACCCAGGAGTCATGACCTAATAGTATTTTCCGGAATATTCCATTGTGCCCCAGCAGTCGAGAGAGGAGTCCAGAATATTCCAGAATGTTCCCAATGTCAATATTGGATTATTGTCTCCTCAGAGACCAGAAGTCTATAAATATAATGCCATACGAACCGTATTAAACACATTGTGCCTTGGTGTTGCCAGCATGCATATCATCTGTTGCTTTTGTTGAGCCGTGGTAAAGTCATTCTAATAAAAGTACTAAAATACAAAGAGGAAAAAAATTGAGAAAAAGAGAAAGATGTGGGTGTGGGTGTGGGTGTACTTGTTTTTATTCGTGATGGAGTACAATAGGTACATGAGATGAGGTATATCTCGATAGGCTTAAGAGCGGGACGCTCAGCCAGTACTCATATAACTAGGTTATATACATAACCTATCGTTAACTGTTAGTAAGTGCATAATAAAGATTTCCTTAACCAGAAGAAAGCATTGTTCTCGCTTTAGAGCCGGTAGCTGCAAAAAGGATAGTTAACTGTTAATAAGTGCATACTTTTTTTACCTTAACACATTCTGCGCCAAGAACGAGTTAACTCGTTATTACCCGCCAATCGAATAACGCCAACAACGAGTAAACTCGTTATTGTGATCGTTATTTCTTTTATTCACTATTTCCATTCATAATTCATCCACCAAGGCTCTGGGAAACTTTGACACTCTGTCTGCGATTGCAACGGCCCTATACCGCCGCCTGGTGGATTTTGGCCAATGTTGCACTTACTTTCTACAGGAAGTATGACTCTGCCCATCGGTGAATGTCATCCCGGCACAGTTTTCTTGTAACGTGAATCCAGATAAACAGTCGAGTGCATTGAATCGCCTTCGAGACGCAAGAATCATTATGCTTGACTTCCGGTTACGCTACAACATGTAGCACACGCATTTTGCAATTGCTCCGCTCCCACTAACGCTAATTTCGTTTAAAAACATTATTTGGACAGTAAAGAAAGAGAATAGACCACATCGTATGTATTGTTAAGACCCTCTACTAACCATATCAAAAGACAATATGGTTAAAGGTGGAAAGAAGGCAGAGAAAATAACTACGGCAACTTCAACGGCGCAGGACGTAAAAAAACGAGATAGACGCGTCCTAACCGTCGCTGGTTCTGAGCCGACGGCGACAAGCTCCGAGGAGGAGAAGGAAGAGGACAACGTACCGGGATCATCGATTACGGTCCCCGAAAGAGAGTCAATAGAGACCAACATAAAAGAAGGTACAGATTCAAGCTCCGTGAGAGGGAGAGCAGCCAGATTTATGGATTCCAACGTCACTGCATCTATCTACCATATGCCGTCAACTGAAGGAAGCAGAAATCCACCCGATTTCAACACATTGTCTAACCTGATGGTAGAACAGTCTAACCTGATGAAAGAACAGTTAGAACAGTCTAACCTGATGAAAGAACAGATGGTAGAACAGTCTAACCTGATGAAAGAACAGATGGTAGAACAGTCTAACCTGATGAAAGAACAGATGGTAGAACAGTCTAACCTGCAGATTACACACATCAAGGCGCTCGAGGCAAACGTCGAGGCTAAATTCGATCGCATCGAGGCTAAATTCGATCACATCGATGAGAAATTAGAAGAAGTCAAGAAAGCGTTCGATGCACAGTCAGAGCGAATCACGACAGTGGAGATTTCAGTGACAGAAAACACAAAAGCAGTCAAGGCGAACGAAGGTATCATGACAGAGATGGGAGAAGAGATGGAAAAAGTTAAAGATGAATACCGGAGGGAAATAAAATTGCTTAAAAACGAAGTGATGGAGAGGCAACTAGAAACCCATCGTTACCACAGGCGGAATAACATCCGCATTGTGGGGCTTGATGAATCAGTGAACTGCGATGACATCAACTTTCCAAACGAGTTATCAACGATTTTGAATAACTCCGATCCAAACAAAGTGCCAGAAGTGGAACAAGTTTACAGAATTGGTTCCCAGGGGCAAAATATCAACGGGCCGAGAGTCATCATTGTCACTCTGCGGAAAACTACAACAAGGGATGAAATCATCAAATATGCTCGCAACCAACGTGGGAAGCTGAAGTATGGTGATAAACCAATATTTATCTACGAAGATTTGAGCAGAGAGGCCATCATCCGACGTCAACCATACAAAGTTGTGATGCAAAAGCTGTACACAGCCGGCCACAAGCCAAGGCTAGCATATCCGGCGCTGTTATCATTCTTGGACAATAACGGCCGCAGGTCAGGTCCATTTACACCCTTTGATGCTGAGGATTTCCTGATTCAAAATGCAGCAAATAACCCAAAGCATGACGGAAATGCCGGAATCAGTTAAGCCTCTCTCTAAATATATACCAGTGTTGGAATGTCTTTATTGTGTTCATCAATGAGGTCATTCCACCAGTGTTGGAATAACATTGCTGTGTTCATCAAAGTAGCAAACGATATGCAAGTCGTCTATAACAATGTGTACTGAGTATAATACGATTCATAATACATTATAATTTCAGTCTCTGGTCTCTGAGGGGACAAATAAATATCAATGCAAAAAGATCTATCTGGAATATTCTGGGTTTATCGCTCAAATGCCCTGGGTCTCTTAGATCATTCTGGAATGTAAAATAGTCTAGGCACTAGTATATTCTACAACCTTCTAGAATATAAGGCACCATGACAACGAAGCATACAACTCTAACAATAACATTCGGTGTGCATACACATAGCATATATAAATTAAATGAAGTGCAATCAGCCCTTAATAATACTTTAAAATTATCCACACATAAACGTATGAGCACAGCAAGGTTATTCTAACAATTTAAGTAATCACTCCATTAAAGGCACATTGAAGCGCTAAAAGGCACTGCTTTTCTATCTTATCTAATCAGTTAAATCGGTTCTAGTGGCTTCTCCACGTTGATAATTATTTATCTCTTATTCCTTATCTATATCTTTCCATTGATTTTTATTTTATTAAATTTTTTCTTCTCATCACCCTATATTTTTTAAATATAATTTAACTTACATTGTTCTTTTCCAATGTTCTTCACATTAAGGTGTCAATATTACTATATATTTTTTAAATATATTGTAACTTACATTATTCTTTTCCAATGTTCTTCACATTAAGTGTCAATACTGATCTACAATCTTTTCCTTTTTTTTTTTTTTCCCTCACACGTTGGTGGAGGGTTCAAAGGAATATGTCGATAAAGGTTTATTCTCTTTTTATTTTATTTTTTATTTTTATCTTTAGGTTATTTATCACAATACTTCATTACAGTAAGGGAAGGTGCAAGACCAAAAGCGACATTCTATTGCAATAGAATGGAAATGTTAGATCCTATGGCAATGAGCATAGGAAAATTAGGATTACAATGCTCAGGTTGGGCAATCCGGTGGACCATGGGAGAAAGTCAATCGCGGAGGATGTGTTCTTGGAACACAGGCATGTTCGACTTTCTGGGAGAGGGGAAAATAGGGGATTTTTATTTGTATATATATATGTTTTTAAGCTCAGCTCTCAACGGGACCTCATTAATTGGATGTGCATCTATTGTAGCTTCATACTCCAGAAACATTACCAAAAACTACACGAAAACATGCATAGACTATGGCTAGTTTGAATATAATGGTATGGAACACCGGTGGGATAAACAAACAACACAAGCGCAAAAGCGTGCTTACACTGATGAAAAAAGAACATGTGGACGTGGCACTATTAAGCGAAACGCACATTTTAGAGGGAGACATAAATACGTTAGCGGATAACATATACCATAATATTGGTCACTCTTCTTTTGCTACGAGAACTAGAGGGGTAGCCATAGTCGTCAGACGCAAATTAAATATCGAATTGAAAGGGGTATGGTCGGATGCTGAGGGGCGCATAACTATAGCTAGGATTATACACAATAACAGGAAAATTGCATTGGCAGCGGTATATGCCCCGAATTTGTACGAAGTGGGTTTCTTCACTTCACTAACAGGAGAAATGTTAAACCATCCCGAGTACTCATACATAATAGGTGCGGATTTTAATGCCATTTGGAACCCAAGGATGGACAAAACTTACCTTTCCTTCTCCAGCGAACAAAAGAATTCATCTAAAGCATTAAAAGATTGGTCGAAATCAACAGGAGTAACTGATTTATGGCGTTCACTTAACCCCATGACCCGCAAGTACTCCTGTCGTTCGGCGAGACACAACACACTATCCAGAATTGATTACGTCTTTGCATCCCCGAGAATATTTGATAAATACGAAGTGGAAATGACACCCAATGCGCTATCAGATCACTGCTACTTAATCCTGAAAGCAACATTTGGTACATTATCTACCCGGGCCCCAAGATGGCGTTTTAATTCGATGCTGCTTAACAACAAGGAATTCATTACACAAATTAAAGAAGCTCTCACAGTATTCCTACAAGTTAATGCTAACTCGGTGCAAGATCCCAGAATATTATGGATGTCGGTAAAGAGTATGATCAAGGATTTCTCGGATAGATTTACCTCCATATTGCGCAAAAATCAAAACACAAAACTGTCTGAAATGGAAACGCTTTACTCAACGCTTTTTAATTCTTTAAAATACAACAACTCTACTAGACTAGATAACCAAGTTAACATTCTAAAGACCGAGATCAAAGCAATGTACAGACAAAAATCGGAATTGCAAATACGCAGCACTAGACAACAGCAGTACTTCCAAGGTTCTAAACCTAGTCACCTATTAGCCATGCGACTAAGAATTAATGCAAAATTTGCAGATATAACTGCCATTAGGAAACAACAAGCTCTAGTAACAGAACCCAAAATAATAAACGATACATTCAAAGAATTCTACTCCGATTTATATAACTCAGAAACTACCCTTGATCAAGACAAATTAGACACATATCTTAATCAAATTACTCTCCCTAAACTTACGGATGAAGACGCTAAACAGTTAGAAGTACCGATCACATTAGAAGAACTCAAGAAGGCCATATCCGGAATGAAAAACGGCAAAGCTCCGGGAATTGACGGTATCCCATCAGAAATGTACATTTCTTGCTGGGACATATTTGGACCCTTATTACTAAATATGATCTTATACTCAGTCAAAGAGGGAAGCTTCATCGAACACCAAAATGCCGCCCTCATTTCAGTTCTTCACAAAAAAGACAAAGACCCCACTGAATGCGGTAGTTACCGTCCTTTAAGCCTCCTCGGAACCGATGTCAAACTGTACTCTAAGATATTAGCCATCAGATTGCAAAAGCATATGACGTCTTTAGTTCATACGGACCAAACAGGCTTCATAAAAGGTCGCCTGATCAATGATAACATAAGGCGAATACTGCACGTACTAGATACAGACAAAGAGGACATCACACCTAAGGCGATACTATCCCTGGATGCTATGAAAGCATTTGACAGGTTGGAATGGTCGTTTCTATGGGCAGTATTGGAAAGGATGGGGTTAGGAAAAGGTTTCATTGATATGATTAAAGTACTATACAAGGACCCATCGGCCATGATTACAACAGGCACAATCATCTCCAAAATCTTTCCGGTATCACGCTCTGCCAGACAGGGTTGCCCTCTTAGTCCCGGACTATTCAATTTATCATTAGAGCCTTTAGCACAATATATAAGACAATCCCAATCCATAGAACCAATCGTAATCAAGGGCACACAACAAAAAATTAGTTTATATGCGGACGACGTAATATTGTTCATGCAAAACCCCAACACCACATTGCCTCATCTGCTCAAGTTGATTGAGAACTTTGGTGATTTATCGGGATTTAAGATAAATTGGCCGAAGTCGGCTTTCCTTCCACTTAACACCCCTGCAAAAAAAGATATAACCCTCCCAGGTGCGATACCGATGGTAAAACATTTCAGATGCTTGGGAGTGGAAATATTCCCCACCATAAGACAAACGGTGAAGCACAATTACACAAAAATACAGAACAAAATCAAGGACGACCTGGACAGGTGGGCAAAACTTAAAAACTCAGTACAGGCAAGGGTATCAATAGTTAAGATGGATGTATTACCAAGAATCAATTTCTTCAGCTCAATGCTTCCGTTACCTCCTCCAGAGGGCTACTGGAAAAGATTACAAACCTCCACATACAAATTTATTTGGAATAACAAACCACCTCGCATAAAAAGATCCACCGCACAGAGAAGTAAAGCAGACGGTGGCATGGCAGTCCCAGATTTTTTACAATATTTTAATGCCTTCACATTAAGACCATTGAAGAAGATATGGTTTGACCCCGAGGCTTTGGTATCTTGGAGAAAATTAGAAGAAAACATAGTAGCCCCACAGAGATTGAAAGACATAGCATACACTAAACTTTCAATCAAGCATTGTGAGCGAGAATTTGGCCCAATAATAACCCATGCAATCAGGACATGGCGGGAAACTCAAAGGAAATTTCCTAACAATCAAGTATGGCATAATCACACTCCCATATTCAATAACAATGCTCTCTTAATGGGAAAACGACCTATAAGATTCCCTGTATGGGAAGAAAGAGGCATACACTCATTAGGGGATATTTTTAATAACAAGGGCCTCTGTAGTTATGTCGAAATATGCATAAAGTTTAACCTCACCGAGTCCACATGGCTTTTTTACATACAGTTACGACTTTGTATGAGATCTCACGGTGTTCCATTACACATACCAATTGAACACCACAGATACCACAAATTTTTCTATGACAGAGATACATTGGGAGGTTTTGTATCAGGTTTTTATTCACAATTACTAACGTCCTCGTACGAAACCCTTCAACTAGACAATGTCTGGAGGAGGGATATACCAGACCTAGAAAATGACTTTGATTGGCAAGGAGCCTGGGCAAATGTCCGACTTACATCAAGGAACCCGGATCATCAACAAATCAATCTGAACTATATTCACAGGACATACTTGACTCCTATAAGGCTGTGCAAAATGGGGCTTATACAAGACTCCAAATGCTCCCAATGTACAAATGGGGACGAAGGAACATTTATGCACATGTATTGGGACTGCCCACCAGTTAAGGCATTCTGGGAAGATGTGTCCCAACAATTATCAATACTCGTATTTTGGAATATACCTGTACACCCCGCGGTATTGCTATTGAATGATGTTTTTGAGTTTGCAGTGAACCCACAACTAAAAAGATTGGTTTTATCGGGTATCACAGTAGCTAAAAAACTGATTGCATCACGTTGGTTTCAACCGGAAAAAATGTGCCGGAAAGTGTGGTTTCTTACATATCTTGATGTGATATATCAAGAAATATCAACAGCAAGAATTCTAGGGCTCAATGAATCCAAAATGTTAATGTGGTTAGAAGTGGTGGAGAGAATAAAAGCTAGCCTATAATGGTGATGTCTGGTTAGGAGTGAGGGATAATGGAGGTACTATCCAAGAGGGGGTCCGGGAGGGGGGGATTTGAGCTGGAGCATATGTGTGTAGGGTTTTAGAAAATAGGTATTCGGGGTATATTATATACTAACATTTATATAATTGTAACTTCGCTGGATATACACGGTATACGGTTAAAATGTTATTATTGACTATTTTTGTTTTATCCTGTTTCTGTACTTGCATATATTTTAACCACCTTTACTGAAAGTTTCATTATACATTGTGTGTTGAGTACTGACTTTTAATAAGTTTTGTTTTGCAATAATAAAAAAAATTAAAAAAAAAAAAAAAGAATCATTATGCTTTTGGAGTTTATGGTGTCTGCCAAATGGACATACGATCTAGCAGATGGCAAGCAAATAATTGGAATATTTTTCCTCCAGTATCATCGGCCAGAGGTAAGAGGAATCTAACGTTAATTCCAGCTCGATTGTCCATTTCTTTCATTGCAATCCATCTGATCAACGTATGTTGTACTAAAGAAAGCCATTATTGACAATCAATTAATCAGAAACGACCCCCCCCCCCCCATTTCCTTCATGCATGATGGAGCATAATATATACCGATCATATGCATTTGAATTTAATTTAATTATACCGTGTATGGGACGAAATGCCAATCGATTAAGTATAATATGCATCAGGGCCTATAACTCGCGTTCTAGGAATTACCGCAGACCACTCTAAAAACATACTTATATTCACGACGGTATTAAACGACAATGTATGAATGGAAAAATATAACGTTCCCACATCCTGAACGATAGATACCCGATGTCGAATGGGCCATAGTAATGTCGATATAGCTATAATATTTAAAAAGTTATAGCCCTGCAAAGAAGGTGAGCCACTCCATAGGCTTACAGCGGTGGCGTCAAAGCTATAAGATGCTCATATTGCGTGGCGGCTATTGTGTTAATAAAGCAACAAAAAAGCTTAGTAAATGTTTATCCATGACAGAATAGATAAGTTAGTAAGACTCAATACATATATAATATATACAATACTAGTACTCAATATACTAGATAGCTTACCCTCAAAGCACATAGGCTCCACTAGCTTAACCCCAAAGCACATACACTCTTGATTGATTGATTGAAAAGTTTATTAACAGATTGCAGAATGGGTACAGTACAGTACAGCTCAATACATACAATTGTTAAGAGGATGCAGACCTGAGAAAGACTTTCGTCTTGTTTCCATCAGGGTCCCCCATTTTCAATTCATCATATGACACACATGACATACAGATAGACAGTACTGCTACATCTATACATTTATGACATACCAGATTTTCAAATACAGTACTGTTTGTGATACTAAAAAAAAAATCCAGAAGAAGAGTATATACATTTGACATAGAAACTGTGCATATCCACTAGATAGCTTTCCCTCAAAGCACATAGACTCCACTAGATAGCTTACCCCAAAGCACATAGACTCCACTAGATAGCTTACCCTCAATACAAATGATGATTGACTGTATCGGCTCCTCTGAAAATTCTACTTTCGTGTATCAAATGTACTTGATTTCATATTCACAGTGTGCTAATCCACCTGAGGGACAATTTACATAAAATGGAGAGGAAAAGTAAATGAAAGACAATATACCTGTAGATGGTTTCAACTTGATGACATAAACATTCTAAATGGACCCAAGTTTATTTCCTGTTGTAGTGTTAGCCAGTTTCTGCAGCAGCCTGCTGGAGAGCTCTTATTGGATACTCTCAAGAGTTTCTGCAGCAGCCTGTTGGAGAGCTCTTATTGGATACTCTCAAGAGTTTCTGCAGCAGCCTGTTGGAGAGCTCTTATTGGATATGAAGTGGATTCCTTTGGTAAAAGCTGGATCTGGTTCTGTGGTTCCAAACGCAAAGAAGGCTGGACGACTGGTTCAAAGCAATATGGCTTCTGGAGGCTGGTTGGTTTATTTCAAATCAGGCAAAGCAAGTTGACCGCATTTCAGAGTTACACGGTCCTCTCTTGACAGCTACATTTCTGGCTACAAACAGGCATGTTTTATGGTTTACAGAATACACATAGCAGTCTGGGCACTATTCAAACCAGCTGGTTGGCTGTTCTTATGCTAGGACAATGATCACCAGAGGTGACTGCATGGTCCAACGTAGACTGACCACGTTTGGCCAAAACGTCCTGTCCATAAAAGGCAGTCAAACATGGAACAGTCTCCCCATTTCCATAAGGGAATGTCCCACCCTTGCTTCTTTTAGAGGGCAACTAAAAAAATGGCTGAAGTCCAACCAGTCATGTGAACACATGTGAGATGCTGTTATGTATTTGTAATTTTTTTTTACTGTTTTTATGTGTCCTGTTTTTATGTATTCGTACATTTCTTACTGTTTCTATGAGTCCTGTTTTTATGTTTGGGGACAACGGATGGAAATTAGCCTCGTGCTAAATCCGGCAATTTTTACACTCCACAGTGTTCATTAATTTTGCATTGTCCCGTCCAAATAAACGAATTAAATTAAAAAATGAATGTGTCTTGGTTGAAAACCAGTTCAGTGAGTGAGTGAGTGTGTGTGTGTGTGTGTGTGTGTGTGTGTGTGTGTGTGTGTGTGTGTGGGTGAGCTTGTGTGTCTGTGTGTGTGTGTGAGTGTATATGAAAATGTGTAGTTATTACTATGTGAATGTGTATATCTGTTAAAGGGGTAAAACTATGGAATAACTGTGAAAAAGGAGTAAAAATGTGTAGTTCGATACATTTAAGAAATTATTCAGATATAAGGTGATACATAAATATAAAACCTTATTATTAACCTAATTATATTTTATTATAACAGAACTGTATTAAAATCGTGACAAAATATATATATATATATTTAAAAAACTAATAAATAAATGTGTATAAGTTCTGTATATAAAACTATGAACATTTTTGTAACCTTTTGTTTTTGCAAAATTATCCACTGAATTATGTTTTTTTTGTGTGTAAATAATGTAATGTAAAAAGGTAGGCAATTATAAGCCTCGGCTTCAGCCTACACCTTTTCGGTCATTTTCTTTCTTTTATAAAATGTTCTACTATACTGTACTGTAAAAGAAAACCGAAAAAAAAATCATTCATTCATTCATGTATTCGCAATGTATGAGCCGAGAAGGTTGTGTAAATAAATGATTCCTTGTCGGCCAAATCGATAGCGCTCGTATAGGAACTCATCATTATATGATAACCAGTGATGCTACAGATTACTTGTAAAAGTAATCTGATTGCTGATTACTCCTTTAAAAAGTAAACTAGTTACTTTACTGATTACTCAATTATCAAAGTAACTTAGTTGCCACAACATAAGAATGACAACAGTTTTTTTGACGATCTCGAAGAACTCTCCCTGTGAAAGCAGGTTCAAATTGATGGATCTGCTGCCATTGTGATATAGCCAAACTTGCTTCGTGGAACCGAAAAGCCTGATTTATGTCAAGTTATCCTGAAAATTATCTGGCTAACTCAGTTAGCCACGCACAAGGAACAGGGCCCTGGCCTGGACTGGTTAGTACACGCAGGGCCGCCTCAGGGGGTGTGCGAGCAGTGCGGTCGCACAGGGCCTCGCGGGAAGGGGGGCCTCGCAAAAAAAAATAAAAAATTTTTTTTGCGAGGCCCCCCTTCCCGCGAGGCCCTTTTTCATCACAGACCTAAAATCTAGTTTTGCTTATATGCTTATATATTTCACATTAGACACGTTTGTAGAATGTGTCTGACTTGTTCCTGCCTCTGCGGCTCTGCAGACTGCAGTGTTCCGGTTTCTGCGGCTTTGCTGCTCTACAGATTTTAGGATAGTGTTTCCGGGCTCTTCTCGGACACACGAGGTACAGGGATGATCTAATTCAGCGCTATTCAGAGGAGCGAGGCGAGTGGATGTCTTTTCAAAAGCAGCAAGGATAAGAAGAAATTACACCGTGGGCCAAGAAAGTCTCCTTCCAACTTTACCATTGGCGCCGCATTCATTGATACTGCGTTATGGTGAGTCAACCTATGATTATATACCCGCCGTGGACCTATCTATCTTTCTCTCTCTCTGGAGCCAAACTGGTCGACTAGCTAATATAGTACTACTAGTAGCTAACGGTGTGTGCCTGGTGTCAGCGCCTGTATTGCTTTTCTCATGTTGTAGTTTCAGTGGTAGTGCGTTAGCTAATGGTTAGCCGCTAGCGATAGCCGGGTTGAGCTAACTGGCTAACTGATAGCATCAAAGTAACGTGCGCAGCCAGCAGCTAACGTCGTAGCTAGCTGCCGGCTAGCTGCCGGCTGCGCACGTTACTTTGATGCCATCAGTTAGCCTAGGCTAGAGTTAGCTGTTAGCTTGTGCTACGAGTCGACCATTGACATTAGCCGTGAGAATAGCAGGGGGTTCTGGCTTATTTTGTCCCGCCAGCGAGAGGCCTTTCGTCAACGTGGAGACCTGTGTTGCGGCCTTTCGCCCTGCGTTCCTTTTGTGCAGGTAAGATTAATGAAAATGTCATGACATTACCCCACTCTTCCTTCCTTCCCCTCCCGAATGTTTTGTTAATAACGATGTTTTTTTCCAGGCAAAACATATGCTACTTCACAACATTTGGAGATACGACATGTGCTGTGTGTTAATGTCTTGGTCGTTTGTGTAGCTTGGGTAGCGTTGGGCCGTTGGCCAAAGCTGTGTGTGGCCTGGTGTCACAGTACCTGGCTAGCCTATTTAGCTGATGTCGGCCATTGGCTCCTTGCTGCTTTGGTTTCTCTGGTATAGACCCTCTTCTTGTTGGATTTAAGTGTTGATCTTTGTCCTTTTGGATCTCTCAAACATGCTCTAGTCTCTCTCTAACACACACACACATGACAAACACACATGTTCTCTCTCTCTCTCTCTCTCTTTCTAACACACACAGTCTGCCTATGGCGGCCTTTCTCGATGGCTAGGCTGTGCTCAAGGATCTTCAGTCACAGTGCTCAGGTATTCTGCCACTGTGTACTCTCTGTTTAGGGCCAAATAGCATTTCAATTTCTTTCCAATGTGTCTCTCTCTCTCTCTCTCTCTCTTGGATTTAAGTGTTGATCTTTGTCCTTTTGAATCTCTCATACATGCTCTAGTCTCTCTCTAACACACACACACATGACAAACACACATGTTCTCTCTCTCTCTCTCTCTCTCTCTTTCTAACACACACAGTCTGCCTATGGCGGCCTTTCTCGATGGCTAGGCTGTGCTCAAGGATCTTCAGTCACAGTGCTCAGGTATTCTGCCACTGTGTACTCTCTGTTTAGGGCCAAATAGCATTTAAATTTCTTTCCAATGTGTCTCTCTCTCTCTCTCTCTGTACACTGTATATTGACTGTAGAACGGGAGCTCTCTCTCGCTCTCTCTTTTGCTATATGTTGACTGTATCATGCCCCGCCTCGGGCAGCGCTATTATTTAAGAATATGTTGACTGTATAAAAAAAAAAAAAAAAAATATATATATATATATATATATTTTTTTTTAACCTTTTGGGGGGGGGGGGGGGGGGGGGGGGGGGGGCTCGCGTTAAATCTCGCACAGGGCCTCGCATTTCTCCCAGGCGGCCCTGAGTACACGGACATGAAAACAACAGTCTCTAACATTTACATTTAACACCACATGAGCTTTTTGCACGCTAGACACACGCACCCATACACATACTGTAATTGAAGACACATACATCTCATTCAAATGGACCGTGGGCACACACACACTTCTCCCACTTAGGCCCCGTTTGTTTAGTATGTTTTATGATTTCATTTACGTCTTTATTTATTAAAGTATCATTATTGTATTACATCTGTCTCCTGTGTCTGTCTGTCCTGGGTCTCTGCCACACTTGACTCTCTTTAGTATTAGCGTAACTGTCACAATCACGGCGAGAGCCTCCATCTCGCCGTTCAGGGAGAAAACAGCCTCTCCCTGAACGTCAGCAAAACAAAGGAGATGATTGTGGACTTCAGGAGGTCGGGGGTCAAGGACTACAGCCCCCTCAGCATCGACGGGGCACCGGTTGAGAGAGTCAACAGCTTTAAGTACCTCGGAGCCTACATATCCGAGGACTTGACATGGACCACACACATTGACAGTGTTGTGAAGAAGGCACGACAACGCCTCTACTTCCTCAGGCGCCTAAGGAAGTTCCAAGTCAGTCAAAAGATCCTTAAGAACTTCTACTCATGTACAATAGAGAGCATCTTGACTGGCAACATCACCTCCTGGTTTGGGAATAGCACTGCACAAGACCGAAGCAGACTACAAAGAGTGACACGTTCAGCCGAACGCACAATTGGAGGGGGGCTCCCCACCCTCCAGAACATTTACAACAAGCGTTGCAAGGGCA
The DNA here is from genome assembly GCF_963971535.1 of Notolepis coatsorum. Lineage (NCBI taxonomy): Eukaryota > Metazoa > Chordata > Actinopteri > Aulopiformes > Paralepididae > Notolepis > Notolepis coatsorum. Next base: position 71,864,601 of record NC_140171.1, on the reverse strand, counting down.
AGGCTAAGAGACTCCAGTCACCCGAACAACTGCCTCTTTGAACTGCTGTGGTCAGGCAAGCGATACCGGAGTCTCAAGGCGAGCACAGAAAGACTCAGAAGAAGCTTCTATCCCCAGGCCATCAGGCTGCTAAACGAACAATGAACACTAAATCAAATCAAATCAAATCAAATTTATTTATAGGGCCCAACAACACACGTTAATGTCCCCATGGGCCGTACAGATCTTCTTTAAACAAGTCAAGAAGAAAACATAACAATAAGTCAAGAACAGAACAAGAACACCATAAGGTGCAAACATTTTTAGATGGATGCAAATAAATGAAAGAATGCAAGCACTCCCAGACATACCCCACGCGAAGGTAAGGAAAAACTCACTAAAACCTAACAATAGGGAAAAAAAGCTCCACAGGCAGTGTGGAGGAGAGAAACCTTAGAAGGGCCATTCAAGGGGGGATCTCCATTCTTAGATGTTGGTGATAGTAGTGTTGCAGACGGACAGTTGGTAAGCATGCACTCATGTGTGTAGTGGAACACAGATGAGTGCATGCAATAGCAACTGTACATTTTGAAAAATTAAAGATAGAGCTAATAGCGATAGCAACTGAACATTTTGAAAGATTAAAGATAGAGCTGATAGCAATCTATTTGAGGCACAGGGGCGGCGCAAAGAGGGTCACGTCCTCCCCGTCTTAGTCAAGGGACATTTAACACTCCGGTCGTTGCTCAGGGACAGCCGGAGACAGGGAGATAGGGGCGGCGCAGGGAGGGTCACGAACTCCCCGACATCATCGCGGGACATCCGGCACTCCGGTCACCACTACGAGACCTCCGGAGACAGGGGGGCACGCAGAGGGGGTCGCAACCTCCCGGCCTTCGTCACGGGACGTCCAACACTCCGGTCAACACTCCAGGACAGCAAGTCATAGGGAGACAGGGAGACGGGACAGGCGTTAGACGGCTCATGAGATTGTAGTAGGCGGACATAGCAATAGATACAAGTGGTAGGCATATATGTGAAAGGAGTAGATATATGAAGTAGGCGTATTATGTGAATAGAAATGGAAGTACTTAACCCAGCAATGAAACCGCATTGACTGTTAATCTGTTAACAGTCTGTTAATACTGTTAATCAGTTGACAGGACCACGGACAGACGGCGGTGAATAACTGATCCAAGGCCTCGGAGGTGCATGTAGAGCAGTCACTACAATCTTGGCCAAGACCCCGAGGCATCCATCACCTTAGTCAGCGCCAGGAGACGGGCACTCAGAGAGAAGGGGGGGTGGGGGGGGGCGGGGAAGACAACAACAACCACCAAACGCACATAGCACACACATCCACACGCACACACTCACTTTAAACAAACACACTGTAGCACCCACTCCACACACTTTATAGCACACACCCACTTTAAACAAACACACTGTAGCACCCACTCCCCACACTTTATATTTATTGATGAAGGATTGCACTACAACTCGTACACCTTACTGTAAATTGTACCTAAATTGTACCTCATCCCATTTCTGCTTTGCACTATATAGTACTGTACATTAGTACACTGCATAGTATTGTATATTA
>NC_140171.1:71530519-71858019 GCF_963971535.1 Notolepis coatsorum | reverse complement strand
TTCAAGTCTCAAGTTCAAGTTTCTTTAATAGTTGTCATACAGAAGTACAGAATACTTTTATACAAAATGTGTCTTACTGTTACGCTCCAGAGACTGTGCTAGACAAGATAAGTATGAAATAAAATAGTATAGCATGTCAAATAGAAGTAAAAATAGAGGTCACAGTGTTCAGTATAGACATATGTACAATGTTCGATGCAGAATAGAAGTAACTAAGTTACAATACAATATACAATATACTATGCAAGGTACTAATATACAATACTATATAGTGCAAAGCAGAAATGGGATGAGGTACAATTTAGGTACAATTTACAGTAAGGTGTACGAGTTGTAGTGCAAATCCTTTACCAATAAATATAAAGTGTGTTTAGGTGATCTAAAGTGTGGAGAGTGGGTGCTGCAGTGTGTTGTTTGTTTAAAGTGAGTGTGTGCGTGTGGATGTGTGTGCTGTGTGCATTTGATGGTTGTTGCATAGTGTTTATTGTTCGTTGAGCAGCCTGATGACCTCGGGATAGAAGCTTCTTCTGAGTCTTTCTGTGCTCGCCTTGAGACTCCGGTATCGCTTGCCTGACCGCAGCAGTTCAAAGAGGCAGTTGTTTGGGTGGCTGGAGTCCTTGATGATTCTCTTAGCCTTACCCCTGCACCGCTTGTTGTAAATGTTCTGGAGGGTGGGAAGCCCCCCTCCAATTGTGCGTTCGGCTGAACGTGTCACTCTCTGTAGTCTGCTTTGGTCTTGTGCAGTGCTATTCCCAAACCAGGAGGTGATGTTGCCAGTCAGGATGCTCTCTATTGTACATGAGTAGAAGTTCTTAAGGATCTTCTGACTGACTTGGAACTTCCTTAGGCGCCTGAGGTGATGATGGCGCCGCCCCGTTCGGCTGCCTCTCTGTTAGCTCCGTCGAGACTGTGTTTACTTTTGTTAATATTTATAGTTTTTAGAGTTTTGTGCGTACCAACTGTTGGTGCATTTAATGTATATGACCGTCAGTCACTCATAGACATTGGATTACGGGAAACTTACCAACTGGATTACTCGCTGGATCAACTTTCCGAACCACATCAATGGCCGGAAGAAATCCTCCGGAGACTAGGACCAGATCCTTTGTTCCTAGACCCCAGGAAAAGACGTCGAGGAAAAAGGGCTGGGATCCGAAACAGGCTGAGATCCAGACGACACCGTACACCACTTCCCAGTATATTGCTAGCCAATGTACAATCAATAGACAATAAACTGGATGACATCCGAGCAAGGATTCAATATCAAAGAGACGTTAGGGACTGCAATGTCCTTTGCTTCACCGAAACTTGGCTAACACCGGAGGTTCCAGATCACGCGATTCAACCAGCGGACCACTTCTTTATCCATAGGAAGGATCGGACACAATCAGAGTCCGGTAAACAACGTGGTGGAGGTATTGCCTTCATGTTTAACAAAAATTGGAGTGATCCAACGAATGTGAAGGAATTATCCAACTACTGCTCCCCAGAACTGGAATATATAACCATCAAGTGTCGTCCTTTCTTCCTCCCGAGGGAGTTAACGGCGATCGTCCTGGTCGGAGTGTATATTCCACCGCAAGCCAACAACAACGCCGCGCTCTCCAGACTACACGACGAGGTAAATAATATACAAGCGACGAACGTTAACGCCGCCATTTTAGTACTGGGAGATTTCAATAGCGCCAATCTGAGAAAGGTATTGCCTGATTTCTACCAGCATGTGACTTGCAACACCAGAGGCGGTAACATCCTAGATCACTGTTACACGCAATTTAAAGGTGGCTACAAGGCTCATTCTGATAGTGGCTTTGGCAAGTCAGATCACGCATCCATTTTTCTTACACCAAAGTACAGACAAAGAATTAAAAGTACTCCCGTAGTCTCGCGAGAGGTGCAGAAATGGGATGTGACGTCAGAGGATACGATCCGGTCAGTGTTCCACAACACAGACTGGCTTGTATTCCGCGACACAGATAACATTAATGCCTACACGGAGACAGTGCTGGACTATGTCTGTACTAGGGTGAAAGAAACAATCCCCACTACCAAAATGAAAGTTTACCCAAATCAAAAACCCTGGGTAGACAAATCCGTCCGTGAAGCTCTGAGAGAGCGCACCAAAGCATACAATGACGGCCTAGTGACAGGCAACATGAATGACCACAAGGTGGCGCAACACAACGTAAGGAGGACAGTGTCAGAGGCCAAACGGCGCTACAGGGATAAAATTGAACTCCAGTTTGAACAAGCTGACTCTAGAGCTATGTGGCAGGGGCTCAAAACGATGACAGACTACAAAGGCGCCTCCCTCAAACTGAACAATGACATCTCCTTAGCAAACGACCTCAATACCTTCTATGCGAGGTTTGATGCTGGTAATAACAACACCAGCTCACAAGCCTCGGCAATGGGGGGGGGGGGGGTCGGCTGCTGATGGAGGCGCAGTGTTCAGGGTAACAGAGCATGAGGTGAGGCGGACCTTTAAAAAAGTGAATATCAGGAAGGCAGCAGGTCCGGACGGCATCCCCGGCCGCGTCCTAAAAGTCTGTGCCGACCAACTGGCCCCAGTATTCACTGACATATTTAACCTGTCCTTAGAACAGGCTGTCATCCCCACCTGCCTGAAGAAGTCCACTATTATCCCTGTACCCAAAAAATCCAAGCCTGCTTGCCTCAACGACTACCGCCCTGTAGCTCTCACCTCCATAGCCATGAAGTGCTTTGAGAAGCTAGTAAAGGGCTACATCTGCTCCTCCCTCCCCATCAACATGGACCCCCTGCAATTTGCATACCGCCCCAACAGGTCCACGGAGGACGCCATATCCCATGTGCTGCACACAGCAGCATCACACCTGGACAAGAGGCAGGGGAACTATGTGAGAATGCTATTCATCGACTACAGCTCGGCATTCAATACCATAGTCCCCTCCATACTCATAGCCAAGCTCAGGGACCTGGGCTTGGGCTATGACCTCTGCCAGTGGGTCTTGGACTTCCTGACTGGCAGACCCCAGGTGGTGAGAGCAGGCAACTGCACCTCCTCATCCATCACCCTCAACATAGGGGCCCCCCAGGGCTGTGTTCTGAGTCCCCTCCTCTACTCCCTGTACACACACGACTGTGTGGCTCAGCGGAGTAGCAATACAATCGTCAAATTTGCTGACGACACAGTGGTGGTGGGCCTGATCTCTGCCAACGACGAGAGGGCCTACCTGGAAGAGGTCAAGGTCCTGGCGGGATGGTGCCAGGAAAACAGCCTCTCCCTGAACGTCAGCAAAACAAAGGAGATGATTGTGGACTTCAGGAGGTCGGGGGTCAAGGACTACAGCCCCCTCAGCATCGACGGGGCACCGGTTGAGAGAGTCAACAGCTTCAAGTACCTCGGAGCCCACATATCCGAGGACTTGAAATGGACCATACACATTAACAGTGTGGTGAAGAAGGCACGACAACGCCTCTACTTCCTCAGGCGCCTAAGGAAGTTCCAAGTCAGCCAGAAGATCCTTAAGAACTTCTACTCATGTACAATAGAGAGCATCTTGACCGGCAACATCACCTCCTGGTTTGGGAATAGTACTGCAAAAGACCAAAGCAGACTACAAAGAGTGACACGTTCAGCCGAACGCACAATTGGAGGGGGGCTCCCCACCCTCCAGAACATTTACAACAAGCGTTGCAAGGGGAAGGCTAAGAGAATTATTAAGGACTCGAGCCACCCGAACAACTGCCTCTTTGAACTGCTGCCGTCAGGCAAGCGACACAGGAGTCTCAAGGCGAGCACAGAAAGACTCAGAAGTAGCTTCTATCCCCAGGCCATCAGGCTGCTAAACGAACAATGAATGAACACTACACAACAACAACCACCAAACACACATAGCACACACATCCACACGCACACACTCACTTTAAACAAACACACTGTAGCACCCACTACACACACTTTATAGCACACACCCACTTTAAACAAACACACTGTAGCACCCACTCCCCACACTTTATATTTATGGATGAAGGATTGCACTACAACTCGTACACCTTACTGTAAATTGTACCTAAAATTGTACCTCATCCCATTTCTGCTTTGCACTAGATAGTACTGTACATTAGTACACTGCATAGTATTGTGTATTGTATATTATATGGTAACTCAGAACATTGTACATATGTCTATACCGAACAACTGTGACCTCATTCTTCTTCTAAATTCATGCTATATTATGTTATTATGTTATTTGATACTATCTTGTCTAGCACAGTCTCTGGAGCGTAACAGTAAGAAGCATTTTGTATGAAAGTATTCTGTACTTCTGTATGACAACTATTAAAGAACTTGAACTTGAACTTGAACTGAGGAAGTAGAGGCGTTGTCGTGCCTTCTTCACAACACTGTCAATGTGTGTGGTCCATGTCAAGTCCTCGGATATGTGGGCTCCGAGGTACTTAAAACTGTTCACTCTCTCAACCGGTGCCCCGTCGATGCTGAGGGGGCTGTAGTCCCTGACCCCCGACCTCCTAAAGTCCACAATCATCTCCCTTGTTCTGCCGACATTCAGGGAGAGGCTGTTCACCTGGCACCATCCCGCCAGGACCTTGACCTCTTCCAGGTAGGCCCTCTCGTCGTTTGCAGAGATCAGGCCCACCACTACTGTGTCGTAGGGCTGACCCCTATTAATCGATTAGTCGACTAATCGGTCGAAAGGGGCCGTAGTCGACTGGCCAACCTCTTAGTCGAATATAATAAAAAAAATATTAATATTTTTTTTTTTTTTTATTTTTTTTATCATTCTTTCCAAAAGAAAATAGGCCTAGAAGCGTGGCTAACGCTAATGGCACGCATACCAGAGGCTAACTGCCTATGAAAACAGGCACAGAGGCACTGAAAGAGGATTTCACCCATCTAATGAACACACTAGACTAGACAAATATCAAGATGTATCCATCAGTGGACCAATTGCATGCTTTTGCAGAGGACAAGAAGCCTTCAGTCGACTCCTTCAGACATTAAGCACCCCCCACAGCCCAAAAAATAAATAAATAAAAAAAAAATTATATATATATTTTTTTTAAGTCGACCAATAGTCGACTAACGTCAAATTTTGGCCAATCCTAGTCGACCATCCAAATCCTTAGTCGGGGACAGCCCTACTGTGTCGTCAGCAAATTTGATGATTGTGTTGTTACTCCGCTGAGCCACACAGTCATGTGTGTACAGGGAGTAGAGGCGGGGACTCAGAACACAGCCCTGGGGGGCCCCTATGTTGAGGGTGATGGATGAGGAGGTGCAGTTGCCTACTCTCACCACCTGGGGTCTGCCCGTCAGGAAGTCCAAGACCCACTGGCAGAGGTCATAGTTCAAGCCCAGGTCCCTGAGCTTGGCTATGAGTTTGGAGGGGACTATGGTATTGAATGCCGAGCTGTAGTCGATGAATAGCATTCTCACATAGTTCCCCTTCCTCTTGTCCAGGGCCCTCATTTATCAACGTGGCGTACGCACAGATATGTGCGTAACCCGTGCGTACGATCATTTCTAAGCAAAGTGTGGGATTTATCTATTTGAACTTGTGCTTGACTTTGTGCGTATATTTAAGCACAGGTCGGACCATGCGTAGCTGGCGCCCGTTGGTAGAATATATTATTACAACAAGGAAATAAGCTTCTGTGCATTAGTTTCAACACTGGCATGTTCTGTATGAATCGTAATCCATTATAGTTCATTGTAAAATAGCAACAGTAGTGTAATTATGGTCAAAACCCTATAAATAGCATGGAATAATAGGTCTATCTCTCAGAATGAATGCAGCATGGTTTATATAGCGTTATCGGAATATACGGGGTGTACTGACTGACTGCGCTCCGCGTAGCTCAACTCGTTATTATTTTGCGCACAGACCGCAGAAACACGGGAACGTTTTGATTATATTTAAAAGGCTTTACGTTAAATGAAACAAGTGGAATTTCGAAGCTGTAAGCAGAATACAAGTCATATGAACACCCACGATATAGTGTTCTTCCCCCTTCCTACTGTATAAGAAAGAATAAAAAACGCATTTGTGGTATATTCTAATCACAATATCTAAGGTCATTTGCAGTGCATACAGGTTGCTAACTAGAGGGGAGAAGGACAGAGTGATAGAATGGTCTCCTCATCTGACTTCCAATACCGCCAGCAAGGAATAAACGTGCAGTCCAGTTCGAATTCAAACTCATGTATTTATTTGCCGAGAGGCCAAATGTTACGAAGGATCAGATTAAACCGAATATATATATTTATTACTTGATATATATTGCATAGTATTTGTATATCGTCTGATATCCCTTGTGTATTCTTTGTACATATACACGGAATATCCCTTTACCTAGTACAGACCATAATATTTCGTTCTCCTATTGGACAGCGATCCCCTAGGCGCCACGGCCATACCCCCAAGGTCTAGTTCAAAGTCACCGCCAAAGACATGCCTGGACATGACCGGCTCTGCGCAAGAATACGAGACAGAAATAAGGCTGGTACTAGATTGTTCACCTAACGTATAAATACGGCGCAGGTGAATACAGAAGTATGTTACCCAATAAGTTGAAGCCTCACACCACGATACAACGTGCTGTGAAGTGGGCCCGTTTTGCCCCGAAATAGAGCCTTGAGACCGCGTGCGAATTGATAGCTGAAGTGTCAGAGTTTAACGCTGTACCGTCGAGTTCGACCTATTCTATTATTCAGTAATAGTCTATTTATGTATAGTGTATCGTGCGGCTACCGTTCTACAGTGACCAGCATTACCAACGCTTCCTCGTACCTAGCTAGTGTGCTTATCCAGGCTGGGCGGCTTAACCTGGTGCCGTCATCCGAGGAGCCCTAGACGAGGACCGTGTGGATATGTACACTGGATAACCTACCCGACGACTACAGAGCCCTTTTCGGCTGGATTATATTTGCTTTGGTCCTGTATCTGATGGAGCGGAGAATCGTCTACACCCACAACTGTGTGGGATTTACCCTGTGAGGAGCATCGTCGAGCCCGCCTCTAGGACGCCTGAGGCTGGCTAGCTTTCCTCCATGCTGCACTGCATACCGGAGAATAGCTGTTGTTCGTCTGCGGATCAAGAGATTATTGCACTGTCTCCTGTACCTGGAGTCTCCTTATTCTTCGTTGACCCAGACTTTCGTTACCGACAAATCCTCTCCCCTGCTGGCCTACAACCGGAGGGACCCTACTAGTATCTCCCGCTGCCCTACTAGTGTACCATAGATATAATTCCTATGATACAGGTGGTATTCATTATCTCCTGCGTAATATTCTAATGGACTTACGCTCTTGACCTATTCACGCACATTCTTCGCCTTACAAGCACGACTCTAATTCTCAAGTAATGTAAGATAATCTTCGTGCTGCTAATAAATATTATTCTAACCAAGATTTGTTGTGGAACCGTGTCATTGTGGAGGTGTTCATCTCATATACCTGTGTACTGTATGGCCAGTAGTAATGTACATAAGACAGTAGTGGTTTAATGATACCATACTTATTTAATACAGTCAGGGAATTGTACCCCTCAGTTACACCAAAGGTGGATAAGCATCAGTTACATACAGGAATTATTCATCATTTTTCATAAGACATGATTGTACAAAAGGATTGATGAGATTTACATAATCATATAGCCCATTCACGGTGGCTTCTTCACATCAAGACAGGTTTGCACATAAAAGAAGTCATGTTGGGGGGGCTCCAGTAGCTCACCGCATATCTCGGCGCTATTTCAGCGTCGGGGAAAACCGTGCTGCGTCACGGATCTGGTGGACTCCGAGTTCGATACCCGGACCCGCCGTCATTTATCAGAATGTCTTCCCCTGATCTATATCCCGTTTCACCCTGTATCTGTCGGTCATGCTTGACCAGAAAAGCGATAAACGCAAAAAAATTAAGTAAAAAAAAAAAAAAAGAAAAGAAGTCATGTTTATCAATGAAATAGACTATAGTACTCTTTGCCACCACATGATTAAACCTGGTCTAAGATAGGCATTTTACTCTAGTTATCACAAACAGTGATTATTCCATATACAGTTTTACTCACGTAGCGGCAAAGTAGCAGTCTGTGGAGGGGTGGAGTCTCAGAATCAGACCCCCTGGGGATGTCTGGGTGCATCTGTTCTGGCCTCCTCTCTCTCAGCCATACATTCTTATTTATATCATGCCTCTGTGCTTGATGAGCACAGAGGCATGTTCCAATAAACCTTTTACCAGATGTATCTCCCGTGTATATGAATTTACACACTTCTAATATTATCACAGTTTTACTCTTGGCTTACATTTTGATACTAAACAGTCGATTAATAGATAACTTGTTTGTGAATTAGTTTCCATGCCTTCTTAGCAAAAGCAAGTTTGGTCTGTGTTTCTCTGCCTGTATCCTGTTAGACGCTGGGTGTGACTTTATATTTACATACAGTCTTTGTTCTCCACTGATTACATCTGTTAGCGTGGGGGTTGAGAATGTCTGTCTCTTGTAACACCAATATTATCACTTGGCTAAGCCCTGCTTTTACATTATGATTCTCTAATTATTCACACATATTAGTTATGAAATTCAATGTCAATGTTACCACACATTGCAATGAGACCAGGGTGTATGTGTATTACAAAACCCTTGCAATAATGTGTCTTAAATGAATGAAAAGCATACATGCTCTGGACACAGAGCATATATCGTGTGGGTGATATGACTTGTATTATGCTTACAGAATTCCACGTATTTAGTTTTACAATGTCAAAGCCTTTTAACATAAATCAAAACGTTCCCGTATTTCTGCAATCTATGTGCAAAATAATAACGAGTTGAGTTCTAACAAAGAACGTATTACATGCTGGTATGTGTGTGTGTGTGTGTGTGTGTGTGTGTGTGTGTGTGTGTGTGTGTGTGTGTATGTGCACGTGCGTACTGTATGTGAGTCTGTGTTTCTGATTGGCTCAACTCCTACTGCTCTATAATGCAACCTTCAGTTGACCTTAGCACAATGACTGGACGGTGGCACCCTGACAGCGAGATAAATAATAGCTCCACTATGGCCACAAGCCTGCACAATCATCCTTATTATTACCTCCACTGATTTATTGAAAGACAAAGCCCTTTAGTTCTACAAAGCCCAGTGCGATATGCAGTTCACAGTCTGTGTATTGTTTCTATGGTATTGCCTTGGGGACACAAGGTACAGCACTGAACCACAGTCCCTCCCTATCAATGGACACGATGGACACTGTCATTTGTTCTTAATAAAAATAAATTCTTTGAATAAATAGCAAAGCACCTTTGCTTTGCTGAGTACAGACGTTTTAATGTTATCCTGTGTATCTAGCACTCTCAGGAGCAAAACAGAAAGAATCATTTCAAACTTGAACTGTGACATGGCTTGAATCAACTGCTCCAGTGGAGTTGCTCAGTGGCCAATGGTGTCAACTGTGGTTGTACTGGGCAGCTCCCAGGTGTGAATGGAACTGTGTGAATGTGAAGCAAGGCGTTCCTGAAAAAGAGCATCTGTGCTCAGCGAACCTACCCTGGGTAAATAAAGGTAAAAAAAAAAATGTAAAAAAAAAAAAAAAAAAAAATCTTTAGATTAATGAGTTAATTATTAAGGCTGTCAAATATATCGCGTTAATATCGCGTTAACTCCCGATTCTATTAATGCCACTAATTTTTTTAACTCAAGATTAACTAAAAAAAAAAAAAAAATTTACTAGACTTCACTCAGGTGTATTATTGATGCTCTCATTGATACTATGTTTGTTTCTGAAGTGTGTGTGTGTGTGTGTGTGTGTGTGTGTGTGTGTGTGTGTGTGTGTGTGTGTGTGTGTGTGTGTGTGTGTGTGTGTGTGTGTGTGTGTGTGTGTGTGAGATATATAGAGAGAGGGGGGTGAGAGAGATGAGGAAGGGGCAAAAGAGAAAAAGAGCTGGGAGAGTGTGTGTGTGAGGGAGAGAGGGGGGTGTGTGATTAATCAGCCCTTGTGTGTGTGAATGTAACAAGTTCCTAACGTTTTCTTTCCCCTATTATTTCATGCACACTTTATTCATTGTTTTAAATTATTATTTTCTTTTAAGTTATTTTGTGCATCACTCTGTTTTGAATTTGATGCAAATTTGCAATGCATGAGGGTCATCCTTTTGTGTTAAATGGCTGCACAAAGCAAGCATTTGTTGACTCGCATGTTGATAAGAGTATTAAAACTTGGAACTTGAAAAAGATCTGTTTAAGGTAAAAAAAAAATAAAAATAAAAATGCGGTTAATTTGCGATTAATCGCGAGTTAACTATGGACAATCATGCGATTAATCGAGTTAAATATTTTAATCGTTTGACAGCACTATTAATTATATTATCGCGCGATACTAGTATAGCGTTAACGCAGCACGTTAACGCCGTTAATGGCCCAGCTCTAATAATAATATATATTTGTTTAAATGTATGCACTGGTATCGGATCAGTATCGGTATTGGCCGATACCCAAAGCTTAGGTATCGGAATCGGATCAGGAAGGAAAAAATGGTATCCGAACATCTCTAATAAGGACATGGTCCATATATATTTTCGTTTTGCCTTTGAGAGTTTACTATGGAATGTGTGGGATGTTTCCACGTGCTGTGACAATGTAGCCTACTTTTGCATAGTCAAATGCTAGTCTATTTTGATTATTTATTTCTAAAACATTGAAATATGATGAATAGCTTTTATTTTCTGCATGGCCTGTTATGCAGGCCAGGTTTTCTACCCCCGGGAAGAGTTCCCAGGAGTTTCACCTCCCCAGCAAGGTGGTCGAGCCGTTTGAGGACCAGAAGGACTGCCTTCAATCCCAACACATTGAATGTAGCGCAGACCGGGCAGCATGGCAGCTGCCCCCTACTGCGTTGGTCCGACATGTCCCCCCCCATCCCATGAGGGAGGTGTTGGTGAAGACCGTGACGTGTGACAGCCTGCTGCCCAAGGGGACCCCGCAGGTGAGGGCACCAGACCCTCCCCAGAAGACGAGGTCCCCCAGTACTGACATGGGAACCTTCAGCCGCTTCCATATGTCTCACACCGGGTCCATTTCCATACCGGAAAAAAACACCTCTGCATCCTCCCCATGAAGAGGAGGCCAAGAGGGACCCCAGCAGCAGGCGCATCACGGACAGCGCCGTAACCGTCCTAGGACGGAACCTTCCCGAGCGCGCCGAGAACCCAATCACTCGCCGACGCTCCGAGAGGGATGCCCATAATAGACCTTGAGCTTAGAAAAAGCCCAAGTACTCCACCCGTTGACTGGGAAGAGGAGAACTCTACATCCAGTCTACAGCAAAACCCAGGCTGGTGAGACACCACCTGCCTGGTATGAGACCTGGCGATCTACCCTGACCGGCCAAGGACCAGAACGTCGTCCAGGGCAGAATCCACTTCGTAACCCCCGACAACGCAGAGGCCCCAGTACGGTCTACACGCACTTGGTGAAGATGCGGGGAGCCAGAGAATAGCCGAACGGCAGCCTCTGGTACTCGTACGCTAAGCCCTGCAAAGGAAGCGTAAGTAAGCCCTAGGATGGAAGATCGGGATGCGAACACGCATCCTACAGGTCTATGGAGGAGATCCAGGCCCCCTACCTGACAGCGTCTAACAGGTGGGAGACGGTCAAAATTCTGAACCTTCCATGGGACAGGTCCAGTATGGGTCTGACACCCCCCCCCCCCGATTTCTCGGGCACCAGAGAATACCGGGAGGAAACACCACGCATCGCGTCCTCCTTTGGGACCACGACGATGGCTTGCTTCGCCCACAGAGATTGGATCTCGTCGGCCAGAGCTGTCACTGCTGTTGACCCCGACAATAGGGTCTGTACCAAACCTGAAAACGGGTGGGGTTGTGTAAACACAAGTCCCCGCCTCAGCGTTCTCTCCATCCACCTCGACATATGGCACTGCTGTAGCCATATGTGATGACAATCCCAAGCGCACCCGCCGCCACTTGGCGCTGGTCCTCCAGGAACCGTAGATAGGCGGCCTGGTCCCAACCGCTGTGCGTTGCCAACCCTGGACTCGCCAACCTCGCGAGCAGGGTGTCTCACGGAGTCGGGATATCGGACCCTGACACTACCAACGAGGCAATCACACCCAAGTGGGGACCCCGACAGAAAGGGCCGATTTGATACGGGGGAAGCTGACTTCACACCGGGTGACAAAAAGCTCCCCCACTGAACACCTCCCCGGCATGGATTGCCGAGGAACTGTTCTACAGCTGGACATGCAAGGCGTGAGGTCCCCACACTGCGCGATAGGGTGGGTTCCTACACACCGTAGCCCTGCAGTGATATTACTACCACCCAAATCACGCATGCCTGCCAGACCACCACCGGTCTTCCGGCCGTGGGAGGCACTAACGTGATACCCGGCCTGGCGAGGGCGGGGCAGGGGGAACTCGCGCTGCGACCCCAAGGGCCTCGAGCTCCCCCGCTGACAACCTTTATTGTTGACAGACACAACACCAGGCTCACCAAACACAGACGCAGAACGTGTGGCGTGGGAGCCGCTTGACAGCACAACATTCTCACGGACAGACCCAGGCCTAGCCAGCAACTGGGTGTCAGCCCCTGTCCCCATGAGAAGCGAAACATGGGGCCGCTTGCGCTTCATCGAAGGCACGTGGCCCACAACCAAAGGAAACAAATCAGAGCCCTTATCCGGCTGGTGTTGGGGGGGGGGGGGGGGGGGGTAACCGGAGAGCGAGATAGACACAGCTAGACGTCGGCGTTTTTTTAGGGTGTGCTCATCTAATGTATCCGATCCCTCGGCCGCCAAGGCTGCCGGCCTTGCGATCACCTGTTGTCTTTGTGTCCAGGGTACCTCAGGCGGGGGAAACATGGCCGCTGGTTGAGGGCCTCGCCACAGCCGCTGGCAAGGCCGTGCCCTCACCTCTGGCTGCGCGGTGTGAGGCGGTGTGGGGCCTAGGTCAAATACCGCCCGCGCTCCTGCGGAAAGACCAAAGTCCCTCTGCGGAGAGGGGAGCCCTGAGGAGGGAAAAAACTTCTCTCCTCCTCAAGGGGAGGCTAATCCAACCAAGATGTCTGTAAACAAGCGTTGACAGCATCCTAGCCCTCCCTGCGGTTATAGCTTGCAGCTAGGTCAAAGCTAATAACCTCAAAACCTCGCGCAATGTTTCGACGTCGGCTGGCCCTAAAGCCCCGCCACCCGACAGCATTTTTGACAGAAAAAACAGCAATTCGAACAATGTTACTAGTCGCTGCTAATTCTATACCGTGGCGGTATAGGCTTAACAGCCCACCAGCCACCTGCCGGGCCGCCTCGCCTCATGGCGTCGGCCGGGCGGGACACCGTTCCACCATGTCAGAGGCAAAGGACTGATGCCACCTGCTTCACAAGCACGGAGCACCAGTGGTGGCTGCAACAAAAAACTACTACTAGTGAAGCACTGCCTCACTAGTAGGAATGCAGCAACCTCCACTGTGGTGTGCACCCATGAAGGGGTAAATGAATAAATTAATGAAAACTCCACTAACACACTGCAGAATGGGCTAGCCCATACACACAAATGTTAAGGGGATGCAGACCAGAGAAACACCAGTCCCGCACACAATTCATAGATTCACAAAAAGCACACCAGCCCTAGGCCTCAGCCATCCACCCATGAAATGGTAAACAAGCCCCCGTCAAAACTCCCAACAGTAGACACTGATTGACCGTCAGCATGAATGGTTAAGAGGAGGGAAGACCTTTTAGAAAAGACAGCCCTCGGCGGGGAACAAGAACGGAGACCCAGCATTGTAGCATTAGCATTAGCACTAGGATAGCTGGGAAAACACCCAAAACAGAGTCATGACGACCATGTTTTCCCAAATATCCTGCCCCTCGCGCCAATACACAACTCGGCTGTCTCACGGGACAACGAGCAGTATCACAAATGCTAGCATTAATGCCTGGCAGCGCAGGCCCTACCTGTGCGCGACCTAGCCCGACAGCTAGCCGCCGTGCGACGTCCCTCGGTCCGCTGTCACGAGATGAGGAAACCCAGGACGCCTATTGTTTAATAACAGCGCAGCAGTGCTGCTTTTGCTTCCGCGTTTTCCCTGATTGGCTGCGCCATGCCCCGCGGCAGGCGCGGCAACCGCAGAGCGGAGCGGCAGAGCGAGCGGAGCGGCAGAGCTTGCGGAATCGCCATGATTTTCATTCGGCGCTTCAGCTCACCTGGCAGAGCAGCGGTCCTGCGGTCCTGCGGTCCGTTGTTGACGAGTTCGAATCCCATAAATTTTTTTTTTAACGTGATTTTTTTTTTAACGTGTATTCTTTCGCCGGTTAAGGTTAGGCATGGTTAAGGTTAAGGTTAGGCATTGTTTCGGAGTTGGTTAAGGTTAGAACGGTTAAGTTTAGGCGCTGTTAAGGAGCTGGTTAAGGTTAGAGTTTGTCTTAGAGAATGGCAATATTCTTTCTATGGTTAAGGTTAGGCATGGTTAAGGTTAAGGTTAAGGTTAGGCATTGTTTCGGAGTTGGTTAAGGTTAGAACGGTTAAGTTTAGGCGCTGTTAAGGAGCTGGTTAAGGTTAGAGTTTGTCTTAGAGACAGCCTATTTCCGCACTGCCGCTCTCCCGCGTTGCCGCGGTCACATGGTCAAATTGTCACATTCTTGCACTGCTGCGCTGTTAAAAAGCAACACGCACCCAGGACAGGCCCGATGTGCTGTTAGTATGTGCCGAGGAGATTCCAGGGGCTGGTGAATCTCCAGCGAAAACCCAACATTGTGTAATTTCTCTCTGCATTTCATAACAACTAGTTCATGGAGTGCACTGCATGTTGGAAACAAAAAAAGAAGAAGGGGGAGTGTGACCATGTCCGGCGTCATATAGTAGGACGCGGGGCGTGGCCTGGTCACATGCATGAGAGTGCAATTGTTTGTTCATGAGCACAGTAGGTGCTGGAGATAAGAGATATCTCATTATGACTAGAGCGAGACGCGATTGGCCAGTATGATAATATAACCATGGCCCATGCTTCACCTAAGGTTGGGTGCTACACACTGGTGTACTGTAACCATGGCCCATGCTTCACCTAAAGTTGGGTGCTACACACTGATGCACTGTAACCATGGCCCATGCTTCACCTAAGGTTGGGTGCTACACACTGATGCACTGTAACCATGGCCCATGCTTCACCTAAGGTTGGGTGCTACACACTGATGCACTGTAACCATGGCCCATACTTCATCTAAGGTTGGGTGCTACACAGTACACACTGATGTAGGCCTGTAACCATGGCCCATGCGTCACCTAAGGTTGGGTGCTACACATTGGTTGTGGAGGAGGCTCAGACTAGACTAGAAAGGTGCTATATAAATGTGCAATAATAATTCATTCATTCATTCTATGTCGTTTCACCACTGTTAAATGCTCAGATGTTTTAACTGTTTTTTAACTGCTAATCTGTGTGGGGTGAGTCCCTCAGCAACTACAGTACTACTGTACCACTGAAATGCCCCTGAGTAAGGAACTGAATACCCAAATGCTCCATATGAAGCTGCTCTGTAGCCAACAGGCCTGTTTTAACACTGTGCGAGTGTAAAGCTGGGCATGGCTGAACAATAACTGAACTAAGCAAATCTTCTCACAGTAAATAAAGATGCTGAAAAAAGATACACCATCTTATAGAGCTATTTGAGGTTTTTGCCTCCCTGTCCATTTTAGAAATGAGATCAAAAATGTTTTACGGTTAAACTGTTTCAGTTAGTGTCATTCGTATCACCTCTGTCATTTACAATTTCACTGGATGAAAGTGTCTTCATGAGATGCAATGATCTTTAATCTTTATCTTTAAAAGCTGTTTACCTTCATTCGGATATTGCGTGGCCTAAATCCACTGTTTGGCACAATACCATTCAGGCTTTAAATTAATTCAAATCCATACTATCCAGGCTTTATTTTGTTATTATCAAAGCAGCAGTTTGTCTGTATTAACATTCATTGAGTATTCATGCAACAAACAGAACAGGTGGTTTGACTGTTCTCTCTCTATTTAGCCCTCTCACCTCAAAACAAAACACATTCAACACATCCGGCCGCAAAATATTTACTCTGCACACCGACTCGCTCTAGCCAAATCATAACTAATGTTGTACGTTACACCATCTATAGCAACCACTTCCCTTCCTCCATCCTCGTGTCCATGTTTTATTTCCCCTCACAACACTAATTTTCCAGCTGGGGAGTTAATTGAATTCTGTGCTGGGTGTAAAGTAGTGGGTCCTTAGCTACAGTTGCCTGCCCACGCTATGTGAGGCGGCCTGGGCTAGATTAACTAGCACCAGGGCCCAGACAGAGGAGCGAATGGTGCATGGGTTCACCCTCTGTGCGATCGGCAATATTAGCGGCTGGGTGTTCAGTGTTCCCTAGTGATTCATTCACATACTGTTGACACTTCACTGCAAGGTGAAGAGATAGTTGGACAAAGTGGAAGGCTGGATTCTGATGGATCAGAGGACTTGGAGGGATGGTTTAGTACAGATGCAGTTAGCCTAGATACCTGTACCTGATATGGCAAAAGTTTGGGTAGAATCAGGAAACTTTAAAGAAATAGTACTCTAAAATATTTGTGCTCCGTGATGTACTTCCAGTCCTTTCTGAACATCTGCGCTGAGCCTTTCCGACAGCCCTGTGTACACTGACAGCTACCCCGGCCCGACACGCTACCGTTCTTAGAGACAAAAATATTCATATTGGCGCACACATTTCATCTTCAACCAAACAGACATTTCATTGCAGCTGCACACAGAGGAAGGTGAGAGCTCTCCTGGAAGTGAGAAAAAGCAGTACAGCGATGCTCCAGCCGAGCCGACCAGTACCTCAGTGACGGCTCCAACAGTGGCTTTATAAATAGCCAGGCCTGTCGGCTCTCTCCCTTCGCACTTTCCACAACAATGACAGCGTGATGCACCTGCTGGCCGCCATGAGAGCCGTTGCATAACAATCTCTGCTCAGGCAGAAGATCAGGGTTCCTCTCCTCTCACACACTGTGAGTCTGTGTGTGTGTGTGTGTGTGTGTGTGTGCGTGCATATGTATGGGGGGGGGGGGGGTCTCTAAGACCTCTGACAGGGAACAATATGCCTTTCACCATCTGGTGGTGACAGCAGTGTAGAAGGACACAAGAGCTTATGTAAGACTAATCTCTAAACAGGTATCTACATATGAACGCATAATCTGTAGGCAAAAGGAACACGATTTTGATACTGATTAGGTGGCGATGTCTACAGGAATTCATGCTTTGGTTGCATGCAGGTAAACAGTGCTTGTGGGCCGAAATGTTGTCTGGACATAAAACACCTACAGAAAGTATTGATGTGTGTGTATCATGTGGTGAAACGTTCAACTTATGTAATAAAAGAAACAAATTGCTTTCAGGGTCAGATTTAACACAATTGCCTTTGAAAGAATTGCAGGAGTTGGCGTTTCTCCTAGACCTGTCCTAGACTATAAACAAACAGACCGGCGCACGGAAGAGGAAGTCTTGGCCCGGATATTATATTATCAAATTGGGCCTGAGCGTAGGAATCAGAAGCCAGCAGCCACCAGCTACACCAGAAGCTCTAAAACATTGGCTGTTGTCCCCTGAGGCTAAGTCATCGTCAGGGACACACAGTGTCATAGATGCGAGGCATTCTCGTATATTGAACTGGTCTCACACAAAGTGCCATGCCTGTCTCTCTCCTCCAAATCACCAAAGCCAATAGCGAAACATGACTCATTAATACTTAAATACATAGTAACTTAAATATGTATCTAACGTAGCTACAGTATAAACATGGATCAGAATGTCAGCAACTTACATCTGCAATCAAAGCGGTTGCATGAGGAAGATAAGCATGACTAAGTAACAATTAAAAGCACATGCCCTAGGTGAGTGAGAGCTCTTTCTCTCTTTCCTCCAAATACTTAGCTAACGTAGCTATAGTCAGGGATTAAAGCGCTCCGTCTTGAGACAGATTTCCGTCAATTTGATTCGGAGTCGTGACGGATTTTCCGTCTATTGGCTACCTGGTATAATATGATTTGTAGGCTGGGAACAACATAAGCACCCGCCAAGCGCCAATGGCGGGCAAGTTTTAGGTTTGGCGAGTGACAATGAGAGGTCTGTCCGCCACATGGCAGGTAACAAAATAGTAATGTAAAATAATTTAAACTGGCCGCTAAAAAGAAAACCCACCGCGGTTTTCTCAGATGAAAAGGATGAGCGGGACCACAGGTCTAACAAAAGAAAGTTTCGAGAGGAGTGGACGTTTGAAGATAGCAGTGTTTCAAGAGACTGGCTAGGCTACTGGGGGCTGTAGTGGTGAGTTGTTAACTTGTTCAGTGTGCCGCAACTATGTCAAAAAGAAAAACAGAAACAACACATTTGTCATTGTCGTGTTACTTCACAGTACAAATACGTGAGCCCTCTGCTGTGGTTGTAAGTATCCTTTATTAGCTTAACTCCGTAGCAACATCACACAGGTGTATCTCTCTGGATCTGGTAGATCCAGTAGCAGAAATGCATTCACATCATTAGGCTATGTCAGAAAACACATGTGCACAAATCCTGCATTAGGCCTACTTTAGCGGACAAAACCCAAACAAAACTTATTTCTCACACGTTGATCTACCTCTGATACTCATCAGAGTCCATATGAGCGTGGAAACTTGAATGAATGAATGAAACACTTTATTTAACAGATTGCAGAATGGGTACAATACAGTACGGCTCAATACAGGGATGCAGACCAGAGAAAGACTTTTGTCTTGTTTACATCAGGGTCCCCCATTTTCAATTCACAGTGACATTTATGACATACACGCAGGGGTGTAAAAAGTACCCAGAAATTATACTTAAGTGAAAGTATGGGTACCGTCTCAAAATCGTACTCAAGTAAAAGTCAAAGTATCTGGCTAAAAACACACTTGAGTAAAAGTAAAAAAGTCCTACTTTTAAATGTACTTAACACTTTGATCGCCATGGTTAAATTCATAATTTACCATCCCTAGCCAGCTCTATTTGTCTATGGAGAAGTTCCCCTTCTTTGCAGGGCTATAACTTTTTAAATTATATTGCTAAATTGACATTATTATGGCCCATTCAATGTCCTATATCCATTGTTCAGGGTGTAGCAACGTTATACTTTTTCATTCACATATTCATACTAAAATATGGTCTAAAGTATAAGTATGTTTTTATCGTTTTCTGCAGCTTTCTCCAGAACTTGATTTATAGCCCCAAATGCATTATATTGATGATCAAATACAGTTTGGTAGCGATCGGTGCCAGATGAAAAATTTCAACTGGAGGTACCACCAGATGGCGCTCTTGAACCGTTAGACAGTTGAGTGGAGCTCACCAGTACATCTCATGTCTCCGGAGGAGAAATATGATTTCGATCACAGATTTTTGAAATATTGATATCAAAGACGAGTTACGGCGTCTTCGGCAGAATGAGCATGGCGAGCAAAGACGAGTTACGGCGTTCCCGGCGATTAAAGTGTTAAGAACTAAAAAGTAAAAGTAAAAAAAAAAATTGAAAGTGATAGACCAGGGGTCTCAAACTCATTCCATCGTGGGCCAAGTTTTCATTTTAACTACACATTGCACCAGGTGAGTTAGTTGAAGAGGTGAGCCAATTAGTGAAATCATCAGCTGGTGTTTAGGCTGGAATGAAACCAAGCAGACACTCTGCCCACAATGGAACGTGTTCTGTGATAGACAATGCTGAAGACAGACAGAAGACAGAATACTGGAGTACCCTGAATAATATCACAATATTAAAGACAGAATACTGGAGTACCCTGAATAATATCACAATATTAAAGACAGTATACTGGAGTACCCTGAATAATATCACAATATTAAGGACAGAATACTGGAGTACCCTGAATAATATCACAATATTAAAGATAGAATACTGGAGTACCCTGAATAATATCACAATATTAACCACAGCATAATGCCGATCTGACTGTCTATTCTTCTGATAGCAGGTGTTTAATCAAAGATTCCCGCTTTCTAGTGTTGCACAAGGACCAATCAGCATGGGTATGGGCGGGTTCATTTTCCATTGATGTGGATTTGATTGGCTGTTTACCTGCGGTCGCAGGATTAATAACGTTAGCGTTAGTTCGGCCAGATAAACAATTAAAATATACTAATTAAAATGGTTGGACCTGTGAGATTTGTACTTTGTACTTTGTAGGTCTGCATTTTAAATGTAAGGAGTAAAAAGTATGTATTTTTTCTCTGAAATGTAATGGAGTAAAAGTACAAAGTATACAAACCTAATAATACTCGAGTAAAGTACAAATCCCCCAAAATAGTACTTAAGTATTGTAACGAAGTACAATTACTCAAGTACTTTACACCCCTGCATACACAACATACATGACATCATGACATTTATGACAGGGACATACATGACATACAGATACAGGTATATAGTACTGTTACATTTGTCACATATACGATATGCAAATATACAGTACTGTTACCCAGAGATCCTAACAGTAAATATATACATATGATGAGGATACTGTACATTTGGAGGGGGTGGGTGGTAAAAAATATATACATACGGTGGGGAGGAGACTGTCCATTGGGGGGGGGGGGGGGGGGGGGGGGTTGGACATTTACGGTGGCCAGTTTCGAATTGCAGCCACCCGTAGGTGCTCTTTGAGAGCGGTTTTGAATGTGGGTAGGGAATAGGATTAAAAAAAAATGACGGCTGTGCGTAGGGCGTTCCACATTGTTGTGGCATAATTGCGAAACGTGTTTAGTCCCTTGTTTGTATGATAACAAGCCTTTTAGTTCATGATGCAAAAAAATAAAAAAGCCAGGTGTGTGTTTTTGCAACGTATGCCACAGGAAATTACAGTGTGGCAGTAATGGGAAAAGGGTGCTAGCTCGCCATCAAGCTAGCCACAAGACTTGCATTCACGCTCTCCAGCACACAGCCTCCCTGCCTGGCGCGACAACCACAACAGTAGGGTCTATATTCACAGTCAGGACAGTATAGGCTCTACAAATAGGCTCCCTTAAAACGCTAACGCTATTAAAAAATAAACAGTGGAGGTTAAAATAAGAATATGACTTTGCCTGAAAAAAAGTTCAGTCAGGAGATTATTTTTGCTTTAATCCCTGGCTATAGTATACACACAGCCCAGAATGTCAGAATGTAATGGTGTTCAACCTAATGATGTTTTCCTACCAGGAGCGTTCATACTAGGGATGGCACCAATCCGATATTCAGTATCGGTATCGGTCCGATACTGGTAAAAAAAAAAAAAAAACGATACCCCTGGTATTTTGGGGTATACTTTGGGGTATTTTGGTGTACTTTGGGGTATTTTGGTGTACTTTGGGGTATTTTGGGGTACTTTAGGGTATTTTCTGGTACTTTGTGGTGATTAGTAGGACCCCACATACATGAAGAGGAAGGCTCACATACACATGAATAGGAAGGTTCACACACATGAAGAGGAAGGCTCACATACACATGAAGAGGAAGGCGCATACACATGAAGAGGAAGGCTCATACACATGAAGAGGAAGGCTCACATACATGACGTTCACTTGCATGGTGAGTTGGCAGTGAGCACAGTCGCACAGAACCATAACTTGGCTAACGTTACCAAAACAATCACACGTTGTTCTGCATTATATGACATCACGCTGTGTGTCATGATACCTCTTTGATATCTTTGATATATCTTTTTCTGTCCCTTTGGAGCATTTCCCATTGGCTGTTGCCAGGATCATTTTTGCTTCACGCCAGATCCCTCACCACACACACAAACACACACACACACAGGCATACACGCACACACACACACAGGACACATAGGGCCTATACTGATTATGGATAAAGTGAGTGACAGGCAAAACGATGTTTATGAAAAAAAGACAAAACTATTTCAGGAAGCTATTAAGGCATCATTTCTGTGGTCGCAGAATGGGATTCGGGGGGGATTTATCAAGAGATTCAAAGGCAATTGGTTGGCGCAGCACCTCGATTACATTACACAGGCAAAATGGAAGGTGTCAAGTCTAAGAAAAATTACTTCCATCTCACCACTAATGATAGCAGATTGATAATCGAGCCATACATCAGCGGATTTTAATGCATCCATTATCCATGTATGTTGTGAGAAGTGCCACTTGCTGCTGGCAGGGACATAATTAACATACACAAATGAAAAGAATAGGTACATGTCCAACACACGGAGACAGCATGCATAAGTCACAAGTCAAATAAATAAATACATAAATACATATTTTTTTAATGTTTTAATTGACATGCTTTACACAGTCAGATTCAAGTGCATCAAATGACAGAAATCAAAGAAATCCACATACACGTAAATGTCAGCATGAGTCATATGAATACATGAATATGTTATGCAGTAGCCTATCAGGGCTTTTGTACGACACAGCACCGCATAAGCTCAATTAAAAGATATGTTGTACTGTATGTGCTGTGTGATGGGGTTGAGCTGCATGCCAATGACAATTTCATTCATGTTTGCCAATGTTTTCAGTTGTATCGAAAACAATGCAATGGTTGATTTTCTCTCTGATCAATCTGAATTTCTCACCCACATCTGTTCTATCTCTTACTTACTTACTTAGGCCCATCGCTCCCAATGGAGCATAGGCCATCTACGACTTTTCTCCATCCAACACGGCTTTGGGCTGTCCTTTCTGCCTCCCCCCAGGTAGTTCCTCGTCTCTTGAGCTCTGCCTCAGTGTCCCGCCTCCAGGTGTTCTTAGGCCGCCCTCTCTTCCGCTTCCCCTGGGGATTCCAAGTTAGGGCCTGTCGTGTAGTACTGGTAGCCGGTTTCCTCAAAGTGTGGCCTATCCATCCCCACTTTCGTCTCAGGATCTGCTTCTCCACTGGTTCCTGTCTTCCTTTCAGCCATAGTTCCTCATTCTTGATTTTGTTTGGCCACCGGATTCCAAAGATGCGTTTCAGACAGCTGTTTATAAAGGTCTGTATCTTCTGCAATGTTCTTTTCGTCATTCTCCAAGTCTCTGAACCGTAGAGAAGGACGGATTTTACATTTGAATTGAAGAGCCGCACTTTGGTTGTCATGGCGATGTCCATGGAGGACCAGATGTTCTTCAGAATGATGAAGGCTGCTCTGGCTTTGCCTACTCTGGCTGTGACATCGCCATCTGTGCCGCCCTTCTTATCCAAGATGCTGCCTAGGTAAGTGAAGGAGTTTACTTCCTGTATGGATTCATCACCTACTGTGACTGTGTTGTTGGTAGAGGTGTTGATCATCATTAGGTTGGTTTTCTTCCTGTTTATTCTCAACCCAGTCTCAAGGGATGTAGTTGCCAGCTGCCATCTCTACTACTCTGATATCATACAGTCTGCCTCTGGAAACACAAAGGCTCTGACAATGGACCTCATTCACCAAAATTGTCTTAAGATTTCTCTTACGAGGGGCGGCTAGGTGGTGTAGTGGGCAAGGCACTCGCCACCAGTGTGGAGACGCTAGGATTCGCGTGTTCGAATCCAGCTCTCCACATTGTTTTCAGTTTAGCTGGTCGTCCGCAGTAATACACATTGGCCGTATTACGGGGAGGGAAAACTGAAGGGTGGGGATCGAACGTTGTGAACAAGCGACTCCTACAAGTCGGTTGGTGCGCCTGCGCAGTAGAATCAGGAAGTGTCGGGGGCAGCGTGAGCCTCCCACGCGTTACTCCTCGACACTGAGAGATCGAGCTGCGCAGGTGAAAAGATGCGACTGCTGTTACCTCAAGTACCGGAGGGGACTTGTGCTATGTATGACTTAGTCCACATTGCAGCCGGCTTGTGGGAGGCAAGAAACAGCGTTCGTGACAGGGGAGGGTTGAATTGGATGATACGAAATTGGGATGGGAGAAAATATAGAAAAATGGGAGAAAAAGTGGATCAAAAAAAAAAAAATTCTCTTACGACAATCTCCTTGGAAGGAAGGTCATAAGAGAAAGCCGACGATAATTACCCCCGGATTCACCAACGCGTGGACAGGTTGTCTTAACTTGCCAAATTATCACAGCTGCGAACCCCGAGTGCGCGTTCCCGTTTACTTCATTTGCATACAGACACGCCCCTCCAGCTCATAATGCGAGGGCTGTGTGCAAAACAAGGGTCTGCATTGCATGAGCTGATCCCCGTATTCAACAGGTATAGCGCTGAAGGCAGCATTTTGCGACGGATCAAAATGAGATCAGATTCAAATGTATTGTCATCATACAGCACAGTAGCACACTATAGCTGTATAGTGGAATAGACTGTATTAATATTCCATATTTATACCGCCTTGTTGCACGCTCCTGGCCACCTGCACGTGCGCACACACACACACACACACACACACACACAGACACACACATGCACGCACGTACTGTATAGTCTACATGCGTAATGAATGAACAGTAGGTTTATATTATTCTAATGACTTGTTTCATTAGGATATAGTTTAGTTTAGTTTATTCGGATCCCCATTAGCCATTGCCACAGGCATAGGCTACTATTACTGGGGTCCACACAAATCAATACAATACAAGTAAAATCAATACAATACAATGAATACAATACAATACACCTCAATAACACATACAAATAAAATATAATAAAATATCTAAGTTCACCAATCACACATACCCATCTACTCAATCATGTTTCAAGGCATATATTTTCACTTAAAGCACAACAATACATCTCAATACAATATACAAATATATAAAAAATCTAAGTTCAACAATCACACATACCCATCTTCTCAACCACCCACTATGTTTACTTAACTGACAGACAGTACCACTCTTTCTTATATGATTTTTAAGGTGTTTTTTAAATGTCTGTTTGTCTTCAACCCTAGTTAGTGCAGGTGGTAAGGAATTCCATGCAGGCATGGCTCTATACATCACAGTTCTTTTCATTGCATTTGTTCGTGGCATCTTTACAGTACATCTTTCCATTGACACATGCCTGGTGGAGTAACTGTGTCTGTTGATTGTGAATTGTATCTCATCATATAGACAAGCAGGTTTTTTGTTCTTATATATATTTCTAAAAAACATTATGATATTTACATTTAGTCTTTGTTCTACCATTA
This sequence comes from Notolepis coatsorum, assembly GCF_963971535.1. Lineage (NCBI taxonomy): Eukaryota > Metazoa > Chordata > Actinopteri > Aulopiformes > Paralepididae > Notolepis > Notolepis coatsorum. Next base: position 71,832,872 of record NC_140171.1, on the reverse strand, counting down.
ACCAGACAGTTTTTCATGCATGCTTACTATGTTTGACCTTTTCCTACAATTCAGAGCAAGGTGCGCTGCTTTGTTCTGTGTCATTTGTAGTTTTCCCAGTTTTTCTCTTCCAGCACTTCCCCAGATCCCCGGACAGTAATCCAGATGTGAAAGGATCAGAGCCTGGATAACATGGATCACTGACTCTGGAGTTAGAAATTCTGCACATCTTCTAATTAAAGCCAGCCCTCTCCCCATCTTTTTTGTTATGTTATTTATATGCGTTGACCAGTTCAGATGACTGTCCAATGTTATACCTAGTAGCTTTGCTTCTTCTACCTGTTCAATTTCAGTTCCCCCCATCATTATTTTTAATTTTGGATTAGCAATTAGCATATGGTGTGAACTCATTAAAATACACTTTGTTTTTGCTATGTTTAAAACCATTCTATTCGCTCTAATCCACTCTTCTACTTTTTGTAGCTCTTTATTTAGTGCCACACCCAGATCTTCCACAGAGGAGGATGCCATGCACAGGGTTGTATCATCCGCATATATAGCCACCTTTGCTTGCTCTAAAATTAACGTACTGTAGATACTGTATGCGCTGCCCCATAGTAGTACGTACAGTAGGCCTAGTCTAGTAGATAGAGGGGGGTATCATGCACCCCCCGGAAATATACTTCTAACCAGACTTACTAGATTGGAAAAAAAGTGAAAAGAAATTATAGGCTATGTTAACAAGTTGTCAGAGTGTCCCATGTATCATTTATATGCAAATTAAGGACGCGATTATTAAAATATCGCAAACAAATCTGTTTAATATTCTCAGCCAATATTGTAGATAACTGAACAAATGAGGTGTCTAGACCCATGTTTCGAGGGTCAAAGATCACAATAAGACTATCCCTAGAGTGATCACATGTTTCTATATAAGTAGCCTATGCAAATCTGTACCGTCAATACAATCACATTTTTACCAATTAGTTGAGTAGGAAAGCGGATAGTATCATGCACCCCCTGGAAATATATATTAACCAGTGTTTCTAGATTGGAAAAAATGTGTAGAAAATGATAGGCTATGTTAAAAATCTGTCAGAGTGTCCCATGTATCATATATATGCAAATTAATGACGCCATCATCAAAAAATGAATGTTGCTATTTCAGCCAATATTGCAAATAACTGAACAAGTAGGTTGTCTAGACCCATATTTTGAGGGTCAAAAATCATAATAAAACTATTCCCAGAATGATCACCTGTTTGTGGCGAGCTAGAATGAAAATTAGTGGCACCTTTACAAAGAATAAAGCATTTTTACCAATAAAGACACATCATATTGTAGATGACTGAACAAAAAAATATGTGGACTCATGTTTTGAGGGTTAAAGATAGTAATACAATTTCTGAAGTGGTCACATATATCTCTGGCATGCTTATATACAAGAGTGCTGCTTTCAATGCCATTTCTTACGTAGGTCTACATGTATGTAATACGGTAAATACGTCCTCTGTTCTGGACACAACATTCAAGTCTTTTTTTCTATTTGTATTTTGTGCCCTAAACTACTAATCATCATCATCACTAAAACAATTGTCAAAGTTTATCTCTTCGATCTCCATCTCTTCCTCCGCCTCATCACACTCATACTCTCCATCCTCCTCATCCATGTTATTTTTTGTTATATACTGTATATATATACTGATGATCCTTTGATAATCACGTCCTTAATTTGCATATAAATTATACATGGCACAGACACTCTGACAACTTGTTAACAACATAGCCTATAATTTTTTCACCTTTTTTCCAATCTAGAAAGTCTTGTTAGAAGTATATTTCCGGGGGGAGCTAGGCGATCATGGAGTAGACGTGTTTCACGTGAGCTCCCTTCTACCGTGCGAAATATACTTTTCTCCCCATTAGTCTTTATTTAATTTGTATTTGTTTTTTGTCTGCTTGTTGAGTCGTCGAGTTTCAACTACTGTCGTCGACTTTTTTCAACTTTCTGCGATGTCGGTGGTGGAGACCAGATCCATGAGCGCCCCAGCCAGCAAACTGCCACCGGGCCTGACCGCGCCGTCGCCCGGTATCGGTGAGATAAGCGAAGCTGTGCTCTCGGTCATGACCAAGCTCCATGCAGACTTTGAGACACGCTTCGCTGAAACACAAAGAAAAGTGCTGGCGGAATTTTGTGATAACCTTCATCGAGAGATATCAGAGGAAATTAGGTTGGCGGTCGACCCGTTGAAAGACAAGATGGAGTCGCTGCACGTTGTCTCCTCGGCTAATGCTAACGAACTAGCCACGCTAACGACAGAGGTCTCACTACAAGGCGAGAGGATGGCGGGTCTGGAGACCTCCCTGCTGGCTAGGCAGGCTGAAGTTGCCAAACTACAGTCGGTAATTGTGGAAATGCAGTCCCGGGAGAGACGCTACAACATCAGGATTGTTGGAGTACCGGAGGGCAACGAGGGAGGCCGTCTCTCTGAGACCATGCCGGAATTGCTGCAGGAAATACTGGGGAAAGATGTCCTCCCCACCCCTCCCGTATGTGAGTCGGCCTACAGAGCGGGCAGGACCAGTCCTGGAGTGAACAAAGAGCCGAGGCCCATCATTGTCAAGCTGAACAGGCTTCAGCAGAGGGAACTCATCATGCGGTCGGCCCGTGCCAGAAGGGGTAAACTAAGGCTTGGCGATCACAAAGTGGCCATTTTCGAAGACTTTACGCCGGAGGTTCAAGCACAGAGAGGCGAATACAAAGTGGTCATGTCCAGGCTATGGAAACTAGGCCTGAGGCCTACGCTATTCGCTCCCGCGAAATTATCTGTGCTGGGTAAGGACGATGATCGGCGTTCGTTTTGGTCGTTGGCTAAAGCGAAGGAATATCTCGAGGGGATAGCCGAGACTGTAGCTTGATATCTATGTCGGGTGAGTGACTTGGCGATGTGGGCCTGAATACATTGATAGGGCCGACTACTCACAAATGCTTGCTGTCATGCCCAGACATGCTAACTGTCCACTGCCCATCCAAACTAGCGGGGCTTCCCAATGACGTTACTTGCTAATGCTGACCTCATGGTCGTACTTGTGTGTTGCCTCTATGAAAGCTAGCGAGCTAGCTGAACAATGTACATAACAGATTCTAACGTGCTATCCGGATTCATCACTAGCTTACGCGCTAGCCTCGGGCTAGCTAGCGGGCTGCGTCTATCGCCTGCGCCGAGGCATTCGAGACCCGTTAATGTTTACGTATTTTGGTTGATTGTTGCTGTTTAAGTGACATCGGTTTGCACAATTCAACAGTGATCGGGTCCTTAACACTTTAATCGCCATGGGTTAAATTCATAATTTACCATCCCTCGCAGCTCTATTTGTCTATGGAGAAGTTCCCCTTCTTTGCAGGGCTATAACTTTTTAAATTCTATTGCTACATTGCCATTATTATGGCCCATTCAATGTCCTATATATATTGTTCAGGGTGTAGCAACGTTAAACTTTTTCATTCACATATTCATACTAAAATATGGTCTAAAGTATAAGTATGTTTTTATCGTTTTCTGCAGCTTTCTTCAGAACGTGATTTATAGCCCTAAATGCATTATATTGATGATGAAATACAGTTTGGTAGCGATCGACGCGAGATGAAACATTTCCACTGGACGTACTTCTAGAATGATCTACGTATGATCTGATGATGACCGGATGGGCGGGGGATCGTTTATAATTCCGTGGGCAGCGTTAGATGATTCATCCAGAGTGGGTCATATGTTCATCATAGCAGTTTATATGGAATAAGTTAGAAAATAACGCTGAATCTTACCGTATGTTCCTCGCGCCGTTGGACGATCAGCATGGAGTAGACCGTTTTCGATTATGGGATGTTGATCCTGATGAACCATTTCCAGGTTGTATAATACTATATACGTCCAAATAACGTTGTTTATTGAGTTAGGGCGAGCGATTGATCATCCAGTGTGTTGAGATGGAGTCCGGCTACCGATCGCGAGTGCCCGGAGCACATATGGATGGGCACTTCCTGTTTGGCGCGCCCCTCCCTCTTGGCCGATCTGCCGATCGGCCACCAGATGGCGCTCTCGAACCGTTAGACAGTTGAGTGGAGCTCACGAGTACATATCAGGGCTCCCGAAAGGAAATATGATTTCGATGACAGATTTTTGAAATATTGACATCAAAGACGAGTTACGGCGTCTTCGGCAGAATGAGCATGGCTCCGAATGACGTGAAAACTTGTCCGCGGCGATCATAGTGTTAACTAACTTCTTGTATGCTTTTATTTTTATATCCAGGCTATCTTGAGCTTTGGGCTCCAGTAGGAGAAGGTCGGTTGAATATATATATATACAATATATGATAACAGGTTGTGTCAGGTATAGCTTATTACTATCCCCGGGTTAATGAAGGTGTTTAATTCTATTCTTACATAGGTTATGTCATTCCAGCCGTTGTGCCGGATCAGAGGGGCTGTTACATGTGTGCACTTTGACCATAACCCCCTTTTTTCCCTTTCTTCTTATTGTCGATGTGACAATAATGACATCTGTTTGCGCAATTTACCTGTGATCCGATCCTGCCTTAGACTATCTGCTGGTATGCTTTAATTTAATTTTGTTTTGAATTTTCCTTTATCCATTTATGCTATAACATTGCAACATTAATACGTAGACTCGGAAGTAGATGGTTACAGGGTTGATGTTGAGTTATTATATAATAATGGCTATTTTTTCCATTATAGTTGTCTCATGTTAGGGCCAAGGCTCACGGTGGTTTTCGACCGATATCTTTATTGAATTAAATTTTTATTTTTATTTGTGTTTATTGGACTAGTGGGGGTTTAATCAGGGGTTTATCTAGAGGGGGGTCGGAGTGGAGAGTGTCTTATTGGATCCATGACTCCAGTGGGAAATTATAGGAAGATGACCATCCTTAGTGGATGGGGCATAGGGAGGGGATTGGAGAGTGGGTATAGGTTTATAATAGGACGGGTGGGTTAGGGTTTAGAGTAGAAGGAGGGGGGGTTGTAACTGGGGTGGTATTTTTCTGTGTTTTATGTACTGTTGTCTTATATGTGTGTAATTGTTCCTCCTCTGAACTCCTGGGATTGACCGTCTGGGCCCGCCTGGATCAGCGCCTCTGTACTCAGCCTGGCTGCACTGGTATGTTCTCTACGCATTTAGACAAACTCAACCATGGCTAAATTGAATATTTTAATTTGGAACGCGGGGGGTCTTAACGCCCCACACAAGCGTGCCAGTGTCCTTTGGTTATTGAAGAGAAGAAATATTGACATTGCTCTCCTTAGTGAGACGCATTTATTGGTGGATGATGTGTCAAGGCTAGCAAATCGACAATATCACGTTATCTCCTCATCCTCAGCCGATGATAAGACAAAAGGAGTTGTCATAGTTACAAGACGTAACCTTGATATCAAAGTCCTGGATGTGTGGTCGGAGACGGAGGGAAGGATTACTATAGCAAAAGTTGAGTTCTCTCATAGGAAGATGGCAATAATAGCATTGTATGCCCCTAACACATTTGATTCAGCGTTCTATAATACAATCACGAAGAATATGTTGGAACTTACTGGATACGCTCTCATTGTGGGTGGCGATTTTAATGCGTGCTGGGATGCGGAGATGGATAGGTCCGGGTCCTCTGAAACAAGCAACCAAAAACGGTCCTCTAAGGCCCTCAGGATGTGGGCCCAGGACACGGGGCTCGCAGACCTATGGCGCTTATCCAATCCCACCCTCAAGGATTACTCTCACCTGTCTGCCAGACACAAAACCTTCTCTCGAATAGACTATGCATTCGCATCCCCTAATATGTTTGATAGTTTCGACGTCTCATTGGTTCCCCTGGCTCTCTCGGACCACAAGGGGATTTTCCTTGTGGCAACCTTTGGCAGGCTCTCCACGAGAGCTCCCAGGTGGCGTTTTAACTCAACCTTATTAAAGAACGATGATTTCTGTTCTGAGTTCAGGAGTAAACTAGCTGAATTCTTGCAGATCAATGTTGGCACGGTCGATGACCCCAGGGTCCTATGGAACGCATTGAAAGGATTTATCAGGGGTCATGTCACACTTTTCGCCTCCAATTTGCGTAAATCCCGGTCAAAAAAACTAGAAGGACTGGAAACATTATATGCGGACCTATACGCATCTTTGCAAACTAACTATAGTGAACGACTAAACACACAACGTAAGATAGTCAAGAAGGAAATAAACTCCATACTTAAACAACAGTCTGAGTTCTTGATAAATTCTTGCAAAATTACTACTTTCACGGCTCCAGGCCTAGCCATCTATTGGCAATGAAAATACGCTCGAATGATCATTTCTCGGATATCCCCTCGATCAAGACGCGACAGGGTACAATCACTACTGATTCGAAAAAGATCAACAACACTTTTAAAGAGTTTTACTCACAGTTATATAGCTCAGAGGTTAATCTCGACAACTCTAAATTTGAATCGTTCATTGGCGGGCTTGAGATACCCCACATTTCTGAGGAAGAGGCTAAGGAACTGGGGAAACCGTTCACTCTTATGGAACTAAGGGAGACGATTGCTGAAATGCAGAGGGGTAAGGCACCAGGCTGGGATGGTATTCCACCCGAGGTGTATTTAGCTTTCTGGGACCAACTGGGTCCATTGATGCTCGATATGATCAATTACGCTATCGAACAAGGGGAGTTCTCAAGAGATGTCAACATGGCGTTGATTTCTTTACTTCTCAAGAAGGACAAAGATCCCAATGATTGTGGTAGCTATAGGCCCTTGAGTCTTCTCGGGGCCGATTTAAAAGTGTTTGCCAAGGTGCTGGCCCGCTGCCTGCAGAGATTTATGACGGTATTGGTACACTGCGATCAAACTGGTTTTATCCCGGGGCGCCTGGCTGCAGATAATCTTAGGAGGCTGTTGCATGTAGTCGATAACAGTAAAGACAATACAGCTCCGTCCACTGTTCTGTCTTTGGGTGCCATGAAGGTGTTTGACAGACTAGAATGGTCATACCTGTGGAAGGTACTTGAGGTCATGGGTCTTGGAAAGAATTTTATTCATATGATTAAAGTCCTGTATGCCTCGCCGTCGGCAATGATACTGACAGGCAAAAACTGTTCCACACTTTTCCCAGTCTCCAGATCCTCTAGACAGGGTTGTCCTCTGAGCCCAGGACTATTCGCGCTTTCCCTCGAACCATTGGCCCAATTTATTAGGCAATCGGAGGACATCGTCCCCATAATGATCAATAATACACCACACAAAATTGCTCTCTATGCGGATGACCTACTGATTTTTATGGATGACCCTTCCCGGTCGGCCACAAAATTATTGGGAATAATCGACGACTTTGGTAAATTGTCAGGCTTTAAGATTAACTGGAACAAATCAGCCTGCCTACCTCTTAATGAGCTCAAGTTCAAGTTCAAGTTCAAGTTCTTTAATAGTTGTCATACAGAAGTACAGAATACTTTCATACAAAATGCTTCTTACTGTTACGCTCCAGAGACTGTGCTAGACAAGATAGTATCAAATAACATAATAACATAATATAGCATGAATTTAGAAGAAGAAAATGAGGTCACAGTTGTTCGGTATAGACATATGTACAATGTTCTGAGTTACCATATAATATACAATACACAATACTATGCAGTGTACTAATGTACAGTACTATCTAGTGCAAAGCAGAAATGGGATGAGGTACAATTTTAGGTACAATTTACAGTAAGGTGTACGAGTTGTAGTGCAATCCTTCATCCATAAATATAAAGTGTGGGGAGTGGGTGCTACAGTGTGTTTGTTTAAAGTGGGTGTGTGCTATAAAGTGTGTGTAGTGGGTGCTACAGTGTGTTTGTTTAAAGTGAGTGTGTGCGTGTGGATGTGTGTGCTATGTGTGTTTGGTGGTTGTTGTTGTGTAGTGTTCATTCATTGTTCGTTTAGCAGCCTGATGGCCTGGGGATAGAAGCTAGAAGCTACCAAGGCTGAGCCAGAGCTGACCAGAGCTGGCCAAGGCGGTGCGACTACCAGCTGATATCCCCATAGTGGAACATTTTAAATACTTAGGTATAGAGATATTCCCCACGCTGAGTCAAACTACTAAGTACAACTTCACGGGTACTTATGATAAAATACGACAGGATCTAGACAGATGGTCGTCCCTTCCTAACTCCTTACAAGCCCGAGCTTCCATAATCAAAATGAACGTCCTGCCTAGGATACATTTTGTTAGCTCAATGCTCCCCCTGCCCCCTCCAATAGACCACTGGCGCAAGGTACAATCGATGGTATCTAAGTTTATCTGGAATAACAAACGCCCGAGAATCAAAAGAGCTACTACTCAACGTAGGAAACAAGATGGGGGCCTCGCAATCCCTGATTTTAAGCTTTATTTCTGGTCCTTTTCACTGAGACCTCTGATGTGCTGGCTAGACCCTGTAGATGCTGTTTCTTGGCGCTCCTTAGAAGCGGCGGCGGTCTCACCGCTAAGATTGCAGGATGTGGTGTACTCCACTGTCTCTATTTCGAAATTCCGGCTGAGGTATGGACCGATCATAACTCACGTGATCCAAACGTGGCGTAATGTACAGAAGTCGTGTGGGGTTAAATGCCCATGGCACCTGGACTCTCCAATTTTTAATAACCAGCAATTACTTGTTGGGCACACGCCGGTTAATATTCCTCAATGGCAGAGGAGGGGAGTTCATACTCTGGAGGATATTTATGATAAGAACGGCCTCCGTGCGTTTCAGGACTTAAGAGAATTTTATGATCTTCCCGGCGAGTCCTTCTTTCTTTACCTTCAACTAAGGTCAGCGCTGAGGGCGCATGGCGTGCCGTGGGCTCAAGCTTTGCACCCACACCCCTTCCTCAGGCTCATAGTGGACAGGTCGACCTCCAGAGGGTTTGTTTCAGACTTTTATACGCTCTTAATTCAATCCACGTATAAAAATGTATCATTGGATACAATCTGGCGTGTGGATATCCCGGAGTTGGACCCCGAGTTTGACTGGGATGATGTTTGGGCAAATGTGGCATTGTCTTCCCGCAACCCCAATCACCAGCAAATTAATTTTAATTATATTGTTTTTGATATTTATGATAAGAACGGCCTCCGTGCGTTTCAGGACTTAAGAGAATTTTATGATCTTCCCGGCGAGTCCTTCTTTCTTTACCTTCAACTAAGGTCAGCGCTGAGGGCGCATGGCGTGCCGTGGGCTCAAGCTTTGCACCCACACCCCTTCCTCAGGCTCATAGTGGACAGGTCGACCTCCAGAGGGTTTGTTTCATACTTTTATACGCTCTTAATTCAATCCACGTATAAAAATGTATCATTGGATACAATCTGGCGTGTGGATATCCCGGAGTTGGACCCCGAGTTTGACTGGGATGATGTTTGGGCAAATGTGGCATTGTCTTCCCGCAACCCCAATCACCAGCAAATTAATTTTAATTATATTCATAGGACCTATCTTACACCTAGGAAGTTATTTGCTATGGGACTGATAACCGACTCTCGGTGCACTTTGTGCTCTCAAAAGGCCACTGGCACTTATAATATGCATATGTATTGGGATTGCCCACCAGTGGCCCGCTTCTGGAGGTCAATAACGGACAAACTTTCAGATCTGTGTGGCTTAACTATCCCATTCACAGCTGTTACGCTAATCCTGAACGATATAACAACACTACCCGCTTCCGTACAACTGAAAAGGGTTGTCCTAGCGTCACAGCAGCGAAGAAGCTAATAGCATTGAGGTGGAAGGAGCCTGAGAAGCTCACGGTGATTAACTGGTCCCTAACACTGTTGGATGTGATTTATCTTGAGATATCCACGGCGCGGGTGATTGGGGTAGGGCAGGCTGGGATTGACCTGTGGTTCGCAGCAGCTGAGAAGGTCAGGACCGCCGTGTGCGGCTGAGCGGGGTTGGTGTGCTTGTTCGGGGGAGTCCGGCGGTCTCATGGGAGGGGGAGGAGGAAATGTCTTGCCTGTAATGTCTTTTGTTATGTCTTGAATTTAACTGGGGATTTTATTGGGGGGCAGCTATTTAGCTATTTCTTCACTATTTGGTCATTTATTAGATAGCCCCCCTTGAAACCTTGAAACCTTGACATTTTAAAATTTAAAATTTAAAAAGGTTGAACTCTATTTTCTTTTCTTTTTGTCTTTATAATTTATAAATTGTTATTTCTGTATTATTATTGTTTTTGTTATTTTCCTGTGAAGTTCTGTGTATTGTGATTGTGATTAACACTTTGGGTGCCGGCCAAAAATCTGGAAAATGACTGTGGGTTGCCAGGATTCCTGGGCGATTCTAGCATATCTCATGATCTTAGCGGAGCTATTTCTATATTTTATATTATAACTATGGGGAAATGGTTGGGCTCATTTGAAGACGACAAGTTGATGTACACAATGCAAAAAAAAGTTTGTTTCTGCATGTCTTCGTTCGTTCACAATTACAAGTTAAAAAACGTCAACAAAAGATAAAAATACAGGTAAATTCTTTAGAACAGGAGTTTACATTTACATTTAGTCATTTAGCTGACGCTTTTATCCAAAGCGACTTACAAGTTCTGTGCGACAAGACAGCAAGAAGGGTATAACTCTATCAGCTGAGTAACAATGTTCATCAAAGTGTTGCGTGTTACAGTGTAGGTTAGTTTATTAGGACAAGTGCATGACATTAAGGTTAGTCAGGTTTTTTTTTTCTTTTTTTATCATTTCAGATAATGGTTGAAGAAGTGAGTCTTTAGTCGACGGCGAAAGATTGGACAAGATTCGGCTGTCCTAACTGGGATGGGTAGTTCATTCCACCATTGTGGGGCAAGGACTGAGAATAGGCAGCTTCTCTTTGATGACCCTCCGGGAGCTTGGATAGGAGTAGATCTGAGGCGGCCAGAAGATGCAGAGCGTAGGGGTCTTGAGGGTGTGTAGTTAGAGACCATTGACCGGAGGTAGGCGGGAGCGGTTCCCTTTGCCGCACGGTATGCTAGGTCGAGGGCCTTGAAGCGGATACGTGCAGCAATGGGGAGCCAGTGCAGGTCCCTAAGAAGTGGGGTGACATGGGCCGACTTCGGTAGGTTTGAGATCAGGCGGGCCGCTGCATTTTGAATGAGTTGAAGAGGCTTGGTGGCAGTGGCCGGGAGGCCAGCTAGCAGTGCGTTGCAGTAGTCGAGGCGGGAGATGACTGTTGATTGGACGAGGAGTTGGGTGGCTTCTTTTGTCAGGAAGGGGCGTATCCTTCTGACGTTGCTCAGGAGGAATCTGCAGGTTCTGGTTGTCGCTGCGATGTGAGCAGAGAAGTTCAACTGGTCGTCGAGGACAACACCAAGGTTCTTGGCGGTCGGCGACGCGGTCACAGCTGCATTCTCGACTGTGATGGAGAGGTCGGTCAGGGGGGAGGATTTGGCCGGCAGGTGGAGCAATTCTGTTTTGCTTAGGTTCAGTTTGAGGTGGTTGGTCGTCATCCAGGCGGAGATGTCGGACAGACAGGCCGAGATCCGCTCAGAGACGTGGATATCTGAGGGAGGGAAGGAGAGGAAGAGTTGAGTATCATCGGCATAACAATGATATGAGAAGCCATGAGACGTGATAATGTTACCCAGTGATTTAGTGTAGAGGGAGAAGAGAAGGGGTCCTAGGACCGAGCCCTGGGGGACACCCGTCCGGAGGGGGCGGGTGGCCGACAGAGTCCCTCTCCATGACACTTGGTAGGAGCGGTCATTGAGGTATGATGTCAGCCATGTCAGCGCAGATCCAGCCACTCCCATTCCTGCGAGGGCCGCGAGGAGGATCTGATGGTTGACTGTGTCGAAGGCTGCAGATAGATCTAGGAGAATCAGGACAGAGGAGAGGCCTTTCGCTTTTGCTAAGTGAAGTGCCTCTGTGACCGCAATGAGCGCCGTTTCTGTGGAGTGGCCAGTCCGGAAGCCAGACTGATTGGGGTCTAGGAGGTCATTCTGTAAGAGATAAGCAGTAAGTTGGTTGGATACAGCACGTTCAAGTGTTTTAGAAAGGAAGGAGAGAAGAGAGACAGGGCGATAGTTGGCTATGATGGTGGGGTTCAGGGTTGGTTTTTTTATGAGGGGCGTGACTCTGGCTTGTTTTAGGGAGGTGGGGACCACCCCCGAGTTGAGTGAGGAGTTGATGGTTGCAGTTAGGAATGGGAGGATGTCCGGTGCTATGGTCTGGAGGAGTGGGGAGGGTAGCTAGTCCAGCTGGCATGTAGTCGGACGGTTCGACTTTACCAGTGTCAGGGTCTCGGCTTCTGTAATGGGAGAGAAAGATGACAGAGTGAAGGATGAGGTTCTCGATTCAGCGTTTGGAATGGGTGGGGGTTGGGAGAAGGAGCTGCGGATGTTCTCCACTTTTTCCTCAAAGAAGATCGCAAAGTCTTCGGCAGAAAAAGATGAGGGAGGAGGAGGTGGGGGGGGAGTGAGGAGGGAGGACATGGTAGCATGCAGTTTGCGAAGATTCTTGGCAGAGGCCTCGATCCTATGGTGAAAGAAAGAAGCTTTGGCATTAGTAATGGTTTTGGAGAATGTTAACAAGAGGTTGTGATATGTGTCGATGTCAGCAGTGAGTTACAGGCACTTTTATGAACGGTGTGCCGGCGGGGTGATAATAGGTACTGAACATGTTATAAAGCAATTTAGACTGGGATGGATGGGATGGATGGATGGTTTGATTGATTGATTGTTTGACAGATTGTTTTATTGGTTTGATTGATAGAATGTTTTATTGTTTTGTTGATCGTTTGATTCATAGATTGATTTGTTTGATTGATTGATTAATTTGTTGGTCGTTTGATTGATAGAATGTTTGATTGTTTTGTTGGTCGTTTGATTCATAGATTGATTTGTTTGATTGATTGATTTGTTGGTCGTTTGATTGATAGAATGTTTGATTGTTTTGTTGGTCGTTTGCTTGATAGAATGTTTGATTGTTTTGTTGATCGTTTGATTCATAGATTGATTTGTTTGATTGATTGATTACTTTGTTGGTCGTTTGATTGATAGAATGTTTGATTCTTTTGTTGGTCGTTTGATTCATAGATTGATTTGTTTGATTGATTGATTAATTTGTTGGTCGTTTGATTGATAGAATGTTTGATTGTTTTGTTGGTCGTTTGATTCATAGATTGTTTGATTGGTTTGATTGATTGATTGTTTTGTTGGTCGTTTGCTTGATAGAATGTTTGATTGTTTTGTTGATCGTTTGATTCATAGATTGATTTGTTTGATTGATTGATTCATTTGTTGGTCGTTTGATTGATAGAATGTTTGATTGTTTTGTTGGTCGTTTGATTCATAGATTGATTTGTTTGATTTGTTGGTCGTTTGATTGATAGAATGTTTGATTGTTTTGTTTGTCGTTTGATTCATAGATTGTTTGATTGATTGGTTTGATTGATTGATTGTTGGTCGTTTGCTTGATAGAATGTTTGATTGTTTTGTTGATCGTTTGATTCATAGATTGATTTGTTTGATTGATTTGTTGGCCGTTTGATTGATAGAATGTTTGATTGTTTTGTTGGTCGTTTGATTCATAGATTGTTTGATTGATTGATTGGTTTGATTGATTGTTTTGTTGGTCGTTTGCGTGATAGAATGTTTGATTGTTTTGTTGATCGTTTGATTCATAGATTGATTTGTTTGATAAATTTGTTGGTCGTTTGATTGATAGAATGTTTGATTGTTTTGTTGGTCGTTTGATTCATAGATTGATTTGTTTGATTGATTGATTTGTTGGTCGTTTGATTGATAGAATGTTTGATTGTTTTATTGATTGTTTGATTCATAGATTGTTTGATTGATTGATTGGTTTGATTGATTGATTGTTTTGTTGGTCGTTTGATTGATTGATTGACAGTTTGACTGACTGACTGACAAACTTGAAATGCAGTAATACTATTATATCGATCAGGTGGGAATATATTGTATTGATCAGGTTAGTAGATATTGTACCGATCAGGTATTATAGATCATGTGCATGCAATAAACTAAACAAAAAAACATTTTGACTGTTTCTCATTCATGTACTGTGCATAATCTGCTCCTGTGTTGTAGACACTGTGTTGCTCTGTACCTACCTGTTTTCCAATTTATTCGTCCATACATGATAAACACATTCATAAAGTAATAATATCTTGTATTGATAATATATCAATTAGTTTCACCTGGAAATACTACTACCTCATCAACCACCATGCCTGGCGCTAATGAACAAGTAAGTTATAACTACTGGTGTAGGTCCAGAAAACATTATTATAAAATACAGAATACTTTACAATGCAGAAAACTTGAAACTTTGATGCCATGAACATTTTTATTGTAAAATATGTTCAATAAACTGGGTGACAAGTCATCAGTACCAACCATTGTTGCTGTGCATTAGACACATATGCTGGTAACATTCACAGTATAAAATTATGGTAATTTACCAAGACAATACCTTATAAAAAGTGAACACTGGCTGATGATAACCAACCATTGTTTCAGTGCATTTAGGAGTTTGTTGGTAACATTCACAGTATAGGATTATGGTAATTTACCAAGACAATACCTTATAAAAAGTGAACACTGGAGGATAATCAACCATTGTTTCAGTGCATTTAGGAGTTTGTTGGTAACATTCACAGTATAGGATTATGGTAATTTACCAAGACAATACCTTATAAAAAGTGAACACTGGCTGATGATAACCAACCATTGTGTCAGTGCATTTAGGAGTTTGTTGGTAACATTCACAGTATAGGATTATGGTAATTTACCAAGACAATACCTTATAAAAAGTGAACACTGGCTGATGATAACCAACCATTGTGTCAGTGCATTTAGGAGTTTGTTGGTAACATTCACAGTATAGGATTATGGTAATTTACCAAGACAATACCTTATAAAAAGTGAACACTGGCTGATGATAACCAACCATTGTTTCAGTGCATTTAGGAGTTTGTTGGTAACATTCACAGTATAGGATTATGGTAATTTACCAAGACAATACCTTATAAAAAGTGAACACTGGAGGATAACCAACCATTGTGTCAGTGCATTTAGGAGTTTGTTGGTAACATTCACAGTATAGGATTATGGTAATTTACCAAGACAATACCTTATAAAAAGTGAACACTGGCTGATGATAACCAACCATTGTGTCAGTGCATTTAGGAGTTTGTTGGTAACATTCACAGTATAGGATTATGGTAATTTACCAAGACAATACCTTATAAAAAGTGAACACTGGCTGATGATAACCAACCATTGTGTCAGTGCATTTAGGAGTTTGTTGGTAACATTCACAGTATAGGATTATGGTAATTTACCAAGACAATACCTTATAAAAAGTGAACACTGGAGGATAACCAACCATTGTTTCAGTGCATTTAGAAGTTTGCTGGTTGTAACTGAGGGGTACAATTCCCTGACTGTATTGTTAGATATGATACTTACTACCACTACCTCTTGTACTTTAGACTCTGGCCACCCAGTACTAGGCATAAATAATTATGGTAAACACTCCCACGTAGATGAAACGATCCAACACAAATGTACCAAGTCGAAAGTCTGCGTTTAATAATAATTAATACATAGCAAAAGGTATGTAGAGCAATCACTTAATTACATTTATGATTTGAAATAGGATGCACTTTTATGGCAAATGAGTATTCGTTGGTATATCAATAGAGAACGTCCAATCTCTGGTGGCGCAGGCGGTAAATATACAACCTGGAATATTTAAGGAATAATAGCAATGATACTTTAATGATTATAGAACTGGATACACTAGGGGGGAATTCCGGTCGCTTGTAAGACAACTGGAGAAGGGGGGGGGGGGTAGAGTCTGGCTGTATCCGTCTGGCCGAGGGTATCCTGGGAGAACCCACGGTTGTGCGGCTCGGTGCCTCAGCGATCCTCGATCCACAGATGAAAGCAGTTGGACTCTCTGTGGGCCGGCTTCCTCCGGTCCACGATGGAGAGACGTGAAGCGACCTCGTCGTGTAGAGCGTCTCCTCACCTGTCGTCCTCTCCGGGGGGGGGGTTTCCAACACACGGCAGTGTTGGTCTTTATCCATAGAATAATCACTGTATACAAAGCATAATCCGTGCCTGGGAAGGCGGGCTGTCGTCGGTAGAATAATCCGGTATGCAGGTCCACTCGCTCGTCGGCTCTGGGGCTCCTCGGGTGCAGCCTCACATAGGGTCGGCCACCCTGGATAAGCAGCCAGTTCTACCCGAAACGATGGGGGTACTGACTACGATAGTATTCTCACCGCACGAAGCACTACATATGAATAGACTATTATTAGCTTAATAGACTACGTCCAACTCGACGATATAGTGCCAAATATGACTATTCAAATATTAATATACACGATGTCTCAATACCGATGGTAGGCCGAACTTGGCCTTACTCCCACACGTGGCGTCGCGGGGAGGCTTTACGTCTGTCACTCTATTGGAGGGTAAGAAACTGGACTAAAAAGGAAGTCCTACTTTAGTAGCGCAGTATATATACGCACTATGAACAAATAGTACCATTAGTGGTGCGGTAGCCAGATTCCTACGCGGAACTAGGACTTGTTCGTACATGTTGAGCGGTACGTTTGAACTGGGTCTGGGGGGTATGGCAGCCTGGCACCAAGGTCTCGACCAATAGTAGAATGGAGACTATTATGGGATGTTCAGTAGGCTAGAATGGATATTCAATGCATATTGTACAAGGAATATACAAGGGATATCAGGGAATATTAGAGAATATACAAATACAATTAAATATATATATATAAATAAATATATATATTCGGTTTAATCTGGCCCTTCACAACAGCCACCCCCTGATTGGTCCCAGACCTAATCAGTTAATCAGAGACAGATTAATCGCGTTGTCTATTTACACATAAGGGTTTGCTGTAGGGGTCAGTCAACTTCACAAAGTCATAGGGTTATAGGGTCATGGTCATCATCGATTGTGTCTGGGAGTCGGGGCAGTTCTATGAGCCTCGCCACGGGACGGGTGTAAGTGCGACCCTGGACAAGCACTTCAGCTGCTCGGACCTTGCCGTCGGCACCGGTGATCACTTTGCTTACGCGGCCGGCCGGCCACATAGCTCTGGGCAGTGATTGATCAATAATCATGACGACTGTTCCTTCTGTCAAATTGTCTCTCTCCTTTACCCACTTCTGGCGGGTCTGTAGAGACGGTAGGTAGTGCAGTAGGAATGTCCTTTGTTGTGCACTCTCTATGGTAGTGCAATCATCTATGTTGGGGTCTGCGGAGAGAACAGTGCTCAATCCACAGAACATAGGTTTCTTATTCTCAGCCTCCTCTTGACTGGCTTCCCTCGGGATAGGCGTGGGCCACTATCCTTCCGGGAGCTTTAGGAATGCTGGGCCGTCACTGTAGACATTGCGACGGGTGAGGTCATCTAGGGGCATTCCCCGGGTGATGACGTCAGCTGGGTTCTGTTTTGTATCAACGTAGCGCCACTCTGTTTCTCCGGTTAACTCTTCGGTTAAGTCTTGAATCTCGGTGACTCTGACTCCCACGAAGACTTTGTACTTGCATGAGTCCGATTTGATCCAGGCGAGTACTGTCGTGGAATCTGACCACAGGATTGTTCTAGACACCGGTATGGTGAGCTCACGTTGTATGAGCGTGGCTAGGTGCGCTCCGGCTAGGGCTGCGCAGAGCTCTAGACGTGGGATAGATTGTTGCTTGCGTGGGGCTATTCTCGAGCGGGCGAGGACAAATGCTGTGTAGATCTCCCCCCCTCTTCTTGGGCCCGCAAGTAGGCTACTGATCCGTATGCGACCTCTGAGGCGTCACTGAAGACGTGTAAGTCCATTTTACATGTCTCTGGCCTCACCGTGGGTGGGAAGTAGCTTCGGCGCATATTAACGCCTGGGAGTGAGTGGAGCTCCATCTCCCACTCTCTCCAGGTGGATGCAAGGTGTGCGGGAATGGGGTCGTCCCAGCCCTGGTCCTTGTCCCACAATGCTCGTACAATCATTTTTGCCCTGGTGGTGTACGGTAGAATACATCCTAGCGGGTCATATTGTCGGGCGAGTGTTGTGTACACACTCCGTCTGGTGGTCGGCGCCGCCGCCGGCCTTCCCTGCTCCGTAGTCAGGGGTTTGTGTCTGTAGTGAAGCGAATCTGTTTTGAATCGCCACACCAATCCCAGGGTCATCTCCTGGGCTTCTCCCGGGATTGTAGCCATCCAGGTCTCGCTGCTGGCTGCCTTGTCCTCGGAGGAGAGGCTGCGCAGTACTTGCGGATCGCTGCTGGCCCACTGCCTGAGATCAAAGCCGCCTTTGATCAATGAGGCGCGGAGTTTAATCAGGAGAGCCTCGGCTTCTTCCTGGGTTGAAAGGCTTTGTAGACAGTTGTCTACGTAGAAGCTGTTCTTTACGCTGTGTCGGACCTCTTCGTCCGCTGCTGGGTCCTCTGCTACATGTTTCTGTAGTGCAAATGTAGCACAGCAGGGGCTGCACGTCGTTCCGAAGGGGAGGACTTCCCATTGGTAGATGGCTGGGTGCTCATCTCCTGGCTTCTCTCTCCATAGGAACCGTAACAGGGGCTTGTCCTCCTCTACTAATCTCACCTGCAGGAACATTCCTTTAATGTCCCCGCTGATGGCCACCTTTTCCTGGCGGAAGCGGAGTAGAACGCCGAGTAGGGAGGGGCCGAGTGTGGGACCGGGCAGTAACTCTTTATTCAGATTTTGGGATCCGATCTGGTAGCTGCAGTTAAATACTATGCGGTCTTTACCGTTGTGATGGACCTTGTGGTGAGGCACGTACCACGATTCAGTGGTCTGGTCAGCCTCTTTAATGTCCATCTTTGTGACGTGTCCCGCTGTGATGAGCTTCTCAATCTCGGCGCGGTATACACTCTCTTGGGTGGGGTTCTTGGCTAAGCGCCGCTCCGTGTTCAGCAGGTACCGTTCTGTGGCGTCTGTCTTGGCGTGGAAAGTAGGCATTCCTTCTCGCCGCAGGAGTGGCGTGGCGTATCTCAACACGCCGTTGACCGGGACTCTCTTGGTCCCTGTCTCGAGGAGGTGAATGGCGTAAATGTCATCTTTAGAGCGAATGTCTTTCTTTCCGTTCTTAAAGGGCATTTGTTCCAAGGTCCATAGCCGCTCTACGTGTTGCAGGAGTGCGGTTTCTCCCTCTGTGACTCGGGAGTGGAGACATCTAGTGGCTGTACTTCGGTTGAGAGATTTGGCGAGTGGGCCTTGGAGAGTCCATCCCAAACGGGTCTCGACTGCTGCAGGACAGCCTCGGGGTCCGGTATGAACCCGGTCTATCGGGACAATGAGGTCTGCATAGTCGGAGCCTATCAACAGGGTCGGCATAGCATTGTCTATGAGCGGGATCGGTAACTTGCGCAGATGTGCATATTTCTCCATCAGCTTGGCGACGGGGTATGTGTACCGCGACAGTCCTATTTCTTGGCTGATGAAAGCGTCTGTAATCTGGTACCGTCGCTCAGGCTGGCCGCTTGCTGCGATAGAGAATGAGACATTCTCGCCCTTTATCGTCTTCAAATCTCGTCTTATTGTCCGAATTGTCATTTGGGTTTCGCTTCCCCGCAGCCCTAGCTGGGCCGCAGCGGAGGCGAGCAGAAGGGTCTTCTCTGACCCGTCATCGAGGACGGCGTAAGTGTCCAGGACTTTATTCTGGTAGCTTAGTGTCACACGCACTACTTTTAGGAGTACTCGGGCTCCACTGCTGCTGGCGGGATCGATGTACATGACGCTCGCTTTGCTGCTGGATGGTGCGGGTGAAGGGCGCCGTCTGTTACTGTCGTGAAGTATGTCCAGATGGGCTCCATCGCACTTGGTGCACCTTTTCTTTAAGCGGCATTCGGCTGCCATGTGTGAGCGCGCACAGCGAAAACAGCGCTTGTTGGACTTTATCCATTGACTTGCTTCCTCCGCGTTCAGCTTGGGGAAGGAGTCACATTGCGCTAGCCAGTGTTCTTTCTCACAGTAGGGGCACACTATCTTCCACTTCTCCGTTCTGGAGGGGGTACTGTGGCTCCTGCTGCTCGGTACTGACTCCGATTGGTGCATCACAGTCACCGATCTTCTTCCATCATTTAGTCGTCTGGTTCCTTCTCTGGAGCCAGGGGTGCTCCGTCCGAATGTATCTAGCCGTAGGCTGCTGACTTCTCTCGCCAGGAAGTCTGCTAGATCGAGGAGGTTCGGTTCGGGGCCATTCGGGTCTCGGTGGTCTCTCTGCCGCCTAAAACGCTCCTGTCGAGCGGGCGGCAGCTTCTCCAAGATCCTTTCCACATTTGAGTTGGCGTAAAGTTCATGCCTCCCCTTCTCTCTCTGCGCTCCCAACATCCCTACCAGGGACTGCACTCTGATGGACAGGTCGTCCAGTGCTCGATTGTCTATTGCTGGGGGTAAGCGGTCGATGTGTCGGATCTCCTGGATCACGTAATCCCATATGCGCCCATACCTCTGGTCCAATGCTACCAGCGCTGCTGTGTATGGGGTGGTGGAAGTCGCGTAGGCGAGCGCTATATTATGTGCGCGGGGTACCTTTAAGTGCTTCAGTAGGATGGCGTATTTATGGCGTTCATCCAATACATCCACCAACATGGTCTCCAGACACATGCGGAGTTCTGTATACTGGGCCCGGTTCTCTTGGGTGAAGTCGGGTACCATAGGCGTGCCAATGTATGACGCTGACTGTGGATACATCGGCGAGCGTTGGGGGAGAGGCCTCCTAGGCGAGTCTCCTCCCGCTCCTTGGTATGGGCTGGTACCGGCAGTGTACCATGGCCCGCTTGTCCAGGTGCTGTTCCTCGGTGCGGGTCGTGCGTCGTGCTCACCCGTGTATAGAGTCGGGGGTCTGTAGCGCAGCTCCGCGGGAGTATAGCCTGGGCTGTACCGGACCTCCTGGTCCGGTAGAGTACTGTGCTGTCGTCGGGCGTGGTTCTCCTCCTCTTCCTCTTCGTCTTCAGTTAGGTCATCCAGTGCTTGTAGTCTCTGGTTTAGCCTCTCCACAGGATATGCTGCTCCTTCCCGGTTGCTAGGTCTCGCTTGGACCGGTGGGGGGAGGTGGTCTGTGGGGGGTATAGACCTCGTCTGTTGGTCAAGTTCAGGGTTGTTTACTCGGCTAGGGGATGCCGCCCTGGAGGTGTGTCTAGACGAGTTCCTGGAGCCTCTGGCGGAGGGAGAGGGTGTTGTCCGTCTGATCAGCTGTTCTATTAGTTGCGCTTGCTGTCTGTCGCGCTCTGCGTCCCGTAGAGCACCAGCAGCTGCTCGCTGGCTGTCTGCTCGGTCTCAGGCCACATTCTCTTCCATCTGAATGCGTCTTATTTCTAGACGTATATGCTCTTCTTCGCTCCGCTGCTGGATCTGCAGTCGGTCGCGTTCAGCAGCGGCGTTCAGGCTGATGAGGAAGGCCTGCTGTAGGGTCCTCTCTGCCTCGCTGGGAGAAGGCGGTTGTATAGGGGAGCCTTCCCTCGGGGTACTCCTTGCGGAGCCTTGGAGCTCTATCTCCACGGTGCTCTCCCCGTCTTCTTCCGTGCCGAGTTCTCTCTCGGTAGCGTTGTATTCCTCCCGGGACTCATCGGGGACTACTTCTTCAGTACTGGCGGGGTGTGAAGTCATGTCTGGTTCCCACTGGTCCCCACCGTGAGCTTGGTCAGTTACATTAGAACCCGTAGGGGCCTCTATGGTCGGGGTAGTCTGGGCGTTGGGGTTAGACATACTTTTACTTTCTAGTTTTACCGCGTTTACTGTTAGTAGAAGACTAGGTTGTTGACTGACAGCGTAAGCCTCTAAGTACTGAGGGAGCCGTCGTTTGCGCTGCGGGCGTTGGTTAGGAGGATCGTTTCGTGGAGTGTTCATCATAGGCCATTTCAATATTAATAACACTATATTAATATTACACTAATTACCCTCCGGCTCGAAGGACCAATTGTAACTGAGGGGTACAATTCCCTGACTGTATTGTTAGATATGATACTTACTACCACTACCTCTTGTACTTTAGACTCTGGCCACCCAGTACTAGGCATAAATAATTATGGTAAACACTCCCACGTAGATGAAACGATCCAACACAAATGTACCAAGTCGAAAGTCTGCGTTTAATAATAATTAATACATAGCAAAAGGTATGTAGAGCAATCACTTAATTACATTTATGATTTGAAATAGGATGCACTTTTATGGCAAATGAGTATTCGTTGGTATATCAATAGAGAACGTCCAATCTCTGGTGGCGCAGGCGGTAAATATACAACCTGGAATATTTAAGGAATAATAGCAATGATACTTTAATGATTATAGAACTGGATACACTAGGGGGGAATTCCGGTCGCTTGTAAGACAACTGGAGAAGGGGGGGGGGGTAGAGTCTGGCTGTATCCGTCTGGCCGAGGGTATCCTGGGAGAACCCACGGTTGTGCGGCTCGGTGCCTCAGCGATCCTCGATCCACAGATGAAAGCAGTTGGACTCTCTGTGGGCCGGCTTCCTCCGGTCCACGATGGAGAGACGTGAAGCGACCTCGTCGTGTAGAGCGTCTCCTCACCTGTCGTCCTCTCCGGGGGGGGGGGTTTCCAACACACGGCAGTGTTGGTCTTTATCCATAGAATAATCACTGTATACAAAGCATAATCCGTGCCTGGGAAGGCGGGCTGTCGTCGGTAGAATAATCCGGTATGCAGGTCCACTCGCTCGTCGGCTCTGGGGCTCCTCGGGTGCAGCCTCACATAGGGTCGGCCACCCTGGATAAGCAGCCAGTTCTACCCGAAACGATGGGGGTACTGACTACGATAGTATTCTCACCGCACGAAGCACTACATATGAATAGACTATTATTAGCTTAATAGACTACGTCCAACTCGACGATATAGTGCCAAATATGACTATTCAAATATTAATATACACGATGTCTCAATACCGATGGTAGGCCGAACTTGGCCTTACTCCCACACGTGGCGTCGCGGGGAGGCTTTACGTCTGTCACTCTATTGGAGGGTAAGAAACTGGACTAAAAAGGAAGTCCTACTTTAGTAGCGCAGTATATATACGCACTATGAACAAATAGTACCATTAGTGGTGCGGTAGCCAGATTCCTACGCGGAACTAGGACTTGTTCGTACATGTTGAGCGGTACGTTTGAACTGGGTCTGGGGGGTATGGCAGCCTGGCACCAAGGTCTCGACCAATAGTAGAATGGAGACTATTATGGGATGTTCAGTAGGCTAGAATGGATATTCAATGCATATTGTACAAGGAATATACAAGGGATATCAGGGAATATTAGAGAATATACAAATACAATTAAATATATATATATAAATAAATATATATATTCGGTTTAATCTGGCCCTTCACAACACTGGTAACATTCACGTCACATGAACTACAGGGCATATCTTACTTGGTCTCTCGCATCGATGACTGCATTGTCCATTGATAAATGGATGAAGCGCCAGATGATCTGTGGACCAAAAAATATCCAATACATGCTTCCAAAGTATATAAATAATAGGCCAATGGACTGCATTAGAAAAGTGTGGTATGTTACCTACAGTATATACTTTTATAAACTGGGTGACTGTCAGCAACCATTGGTTCTGTGCAAACGGTAAAAATGAGGGGGGAAAAAGATTTAAAAAAAAAAAACTATATACACACACAATGCAAATTATGAATGGAGTCGATACAGCTAGATCGCTAACATAACGTCTCATCTGCAAGTGGTCCAAACATGCCTATGCAATATCGACAACCGTGGCCCAAATACATGTGTTCAACGCATTTGTCTTGTACAGAAAACAGTGCAACTACCCATACACTATACTATACTATACTACAATATACTATACTATACTATAATACACTATACTATACTACACTCAGCTAGCTATACTATGTACCGGTACACATGGTTCTGTCTGTATCACACAATGATGGATTATTTAGAAGTAATCTGTACTTCTGTGTGCCGGATTATTTAGAAGTAGTCTGTACTTCTGTATGACAACTAATAAAGAAACTATTTAGAGAAATCCCTCTTTGTGTGGTACAGAGTGAAGCATTTGTCACGATGCAGGGGGACTTTGCACGATGTGCAAAAATATCTGGTCTCACTCCTGATGCCACGCCTACTGCAGACACGACATTTCCTACACGGTAGCTTTTTCTTGGGGGTGGCTTTGTATGCAACCATTACATGCTTCACAAAGCCACCCACTAATCTGCTCTGCAGGTCCCCCAGTGGGGCCCTAGGGTCGACACGCCCCACCTGCTCAGCCCCTGCCTCCTCCTCATCCCCACCCCCTGCTTCCTCCCCTGCCTCCTCCCCTGCCTCCTCCCCTGCCTCCGCCTCCATCTCCGCTGTCACCCCAGGAATCTTCTTCTCCTTACCGTCTGTGTAGGTCCGCGCCACAGCCCTGGTGAACCGGAAGAGGTTGTAGTAATGCCCTTGTGGGTGCTTTTTTTTGTACAAGACAAAAGCGTTGAACATACATATTTGGATCAGATACATCACAAACTTTTTGGTCCACTTTCCAGTCTTACGTGTAACCGGATAGTACGATATATTTTGATCCAGCTGATCGACGCCGTTCATGAATTTATTGTACTCCATGATTGATGATGGCTTGAGCATCTCCACCCTCAGCGCTTTGCCCTTCTTCTGCTTCTTCCACACCATCGCCTTTTCCATGGTGTCCTCGTGGAAGCTGCTGATGGTCTTCACGATTCTCTTATCGCGCCATGCCACGATCAGGACCTCCTTGTTGTTGACCGCAATGCGCTCCCCCACACCGATGTCACGTTTGGTCACGTTCTTGATGATGGCTGGCTCGCCCCTTCCTGAGGGTACCACAGACGTCGGTCCTCAACTGTCGGAGCCTGGCGGACATACGTACCGAGTTGTAGAAGTTGTCCATAAAGAGCGTATAGCCGGCCCCAGACAGACGTCCAAGCAGACCGACGACCGTGTCCCCCAGGAGCGAGCCTTCCCGACAATATGGCTTAAATGAAAAGCAATATCCTGTGCGAGATTCGCACAGGAAGTAAGACTTGATACCATAGCGGGTGGGCTTGTTTGGGTTGTAGACCCGGAAGGTCAGGCAGCCTCGCCATGCCATCACCCCCTCGTCAATGGCGAGCTCGCGTTCAGGCTGGTACAGCTCCTTGCACCTCGCGTTTACATGGTCAACAACACTGCGTACTTTGCACAATTTGTCTCTAACTTCCAGGGAAGTATTGTCCGCAAAGTGGAGGAATCGCCAGATCAATTGAAACCTGTTGCGTGGCATGGTCTCAGAGTAGTACGGTGTGTACATCATGTCGTCAGTGGTCCACATCTGGTCCACGCGAGGCTTCCGCAGGACACTGCTAAGGAAATTGAGTCCAAGGAACTTCTTCAGCTCCTTCAATGTGAGGGGCTTCCAAAGCAGTGCCCTGCTACTGGTTAGCGTGGGGTCCAGCCGGGCAATGGACTGCTCAGCGTAGAGGTTGGACTGGGCAACAATGGAGTTCAGAAAAGCATCTGTCAGGAACAGATCCATCCATTTCGCAGGCCGGTAAGATTTGAGTGCCTTGGCGTCCTGGAGCAACCCCGGTTGGGCTGTGAAGGGGATCCTGTGAGGCACCCAGCCCTCACGAGACCAGGCATTCTCCTCTTCCTGGCGGATCGCAGCCCTGCTCTTCGCTCCTCCGCGTCGCACGCCACGACCTGTCAATTATACAAATATACTATAACACCCCTACTGTAGACATTCATATGCCACGTAGTTACAAACTGTGTGTGAGTGAATGAGTGAGTGTGTGTGGGGTTCAGATGTCAGAGCTGGACGTGGTGTGGGGGTCAGAGGTCAGAGCTGGAAGTGGTGTGCAGAGTGAGGCCAACTTACCGCTCTTAGATGTGCGTTTCCGCCCTGCAACGGGTTCCGGCATGTCCAGACTAGCATCCAGTTCTAGAATCACATGATGTAATACATTACACTAGGGCAACGTATTGTCATTGTATTTACCACCATCACCACCAGGCCAGGCCCTGCAGCAGCCAGTCACCACCAGGCCAGGCCCAACAGCAGCCAGTCACCACCAGGCCCAGGCCCTGCAGCAGCCAGTCACCACCAGGCCCAGGCTCTAGCAGCAGCCAGTCACCACCAGGCCCAGGCTCTAGCAGCAGCCAGCTACCACCAGGCCCAGGCTCTAGCAGCAGCCAGTCACCACCATTAGGGCTGGGCGATATGGCCTAAATATGATATCACGATATTTTCTGACCTTTCGGCGATACACGATACGCATCACGATGTTTTTCTTTTTTTCCCCAAACAATTCATTATGAGGCTTACCAAGACAGTATTTGAGTTTGCAAGCTAACATTAAAGACAAAATAAAATACCCATGCATTTAGCATTTTTATATTATATATTAGATTTAGATTATTGGATTATTAGATTATATATTGCATATATTTAGCAATGAGATATTATATGATTTAGATATGAAATATGATGAATTGAAAATGGGGGACCCTGATGTAAACAAGACGAAAGTCTTTCGCTGGTCTGCATCCCCTTAACAATTGTATGTATTGAGCTGTACTGTACCCATTCTGCAATATGTTAATAAAGTTTTAAATCAATCAATAGGATTTTAGCATTTTTATGAAACTACTGTATATTTGTATGTCTCTAAATGTTTTGATGAATTGAAAATGGAGGACCCTTATGTAAAAAAGCCGAAAGTCTTTTTCTGGTCTTCATCCTCCAGTCAGTCCACTGTTGTTGTATTGAGCTGTACTGTATTGTACCCATTCTGCAATCGTTAATAACGTTTTCATTCATTCAATCATTCGCTTGTACCCGCCCTGCTGTTCTTAGCACCAATCGGCAAGCAGCGCTATTCTTTTTTTACTTCCTGAATGCCCTCCTTGATTTTAACGAGAGCTCAGCTCAACGACAACAACAACAGCTCACCGCAGCCGACGAGTGATTACTAGCGCACCGCAGCATGACAACGAGGCATAATGATTTTACTGCAACAAATGTTATAATAAAAGCCTTTCCATACATCTGTCTGATTGAAAACTTTATTAACAGACCGCAGAATGGGCACGCACAACTCGGCACGGACTGAGATATGAACAGTAACGCTTGCTATCTATGTCGTCATCGGACGTTGCTATGTTTGGGTAAATACGCTGATGTGTAACTATATAACGTGTAACTATATAATGTTGATGCCACAAAACGAATGCCTTTGTTAATCATAAGTACTAACTAACTTTGATGCAGTAGTGTGTGTGTGGGAGCGGCGTTGTTCAAAAGTTTGAACGGGGTGGACCAGATTGACGCGACACAATCCTCTTGGGCAAAACATCACGATATCCACGATACGTTAAAAAAGTGTATCGTTAATGAACTGTACCCGATATTTATATAATATCGTCATATCGCCCAGCCCTAACCACCATGTACAATTACCTGCAGGAGTAGAATGTGATCCTATGTCGTTGCCAGTCTCAGCGTCACTATCTGCAGGGTCTGCGCCAGAATCTGAATTGGATTAAATTCATTCAGTAAGTAAGTCTCATAAAACACAATAGTAATACATTTACACATACATAAATGTAGTTAGTACATACCCAAGCATGTTGGTGTATTGGCCCCGGATTCGGTGTCTGAGCCTGTATGAACACAAAATAAATCAGCGGCCATTGTACATCAAAGCATGTACATGTGTGTGTGTTGTAATCAATGGAATTTTACATATGCTACACAACCATGCATTTAAATATAGGCCTCACCATGTGCCCATGCCCTTGTGTGTGTGTGTATGTGTGTGCTGTAATCAATGGAATTTGCATATAGAGGCCTCACTATGTACTGCGAAGTTCAAAGGTGTTGGAGAGGATTCATGCCTTTTGATCTTGTGTGTGTGTGTGTACACACACTGCACACACACACACACACACATACACACATCAAAGGGCATGGGCACATGGTGAGGCCTGCATCTACACACACACACACACACAGCCATGCAACCTAAAGCTAGACAACTTCAAAGGGCTGGCATCTACACACACACACACACACACACAGCCATGCAACCTAAAGCTAACGTGTAGCAGCAGCACATGGTCATCAACTATATCGATTTGAACATGCATGTGTGTACATATCAGAGTCGTGATAGCATTGATTACAGCACACACACACATACACACACACACACACATCAAAGACTTGTACCATCGCCAACACCTTTGAACTACTGTATGGCGAGGCCTGCATCTACACACACACACACACACACACAGCCATGCAACCTAAAGCTAGACAACTTCAAAGGGCTGGCATCTACACACACACACACACACACACACACACACACACACACACACACACAGCCATGCAACCTAAAGCTAACGTGTAGCAGCAGCACATGGTCATCAACTATATCGATTTGAACATGCATGTGTGTACATATCAGAGTCGTGATAGCATTGATTACAGCACACACACACATACACACACACACGCACACACACATCAAAGACTTGTACCATCGCCAACACCTTTGAACTACTATATGGCGAGGCCTGCATCTACACACACACACACACACAGCCATGCAACCTAACGTGTAGCAGCACATGGTCATCAACTATATCGATTTGAACATAAAACAATATTCACATTGCAACATGACATACCACGTCGACCACCACCACGTTGTCCCACGTCTGACTCGTGTGATGAATCAGACCCATAACACCTCGAGGCTCCGACCCAAGCCGAGATCATCGTCAGATGATTCCGGAGCTAGAATATAATAAATGCATATCAGCGTTGGTTTGGCGAACTAACGTTACATAGTCACAGTATACAATGATTCAAATAAGCGTTAGGTAAATCATCAAATACACGTTTCACACACACACACACACAATCACATGCATATCGGCGTTGGTTTGGCGAACTAACGTTACATAGTCACAGTATACAATGATTCAAATAAGCGTTAGGTAAATCATCAAATACACGTTTCACACACACACATATATATATATATAAGACCGTGTAATTACCTGGTGGTTCCCAATCGGCGCTCCCATCAGATTCGTGGGCGTATGGAAGCAAATGAGTGCCAGAAGTATTTGAATTTAATCAGACACCGCATTTATAGCATTGAAAATAATAACTTTGAAAACATGTATCTGAATTTCAAAACATGTATCTGAATTTTTTCAGACACCGCATTTTTGTATCTGAATTATTTCAGACACCGCATTTATAGTTTCAGACACCGAATTTATAGCATTGCAAATAAATACTTTGAAAATCATGTATCTGAATTTCTTTGCTCCGAATTTACCTATGCGAAATAAAAATGCAGTGTTAATAAAACAATTCGAATGCATAATAAAATTCAATTCGACGCCAAAAAAAAAATTCGATGCATAATTGCGGTGTATATAATTCGATGTCAAAAATTCGATGCATAATTGCGGTGTATGGAATTCGATGTAAAAAACCAACATCCGGGTATCCAGCTGCAGAACCACAGAACCACCACAGCAGCAGCAGGCTGAGGCCCCTCTATTTGGGTCACGTGATTTGGGTCACGTGACTGTCCCACCCAATGGCTGAAATGGAGTATTGCACTGCAGGCATTGGCTGATGCACTGCGGGATTGATTGATTGATTGATTGAAAACTTTATTAACAGATTGTAGAATGGGTACAGTGACCGATTGATTGATTGATTGATTGATTGATTGATTGAACACTTTATTAACAGATTGCAGAATGGGTACAGTGACGTCACAGGCCCGGATTGATTGATTGATTGATTGATCTGATTGATTGAAAACTTTATTAACAGATTGTAGAATGGGTACAGTGACCGATTGATTGATTGAAAACTTTATTAACAGATTGCAGAATGGGTACAGTGACGTCACAGGCCCGGATTGATTGATTGATTGAAAACTTTATTAACAGATTGCAGAATGGGTACAGTGACGTCACAGGCCCGGATTGATTGATTGATTGATTGATTGAAAACTTTATTAACAGATTGCAGAATGGGTATAGAGGTGTGAGAGGTGTGAGAGGTGTGATAGGTGTGATAGGTGTGATAGGTGTGAGAGGTGTGATAGGTGGGATCACACCTCTCACACCTATCACACCTCTCACACCTGTCACACATATCACACCTCTCACACCTCTCACACCTATCACACCTAGCACACCGATCCCACCTATCACACCTCTCACACCTATCACACCTCTCACACCTATCACACCTATCACACCTCTCACACCTCTCACACTGATCCCACCTCTCACACCTATCACACCTATCCCACCTATCACACCTCTCATACCTATCACACCTATCACACCTCTATACCCATTCTGCAATCTGTTAATAAAGTTTTCAATCAATCAATCAATCCGGGCCTGTGACGTCACTGTACCCATTCTGCAATCTGTTAATAAAGTTTTCAATCAATCAATCAATCAATCCGGGCCTGTGACGTCACTGTACCCATTCTGTAATCTGTTAATAAAGTTTTCAATCAATCAATCAATCAATCAGTCACTGTACCCATTCTACAATCTGTTAATAAAGTTTTCAATCAATCAATCAGATCAATCAATCAATCAATCCGGGCCTGTGACGTCACTGTACCCATTCTGCAATCTGTTAATAAAGTTTTCAATCAATCAATCAATCAATCAATCAATCGGTCACTGTACCCATTCTACAATCTGTTAATAAAGTTTTCAATCAATCAATCAGGGCCTGTGGCGGTCACGTGTACCCATTCTGCAATCTGTTAATAAAGTTTTCAATCAATCAATCAATCCGGGCCTGTGACGTCACTGTACCCATTCTGCAATCTGTTAATAAAGTTTTCAATCAATCAATCAATCAATCGGTCACTGTACCCATTCTACAATCTGTTAATAAAGTTTTCAATCAATCAATCAGATCAATCAATCAATCAATCCGGGCCTGTGACGTCACTGTACCCATTCTGCAATCCGTTAATAAAGTTTTCAATCAATCAATCAATCAATCGGTCACTGTACCCATTCTACAATCTGTTAATAAAGTTTTCAATCAATCAATCAGGGCCTGTGGCGGTCACGTGTACCCATTCTGCAATCTGTTAATAAAGTTTTCAATCAATCAATCAATCAATCAATCAATCCCGCAGTGCATCAGCCAATTCCCGCAGTGCAATACTCCAATTCAGCCATTGGGTGGGACGGTCACGTGACCCAAATCACGTGACCCAAATCAGCTAATGGAAGCGAGGGGCCTCAGCCTGCTGCTGCTGTGGTGGTTCTGTGGTTCTGCAGCTGGATACCCGGATGTTGGTTTTTTACATCGAATTCCATACACCGCAATTATGCATTGAATTTTTTACATCGAATTATATACACCGCAATTATGCATAGAATTTTTTTTTTGGCGTCAAATTGAATTTTATTATGCATTCGAATTGTTTTATTAACACTGCATTTTTATTTCGCATAGGTAAATTCGGAGCAAAGAAATTCAGATACATGATTTTCAAAGTATTTATTTGCAATGCTATAAATTCGGTGTCTGAAACTATAAATGCGGTGTCTGAAATAATTCAGATACAAAAATGCGGTGTCTGAAAAAATTCAGATACATGTTTTCAAATTCAGATACATGTTTTCAAAGTTATTATTTTCAATGCTATAAATGCGGTGTCTGATTAAATTCAAATACTTCTGGCACTCATTTGCTTCCATATGGGCGGTCGAATCGCTGTCCCCTGACTCGGATGAAGAAGATATGACCACCGCAGCCTTCCTCTTCCTCGAACTGCGTCGGGGTGAGCCGGTCCCGGGGCGAGACGCGTTGCTGGGCCCAGCAACGGTCTCACGGCTCTCTCTGATCGGAGCTACCAAAGACGTTGGTGCTGCTGCTGCTGGAGCTACCAAAGACGTTGGTGCTGCTGCTGCTTGAACAACCGCGGGTCCAAACGCCAGCTTCGTCTGAACAAAGCGACCCGCCGCCGGATTGTCCCCTCGCTTACCTACACTACGTCTCTTCATACTGATCTAATAATCTAAATGAAACTACTAACTGATCAAACTACTATTACTACTACTGAAATAGACTACCTAGACTACACACTAATCCCTCACAATAGTACTACTACTTAGCACGACTAAGTACTTTGTAAAGCACAGCTGAAACCTTACAATTAGTCTGATACTACCACTATACTGTATAACACTATAAATATAGACTATAGGCTGATCTCAATTCAAATATCTCTCTCAATCTCTCTCTCTCTATCGCTCTATCTATCTCTCTCTCTCTCTCTCTCCTCCAAAACCTCGTCGATTCTGGGATCGCGCAAACGTTTTATACCTGTGGTTACATTGGCCAGGTATGCTGGCCAATCAAATGCCAGATTCATTGTGGGGTACAATATTCACCCTCTTGTGATAGTGTTAGAAAATAGGGGGACACTGCCACCTAGTGAAATTTGAGAGGAAATGCAGTTTCCGGTTCAAATTTTCTGCCAAAAGCTCGGCGGTGAAGTTCAGACGGGGAAAATCGAAAAAAGATGTAAACAGATCGAAGACGCTGTAAAGCGTCTTCGGCACCTTGAGCATGGCCGGGAAAGACGTGAAAAGACGTTTCCCGGCACCCAAAGTGTTAATGTGTTATCTTGTTTCATGTAATTAATAATAAAAAAAAATTTATCAAAAAAAAATAAGTATATTTCCGGGGGGTGCATGTAACTAGACAGTATGTACAGTACACATTTTAGCGTGACATCTTAAGTCCGCCACAGAGTTGTGTGTGTGTGTGTGTGTGTGTGTGTGTGTGTGTGTGTGTGTGTGTGCGCTGAACAGGTGGCCTGGAGCGCGCAACAATATGGTATTAATATGGAATATTAATAGTCTATTCCACTATAGAATATACCAGGGGTGGCCTATTACTAGGCTTGAGTAAATTGTAATGAACCAAAGGAGAATATCAATTCTATTTAAAAAAATAAATTATCTTTGACTGTAAATAACACCATGCTAAAATTGACCAGACCTGAAAAATCTAAGCAAATGAATAAAGGGAAGATGATTAAACAGAAGGTTTTGTAGATACAGTACTGAATTCTGCCATCTTTTTTATAATGTAAATTTCTCCACCATTTTTCATCATATTGCAACACCGTTTTTTGCAAGACGTTCACAGAAAGGTAGAGAAACGAACTGCGTTCTGTTTTATGGCAATAACGTTCAGGTTTGTGGGAGATAATCCCAAAAAATAAGAGAAATTAAAAAGTTAATCCAGAAGTCAGATGATTGACAGGGGCTGGTGTGAGCTGGGTAGGGTAGTTTTTCGAAATTTGAAAGCCCTGAGTCTCTTCCTTCAAAAGACTACACTCACTTTTGGCTGTGCCACTTCCTCCTGTCAATATGCGCCGGTTTCCGACTCAATGCCCTGAGATTTCTATAATCTTATATTTCACTAATAACAGTTCAAATAATTGGTAAACAAACATAATGCTGAAAATATACACTTTTACTGTATATCTCGGGCTTAAGAGGTTAACCCTGTGAGGCCCAAATTAAAAAGAAATTAGCAACTTCAGAGGCCAGAGGGTGGGACATATAAACACATTTACTATCAAATAGCATTGTGAGGCTGAACAACAGGACCAATTGACTATACATGTGCTTAAAGGGAAACTATCTTATAAATGGCTTTTTTCAGTGTTTACCATTGTTTCTTAGCTATGTGGACGTATATTAATAGGATATATGTCTCTAATTCTCATATTGGCGAATTCTTCCAATTCTCCTCTCACAATATTCACCCTCACTGAACTGAGTCATCTGAAAATGTGCATATCTGTGATGTCAGAGATTTCTCAGCTGCATAATAATGTGGCAGTTGATGTGGCAGTTGGCACCAGGCCACACAGTGGTTGGAGCCCAGCCTCAAAACGGCTTAAGATCTTAAGGTAGAAAAATGCGGTTTTTAGTACTTGATTAGAAATACAAAACAATGCATTTTTTTTTTTTTAAAACCTAGGTGTTCCATAGACTCACAGGAATTGTGTAAAAGTGCCCAAATAGTGAAAGAAATAGTAAAATAGTTCCCCTTTAACATTTTTTAAATAAACATTTTTTTAAATGGCTAAAAGTGATTTTGTAATTTTGAAACCGTGGGTCTCACAGGGTACATTTAACCCTGTGAGGCCCAAATAAAAAAGACATTAGCAACTTCAGAGGCCAGAGGGTGAGACCTATAAACACATGAAGGGTGCCGTGACTGAAAAAAAAGGTTGAGAAACGCTGGTATATGGTGTGGCTCTTTGTGGTACCACAGTCATTTTTTTGTGGCTCTTAGTCTCTGACTGGTTGGCCACCCCTGGAATAGACTATTTCCTCCAAAATAAAGCCCTTAACCTCTTCCACCCATGTGGTCCATCGGCGGACCGCAAATTACATCACATCATAAATCAATCCGTCTAGACTGTCTGACAAAAGTAAGTATCGTTTTATTTTTCAAACATATTCAAGTATAAACATCATAACCATGTCACAACAGCAGTTATAATGTATATTATCATCAATACGTTAGTTTACCAATAGGTTAAAGTGTTATTAGATAGATTTTCGTTTTACTATTGTTTTGGTCGCGAAAGCCGACCATTTTGGAAAAATTTAACGTCGGGAATTGTAGCTTTTTGTGGCCATTTTGAAGAGGATACCGAGAGCTTTCGATGAGCGTTGGAATTTTTCCGAACGACACTTCCCAAAGGCCTCTATGGGGTTTCAAGCAAATGACTGTATGCATTTTTTTAATATCTCTTATTACTCGGGATAATAAACCACAAAATGTAACGTTATTGGCATATATGGGAGCGCAGTTAGTTTGTCTCCCCTATTTCTAGCATGTAGCAACAATTACTTTTTTTGTAGAATTTCTTTTTATTAGTTTCAAAATGGTGGTACCCTGGTAAAAATAAAAAAGCTACTGTACATACAGTATATTTCATTATCTGTTCTTATGCACGCCTGGTGATACTAAATCCAAATTGCCACGAGTTAAGAATGTACCCGGATATCAGCGCCGTTCTGGCCAAAAAGAGAGCCGCGTTCAACGCCGTGAAGAGCTCCCTTTACCACAAGGGAATAAAGTTCCGACTGTTACACCCAGCTCGTCTTCAGGTCTCGTTCCAAAACGATACCCTCTACTTCGAGTCCCCAGAAAAGGCAAAAGACTTTTTCGACCAACACATCAGTGGTAACTAATGACTTTCCGACTTTATAAATTGATAGCCTAGTCTTAATTTCCCTTATTATTCTTTTTTTTTTGTACTCTTCTACCTTCACTATGCGCTGGTGACTGGGCCCTCCTACCTGAGCGTCTGCAGGAGGAGGGATCTCGCGTTTCAGCCAACTGAGGTGTGGGTGTGTGTGTGTGGGTGTGTGTGTGTGGGTGTGAGTGTGTGTACGCGCGCGCATACACTATGCGCGGACCCATGTGTGTGGATCTGTGTGTGGGTACCATTCTTTTGCATATAATACCCCCTTTTTTTGTACTATAATTTATGTTTTCACTCCTAGTTTATATTTTTTTTGTTAATGATATTATTATATATATATTTTCTTTTCCAATAGATTTTTTTAATTGTATTATTATTTTTTATTATTATTATTATTAATTTTTTTTTCTTTTATATATACATTTATTTGTATCTCTATTTTGTTTATCTGATATAGTCCAATAGGGCTGCCATAGGCTATTAATTTGACTTTACCCTGCTTTACCTGGTTCCCTACCCAGGGGGGTTGATATTGTTGGCTTTCATACGGTCTATTCTAATATACTTAAATGGACATAACTGTGAATAAGACAGGAACCTCGTATGCTCAAGAATGTTAGTGATTATATCATACGGAAATGACACAGGAGCCCTGCTGCTAGTTCTAGTTCTTAGGACCTTATTGTCACTGCTATGGTTATAATTATTAAGGATATTTAAATGATACTTGAGTATTATTATTTTGTATAAAAACAGGCGTAGGTATATGAATATATATATGTAGATATATGGGTATATATACAACTTAGATATACATTTGGATATAATAATAATAATTTATTTATAAATAAATCTTGATTTTGTTGTTACTCTATTTTGACTTTTCCATTTTTTGTTATATATAATGCCCCTTTTTTGTAGTATTTATGGTTTCACTCCTATTTTTTTTTTTTTTTGTTAATGATATTATTGTACATATATATATATACTCTCTCTTCTAATAGATTTTTTTTTTTTTTTATTCTTTTTTTATTATTATGTATGTATGTATGTATGTATATATATATATATATGTATGTGTATATATGTATATATATATATATATATATATATTTTTTTTTTGTAAATTTATTTTTATCTTTATTTTTTCTATCTGATATAGTCCAATAGGGCTGCCATAGGCTATTCATTTGACCCTGTTTGACCTGTTTCCCTACCCAGGGGTGCTGATATTGTTGGCTTTCATATGGTCTATTCTAATATAATTAAATGGACATAACTGTGAATAAGACAGGAGCCTAGTTTGCTCAAGAATGTTAATGATTATGTCATACGGAAGTGACACAGTAATTGGAGCCCTGCTGCTAGTTCTAGTCCTTAGGACAAGCTTATGGAGGTGTATGTTCTCCGCAAGGAGTGGTTGGGTGTCAGGGAAATTGGGTGTTAGATCCTACAAGTTTGTTTGTGTTAGGTTTGTCTGTGTTAGTTTTGTCCTCTCTCCTCGCCTCCTTTCAACAAGATCCTATGCTACCTCATCACATACCCTGATATCTGAATATGGCTAATGCATCAAATAAGAGAGGAGCAAGTCTAAGATTTGTCTCTTGGAACGTCAAAGGCATCAATGGCCAAGTCAAGAGAGGCAGAATATTCTCCCACCTAAAACAACTTAAACCGAAATAGCTTTCCTGCAAGAATCCCATCTGACCACAAAGGATCATCATAGGCTGAAAGCCTCTTGGGTTGGACAAACCTTCCATTCCAATTTCAGTAGTAAAGCAAGGGGTACAGCTATTTTAATACATAAAACAGTACAGTTCAGACCAACTAAGGTTACAGCAGACCCCCAGGGCAGGTTTATTATAGTTTCAGGATCCCTTAATAATGTCATGGTAGTGCTAGTTAATCTATATGCACCCAATTGGGATGACGCAGCATTCATGGGAAAAGTAATAGCATGTTTACCTGATTTGAACTCTCACCATTTGATTTTGGGGGGCGACCTCAACTGTGCAATAGACCCACGGCTAGACAAATCTAATCCAAAGAATGTCTCTCCCTCTAAAATGGCAAAATCAATTACATCATTTGTGACCCAAATAGGATGTGTGGACCCATGGCGTTTTTTTAATCCGAGTAAAAAACACTTCTCTTTCTACTCTCAGGTCCATAAAACATTCTCTAGAATTGATTACTTCTATATTGATAAATATTTCATTCCGGCTGTCAATAATACAGAATACTCAACTATAGTGATATCGGATCACGCCCCATTACTACTTGACATCGCATTCTCACTCCTACAAAAATCACGCCCCCCTTGGAGGTTGGACTGCACATTGTTAAGTGATGATGGATTCTGCCAAACAATATCCAAGGTGATTGACGAATTCCTTATAACCAATAACCATGACAGCATATCCCCATCCCTACTCTGGGAGACCTTAAAGGCGGTAGTTAGAGGAGAGATTATATCCTACTCTGCAAGACAAAACAAACTGAGAAAACAAAAACAGGAACAGCTCATGGAAAGTATTGCAAAACTAGACAGAAAATTATCAGTATCCCCAACCCCTGAATTAGACAAGGAAAGACAAAATCTCCAAATGGAATATAACTTACTTTCAACCCGTGAGACTGAAAAACAACTTTTAAGATTACGTGGGTCTTTCTACGAACATGGGGAAAAGGCAGGACGCCTTTTGGCACACCAAATTAAGAGTAGATAGACATCCCAACAAATTGAACAAATAAGGACTCCCTCCGGAGAACTCACAGTCATCCCATCTCTTATTAATGAGACTTTTAAAACATTCTACTCCGAGCTTTATACCTCACAAACCCCTGCGGATGATACAGACATGACAAGGTTTCTTGACAACCTGGAATTCCCATTCATAACCCACACGCAAGCGAGCGAAATAGACCAACCTCTAGAACTTGGTCATATAGCAGACTCGATTGGACTGATACAAAGTGGCAAGGCCCCTGGCCCAGATGGCTATCCAATAGAGTTCTATAAAAAATTCATAGATAAATTAACCCCCCTCCTGTTAAAAATGTTCAATCACTCTATGGACCAAGGGGCTCTGCCTCCAACTCTCACTGAGGCCTCAATAACCTTGCTATTAAAACCGGGTAAAGAACAATCTGACTGCAGCTCCTACCGCCCTATCTCCCTTTTAAATGCAGACTATAAAATCCTAGCAAAAACACTAGCCATGCGGCTAGATTCGGTTATGCCAGGTATCATATCATTAGACCAAACAGGGTTTATGAAAAACCGCAACTCCTTCTCTAATATCCGGCGCCTTTTAAATATTCTTCATTCACCTGCATCCGGTGAGACACCAGAGGTGGTGGTCTCCTTGGATGCGGAGAAAGCATTTGATAGGGTGGAGTGGGGGTATCTGCTAGAGGTCCTTAATAGGTTTCGTATGGGCCCCAAATTTATTTCTTGGATAACACTTTTATACTCAGCACCTAAAGCATCTGTGAGTACTAATGGGATGATATCCCAGTACACTCTTGGTAGAGGTACCCGCCAGGGATGTCCTCTGAGTCCTTTGCTATTTGCCGTAGCAATCGAACCTTTATCTATTGCGCTCAAATCCGCCAACTCCAATCAAGGAATCTTTAGATATGGTTCAGAACACATACTCTCCTTGTATGCAGACGACTTATTATTATTCATTTCTGATCCACTGTCTACCATCCCTCAGACTATCGGACTGCTGAATAGATTCGGAACCTTTTCAGGTTACAAACTTAACTTTTCAAAAAGTGAATGCTTCCCAGTGAATAATCTAGCCTTACAGATCCCTGAAAAGCAATTCCCCTTTAAGATATCTAAAGACAGTTTTAAGTATTTGGGAGTCAACATATGTCGTAAATTTTCAGACCTTATCGAGAATAATTTCTCACCCCTAATAGCCAAGCTCAAATTAGACCTGGAGAGATGGAATAGCTTACATATAACTATTGCGGGGAGGGTAAACTGCATAAAAATGAATGTGCTTCCACGTTTCCTATACCTTTTTCAATCCCTTCCAGTCTTCTTACCCAAATCCTTCTTTACTAAAGTAAATGCACTGATTTCCCATTTTATATGGGGAGGCAAGCCCCCCAGAATCAAAAGAGAGTTCTTACAGAGGCCTAGAGAGGGTGGGGGATTGGCACTCCCTGATATAAGAAACTATTATTGGGCAGCCAACATCCACAAGATGATTTTATGGACCCAAGAACCGGCACTGAGCTGGTGTGAATCTGAAGCAGGATCCTGCCAGACTACCTCACTATTGGCCCTGCTCTCATCTGAATTGCCAATCCGGCCGACCAAATTTTCAAGAAACCCAATTGTTGTATCGACTTTAAAAATATGGCTTCAATTCAGGCGCGCCTCTGGACTCCTTGGGTTCTCCAGCCACAGCCCCATTTGCAACAACCACCTCTTTATCCCTCCCCACACTGATGCAGCCTTTTTGACCTGGCAAAGGTCAGGCCTAGTTAGAGTGAGGGACCTATACACCAATAAGGTTTTCTGCAGTTTTAGCGATCTGTGTGAAAGATTTGGCCTCCCGAGATCTCACTTATTTCGATACTTTCAAGTTCGAAACTGGGTTAAACAACACAATACCTCCTTCCCTACTATCTCCAACTCAGTAATTGACACCATTCTGGACATCCCCACAAATCAAAAAGGTCTTATATCAAGGATCTACACCCTGATCTCCCCTAACACAGAAACATGTCTTGATAAAATCAAAGAGGACTGGGAAAAGGAATGGGGTGAGACTATAGATGAGAATATTTGGAATGGAGTATTGGCCAGAGTAAATGACAGTACATCCTGCTCCAGGCTCAATCTGATGCAATTCAAGGTGGTCCATCGCATCTACTTCACAAATTCTAAACTCGCCAAAATATATCCCAATATTACAGACTCTTGTAATAGATGCCACATGTCCCCAGCAAATATGACGCACATGTTTTGGTCTTGTCCCCGCCTACACAGCTTCTGGACAGCTATTTTCAAACACCTCGCCGAGGCTTTTGACATGGAGCTAACTCCCAGTGTAGAAATAGCCATCTTTGGAGTCTTACCAAGACCAGATCACCAAGGGGTTAGGAGAAGAACAATAGATAGAATTGCCTTTGCATCCCTACTAGCACGCAGAAGGATCTTGCTAGAGTGGAAATCACCAGCAGCCCCCAAAGCATCCCTATGGCTCAAAGATCTCATGTTCTTTTTAAATCTGGAGAAAATTAAATACAACCTAAGGGGGTCTAGTGAAAAGTTCGAAATAGTATGGGGCCCTTTTATTGGTTACATAGCCAAGCTAAAGACACTAGGACAATGAGAAGGAAGGATGAGTGAGAGAGATATATGTTTGTATGTTCTATGTTTTCTGTTGTGTATTTGTAGGATTGGGCAGGACAGGGGAGGGAAAATGGGAGGGAGGGGGGAGGGTTCATACAAGGTCCTTGAAATGCTTAGTGCTTGTTTTTGACACAAGGTATTGCTAATTGTCGGAGATTGGCTTTGAGCCATAAATATTGAATCCGATTACATTTAAAAAGAAATCTCTTTATTAATTATTATTATACATTTTTGCTATAGAAAACAGCACTTAAAAGTGAACTGTATCCTTTTATTTTTTTATTTTATTTT
The DNA here is from genome assembly GCF_963971535.1 of Notolepis coatsorum. NCBI lineage: Eukaryota > Metazoa > Chordata > Actinopteri > Aulopiformes > Paralepididae > Notolepis > Notolepis coatsorum. Next base: position 71,791,854 of record NC_140171.1, on the reverse strand, counting down.
TTGAGAAAGTCCTTGAATTTAATTTTGCAATGTCTGTGGGAACCCTGGAGGGAGGGGGGAAAATATAAAATGTGCCATTCAATGTGTACTGTATTCAACTGTACCCTTGATGACTAATAAATAAATGTTTAAAAAAAAACTAAATCCAAATTGAACTCGGGCATTTGAAATATAAGATTTGGCACAATCCATAAATGTGCGAATTGGCTATAATAAGGTAATTTATAAGCCTGCTATTCTATAATAATATTTCAAATTGCATTGGTCCGGATGGGATAATTCAGTACTGTATCTACAAAACCTTCTGTTTAATCATCTTCCCTTTATTCATTTCCTTAGAGTTTTTGTACACATGATCTCAAAAATGTTTTCATGTCTGGTAATTTTTTGCATGGTGTTATTCACTGTCAAAGATGCAAAGAAAAATCATAATTCATATTCTCCTTTGTTTCATCACAATGTAAGCAAGCCTAGTAATATACACAATATTTCTGACACTGGGAATTCATTCACTGAGGTCCATAGATGTCCCTAGATACCAAGAATATGCAAATATCCTTGTAGAAGTGGAGCAATATTCCATTTACTTAGGTATGTATTTTAGGCAGATTTTCAGAAAATAGGGCTCCAGGCTTAAGAGGTTAAGAACACGGCGCACACCAGTCTGTCCAACTTACGACTGCTCTTCAGCACTCCTAAATCCTGCTCTTAGTTAAGAACGAATCCAGGAGAAGGGACCGTTGGTGAATCCCAAAATCGTGTAGCTAGTGGAGTTAGGACAAAATGTTGTCTGATCTTTTATCTTAAGTCCCTTGGTGAGTGAGACCCACTATCTCCCAATTCTTCACTGCTGATAAACACCTGTTCTGTCATTTTTCCAATCAACAACTAAGTGGCCACTTCCACCCTCCCTATCCCCTATCCATCCTCTAACCAACCACTCTCTTTCCCAGTTCTCGCCTATCTCCCTGCCAGACCTCACCCTGCCACCTGTACCCTGGACCCGATCCCCTCCACTTTGGTTAAGGCTGGTTTCCCCACAATAAACCTGCTTATCCTCGCAACCATCAACTCCTCCCTGTTGACTGGCATAGTTCCCCCCTCCCTCCCATAGTTCCCCCCATCACATTCTCAAAAAGCCCAGTCTTGACACTGACATCCCCAACAAATACAGACCAATATTGGCTACATACACAGAGTACTGTACTGAGTGGTTTGCAAAACATTTGATGTCAGCAAGACCACCATTCACTGCTGTGTTTACGTTGTGTGCAATGCCATCCGAATATATATATATATATATATATATATATATATATATATATATATATATATATATATATATATATATATATATATATATATATATATATATTCCTTTATAATCATATTGCTTTATTGATCCCCTTGGGGAAATTCTGGCATCATAGCAACATGGGGAAGAGGGGAGGGGAGGTACAGGTATGGGCAGGGTAATAGTACAACAACATAAATATAGGCAATCTGAATATAAAAATATGAGAAAAATAAACAGTGTAAACAATATAATTACCTCTAAATAAAAAAAATATGAGAAAACAGTGTAAACAAAGGTGCCGATGAGGGTCTGTATGCTGTATTGGTTATATTATACATTACAATTAATATAGGCAATACATTTTTTTATCTGAATATATACTATGAGTAAGCGTAAAAGTAAACAGTATACACAAGGTGCAGATGCAAAGTTACATCTACCTATCTGGAGTAGATGAGCGCAGGAAATATCACTGCATAACTCCACAGCACACGTTCTACCACAAGTGTATCCCGATTAGACCCCCACCTGAAGGATACAGGGATTATGTAAATAGAAATGGCTGGCCATCAATCATGCTACAGGCAGTAGTTGATGAGTGTTATATTATCAGGGACATTTGTGTCGGCCCACTTTGTTCACCACTTTGGACCTACAGGACCATATCACTCAAAACGTATTCACAATTTCATAATTTATTCAGCAAATAATAAAATGTTTGTTTTATTTATTGCAAAACTTTTATACCAGACAAAGACTAAATCTGGTAAGGTTGAGTGCAAAAACATTTTGTCGATTTTCATGAAATTGTAGCGAAATTTGCTGTTTGCATCACATAGAACTAGCCAACTTATACTGGAGGCAGAAGGCTAATGTTAGAATAGGAAAGGAGAAATCAAGAGACTTCCCGGTGGAGAAGGGTGTAAGACAAGGATGCATCTTGTCCCCTGTACTCTTTAATATGTACAGTGAATCACTGATGAAAAAAGGTCTGAGAGGAGGGAAAGGAGTAAAACTTGGCGAAGAGAACATCACCAACATAAGATATGCTGATGACACTGCTATAGTCTGCAACTGTCAAGAAGATCTACAGGACATGATGAATAAGCTAAATGTTGAATGTAAAAACTATGGAATGTCGCTAAACACAAAGAAAACTAAAGTAATGATCATTGAAAAAACACCAGGGCCCTCATTTATCAATAATGCGTAGAAAGTGTTCTATTTTTGATCCTAAGCACGGAATTTAGAATGTCTCTACGCACAGAAAAATCGGGATTTATCAAACATGCGTACACAGGTCCTACGCACACCTGCAAGTACTCCGTGTTGATAAATGCCACTTGCTCCGCGCTCGTGCACAATTTTAAGTATTTGCATACAGAACCGCCTCTAATTAACCCTTTATCTGCCAGGGATTATTCTGATCTTAATCCCATCTCTGCCACCACTATAAGTCTATGGAGATGTTCCCCTTCTTTGCAGGGCTATAACTTTTTAAATTGTATTGCTAAATTGACATTACTATGGCCCATTCAACGTCAAGTATCTATCGTTTAGGATGTAGCAACGTTCTACTTTTTCATTCACATATTCATACTAAAATACGGTCTAAAGTATAAATATATTTTTATCGTTTTCTGCAGCATTCTGCAGAACGCGAGTTATAGCTATAAATACATATATTACATCATCAAATGTAGTTTGATACCGATTGACGTCATATTAAAACTTTCAATTGTACAAGGTCCTAAACGTCCTGCCTCATCATCTGCTGGTGACCGGAGGGGGGGGGGGGGGGGGGGGGGGGGGGGTTTATAAGTCCGTGGCCGATGTTAAATCATTTATTTAGTATGGGCGATATATATATCAGAGCAGATTATACGTTTAATAATAATCAAACACGCTGAAACTTACCGCATCTTCCCCTGACCGTTGGGTGGTCAGCGTCGAGCAGAAAGTTCTCGATTATGGGATGTTGATATATGCGATCCATTTCCAGGTTGTATAATAGTATATACGTCCAAATCATGTTGTTTATCGAGTTATTGGCAACTGATCGTTGTCCAGTGTATCGAGCTAGAGTCCCGCTACGATAGCAAGTGCCCGGACCGAATATGGATGAGCACCACTTCCGGCGCGTCACTTCCTGTGTGGGCGATCCGCCGATCGGCCACCAGATGGCGCTCTTGAACTGTTGGAGAGTTGAGAGGAGATCAACAGGAGATCTCAAGACTCCGTGGGTAAAATATGATTGCCATCACAGATTTTTGAAATATTGATCTCAAAGACGCCTTACGGCGTCATTGGCAGATTACGCATGGCGGAGAATGACGTGGAAACTCGTCCTTGGCGAATAAAGGGTTAAAGGGGACATGCATTGCTATTCCTAGCACTATTTGGGCAACTTTACACAATTCCTGTGAGTCTATTGAAGACATCTGTAAGGTTTTTTTTCCAAAAAATTCATTGTTTTATATATTTTTTTTTTAAACAATATGTTTATTGGTATTTTCTTCTTTTTTTCAGTTTTACAGCATCAGTTCAACAGTTCAACAACCATACAAAAGGAAATGCTGCCAACTGCCCCCCCTCCCCGAGTTACAGAAAAATAGATACAAAATAAAAATCAATATATATATAAAAAAAAAAAAAAAACTCTAGGCCAGACCCCCCCTCCCCTCCCCCAGACTAGGACCTCAACAAATTCAGTTTTTTCTTTTCTTTTTTTTACACATTTTGAGAATTTAGTAAACCCAGTTACACCCGTCTAACAGGTGCCCATACTTCTACACCAAACAAATAAATATCTACCGTTACATCTTTTCTCTTCAAAGAGCAACTAATAACATTTACAGTATCATTCATTGCAATATATACCCATCAGAAAGACAAAAGGGAGCTTCAATAATAGCCTACATCGTCAACCTACTATGTAATCTGTTCTAAGTATTGCCTAAACCCAGCCCAGCATTTATCAAAGAGATGTGGTTTTTTCTTAAGATTGAACATTATTTTCTCTGATGCCATGTACGAAGAGATTTCACTAAGCCACATAGACATGGGGGGGACTCAGCACTCTTCCACAGCATGGCAATACACTTGTTCCCTGCAATCATGGCCAATTTAATGATCCGCACCTTGCCTCTCTTATCTGGAGAAATGTCAGACATGTCTCCTAATAATGCTAATTTAGGTGTACATGGGATCTCAAACCCTGTGACCTCTTCGAGAATCTCCCAAATTGAGCCCCAGTAAGGTCTCAGTTTGTTACATTCCCAGAACATGTGGAGCAGGCTACCTGTTTCCGTTGAGCACCTAGGGCAAAGGTCAGAGATAGCATCATTCATCCTGTGAAGTCTTTCCGGCGTAAAATAGGTTCTATGGAGAATGTTAAATTGCATAAGTTTATGTCGAGTGTTATATGAAAAAGATAGTGCAGACTCACATAGTGATTCCCATTCATCTTCATCAAAGGTAAATTCCAGGTCCCGCTCCTATTTGTTCTTATTGTTTTATATTTCTAATGAAGTACTCAAAAGCCTCATTTTACAGCCTCAGGATTTCAGGCCATTTTTGGATGGGCTCCGCCCATACTAGCAGAGTGACAGCCACCCACCAAATAGCTCCGGCCATACTCTACTAACGCCAAAGTGAACCTAATACACAAACAAATATGGCTCAAGCATACGTTTTAGAATACAATACAATCCACAAAGGGATGACACCGAAGCAGGTACCCATGCCATATGATTTTGGGAAAACAAATGACAGGAAGAATAAGATTGCTCTCCCAATCCGTCTAACACACGCACGCGCACACACACACACACAGCACTTGTACTAACGACGTTAGTTAGGAACATAATCATTAATTCGCAATACACACAAGTAGGTCTACATATATACAAAGAAGCACAGAGCTAAGAACGTTATCTAAGCTAGCTTGCTCTCTCAGTCCGTCTAACAAACACACACACACGCACACAGTGCTTGCACTAACATTAGACTGTCTTGGCGCACACACACGGAAGAGTACCGTAATACACAAACGGATGAATGAACGAGGTCCTACTGCTAATTAACTAATTACGACGTACTGTACTTACTGATTCAATGTTTTCTTTCGGTCTCAAAGACTTACAGGCTAGTTCCCTTCTTTAGCAACAGCCAGGAAATCACGGAAGCATAAAGTCCCTCGTCTTTGCAAAAATCCAAAAACGAACTTGGTCCATTGCTGGCAAAACACCACATCCTCAGGAAAAATGTGCAAAGCCATATTAGCAGCTTTGCAGCCAGGAACAGCACATGGCCTGCGTGTTTTGCTATTATTTATGTTAATTTAGGCTAAGTCACTGCACTTCTTTGGTCTGATCTAGGTAGATTGTGGGCTAGGTAGATTGTGGGCGGGCATTGGCTCCAACCACAGAGCCAAACAGATCACAATCAGCTCCACCAGCTCCCAGTTACGTCACCGAGCGAGTCAAATCAGAATGACCTAATTCTTTTTCTTTTCAGGCCTATGACGGGGTGGGTTGGGGGGGATTATTATTATTATTTTTTGTCAACGGCTGTTGGTGCAGGGGTTTGGGGGTAGGATTTTTTATTTTAAATGAGGCAAGGGGCAAGCCAATGCTTGTAGTTCGTAAATAATTTTAATTATGTTTTATGTGCATTGTATGCCTGTACCTGTGCCTTTCATCTAAAAATGAAAAAAAAATAATGACCTAATTAACTGGAGGAAATTGTCTCAACTGAATGAGAGCAATCCGCCAATATGGTATTTAGAGACACAGACCCATTGGGTCTCTGTTACATCCCAATGTATATATTCCCCAGTGTGTGTCTCCATGTGTGTGTGTTCTCCATTTTGTTTCCTCCCTCCAGCCATTGTTCCCTTCACCATTGGTCAATTCTTCCATTATTGCAATACAGCACCGATTGGTGGATGGCTTCAGACTCCAACACTCAATCCACACCACCCAATCATGGATCACCCCACACCTGTTAAAACATGGCTTCTCCCTTCAGTCTCTCTCTCTCTCTGGCATGAGGCTAGGCATGTTGTGTTTTTGGTAAACCTGTAACTTTGACAGTATTGCATTTCGTTTATTGCCTTTGGTGCTTAGTAGTAATTTCCTTGTGTGTGTATGGCCACAGAGAGAGCATTGTCAGCCATAGTTTGTCTTTGTATATATTCTGCTTTTGTTTCTGTATAATTAATGTGTTTTTCTCTCTTTCTCAGGAAGCACAGATGGGGTGAGCTGCCATTTCCTTTGGACATTGTTTTCTCCTGTTTTGGTTAGGTAAGAGTAGTTTAGGTAATGTAATCTCTTTTACCATAGATTAGATTGTGTTTATTTGGAGTATAGTGGTGTTTGTTTGTTGTTTTGGCCTGGGCTCACCCCTGAGCTACATGTGCTTCCTTTGCATCTTTCAATAAATATCATTGTTGTTTACAAACGTGGTCCATCTTTTCTGTCAACCAACTGTTATGTTACAGCCCTTTACCCTTAGACTCACAGGGGTCGTAACATAAATGGGGGCTCTGCCTGGATTTTGTAACCCGTGTTCAATTGTTGGTTGATGGATTTGGTGAACTGTGTTTGTTTACACTTGTATAGTAATTAATTGATTTGTGTGTAAAAATGGCATTTGTGTAAAAAAAAAATTGCAGTTAGTACTTTTGATCTGGGGAAATTCTTGAGCAATCCTACTTGGGAAGCGCTGGATAGCTGCCGCAAGGCAGACTTAGTGGAGATTGCCACACATTTTCAACTCTCGGTTCAACAAAAGCATCTTAAGCAGGATATCAGGTGTCTTGTGGTAGATAAGCTGTTGGAGCAGGGGACGCTTGTTTTACCTGCGGTCTCTGATGAACATGCAAGTCCTCCTGGTGAACTTACAGAAGCACAGCCTTCTGAGGAGCAAGCCCATGGTGCTGAAAAGGCAGGTGTGAACGTCACATTGCCACATTTTCACTTGACCTCTCCTGTGTCAACTGGGTCTCGAGAAGGGGCCCAGGTCAAGGTTAGAATAGCCCGTCTCCAGATGGAGGCTCAGGAGAAGGCACAAGCACGTGAGGCGGAGTATCAGCTTCGTAAAATGGAGCTTGAGGCGGAAAATGAAAGGGCTATTAACATCCGTAGGTTGGAGCTTGAGGTGGAAAAAGAGCTCAGACTGCGGGAGTTGGAGCTGGGAGACCAAAGGAGTGGATCCAACTCTGCTACACCGACTCCTCCACAAGGCCCGGGTATGTCCTCCTCCACAGCTTATTCATCACACACTTTTGATATAAGTAAACACATTGCTTTGGTGCCTCCGTTCCGAGAGACCGAAGTTGATACTTATTTTAATGTGTTTGAGCGTATTGCTGCTTCATTGCGCTGGCCAAGAGAGGTCTGGCCTTTGTTGCTTCAATGCAAATTGACTGGTAAAGCCCAAGAGGTTTGTTCAACACTTTCCCTAGAAGATAGTCTATTGTATGATACTGTGAAGGCTGCCATCCTTCGTGCATATGAGCTTGTGCCCGAAGCTTATAGGCAGAGGTTTCGCAGTCACAAGAGAGCTGTCAACCAGACCTTTGTAGAGTTTGCTAGAGAGAAGGGAACTCTCTTTGATAAATGGTGTGCAGCAAGCAAGGCCTCAGATCTTAACTCTCTCAGAGAACTCATTCTATTAGAAGAGTTTAAGAATCGTTTGCCAGAGCGTATTGTAATTTACCTGAGTGAGCAGAAAGTGTCCACTCTGCAGCAAGCTGCTGTATTAGCTGATGAGTTTGCGCTAACCCATAAAACTGTGTTTGTAGATAGGCGTGACTCGTTTCTCCCCCATGATTTCTCTCAGAGACCTTCTGTCCCCAACCATTCAGAATTCACACACCCCCGACCAAAAATGTCACCTCCACGCTCAAAAGAGGAGCGGACATGTTACTACTGTCATAAATCTGGTCATGTTATTTCTGACTGTTTAACATTGAAACGTAAGCAGCAACCGTCCTCTCAGAACTTTAGACAACCCAAAGGGGTTGGTCTGATTAAAATGGCACCTGATTCCGATCAACAGATGCACAATGATCAGGATGTTCTCGATCCTTGTTTCAGGCCATTTACTTCCAAGGGTTTAGTTTCCTTGACAGGGGATCCAAAAGATCAGTGTACAGTTCAGATCTTACGAGATACTGGAGCCTCACAATCCTTTATCCTCTCTGATGTACTACCTCTGTCTGAGAAATCTTCCTGTGGTTCTAGTGTCCTAGTTCAAGGTATTGAGATGGGTTTCGTCCCAGCCCCGTTACACTGTATTCATGTACAATCTGATTTGGTCACTGGTTTCTTTAAAATAGGGGTGAGACCTTCCTTGCCAGTTAAAGGCATTTCCTTTATCATGGGAAATGATTTAGCTGGAGGACAGGTGAACGCTGTGCTGGAAGTGTTGGATCACCCAGACACAGATTCTCTGCCTGATGACTTGTCACAGAACTTCCCTGAAGTTTTTTCTGCAAGTGTTGTCACTCGGGCTCAATTGAAAAAGAGAGGTGATGAAATTAATTTGTCTGACTCTGTTTTTGCTTCAGCCTTTGTCAGGGAGGAGTTGCTTGCTCCAACTTCTGATACCGCTGACAAACCACCGACTCATAGTAAGGTACCCCCACAGACAACTGTAACTAGTTCCGACGCATTGAAGTTACCCGTTACTCGTGAAATGCTAATTACTGCCCAGAAGGCTGACCCTTCTCTTGCAAAATGTTTCTCTTCTCTTGAAACAGAACAGAGGAGAGAGTTGCATTCTTATTTTGTAGATGAAGGAGTTTTGATGCGTACATGGAGGTCCCATGGTACTAGACTGGCAGAGCATGCACAATCGGAGATAGGGCTACCAGATCAGGTACCAGACTGGAGCACTGTTTATCAGATTGTTGTCCCTGCAGTTTATCGTCAGCATGTACTGTTCTTGGCCCATGACCACCCTTGGTCTGGACACTTGGGAGTCACTAAAACATACAACAGAATACTTCAACATTTCTTTTGGCCCGGTTTGAAGTCCGATGTAGCACAGTACTGTCGTACCTGTAGTACTTGTCAGATCACCGGAAAGCCAAACCAGGTAATTCCACCTGCTCCCCTCTGTCCTATACCAGCGGTCGGTGAACCATTTGAACATGTCATAGTTGACTGTGTTGGTCCGTTGCCAAAGACCAAAGCCGGCAATCAGTTTTTGTTGACAATAATGTGTACCGCCACCCGTTTCCCTGAGGCTATCCCTCTTCGCAGAATTACAGCGCCTGTAATAATTAAGGCTTTGACGAAGTTCTTCTCCACGTTTGGACTGCCTAAGGTAGTACAAACGGACCAAGGCACCAACTTCCTGTCTAGGTTATTTGAGCAAGTGTTACAGTCCCTGGGTATCCGACATATAGTGTCCAGTGCCTACCACCCTGAAACTCAGGGGGCTCTAGAACGTTGGCATCAGACCTTAAAGTCCATGCTGCGTAAATATTGCTTAGACACAGAGAAAGATTGGGATGAGGGTGTCCCCCTTGTTCTATTTGCTGCGCAAGAGACCATACAGGAGTCTCTTGGTTTCAGTCCTGCTGAGCTCGTTTTTGGGCACACTGTTAGAGGGCCTCTGAAAGTTCTTAAAGAACGGTTCATGTCAAAGGGTGCCAGCACACCCACTAATGTTCTAGATTTTGTTAGCCAGTTTCGAGAGCGACTGCATCAGGCGTGCTCTCTCGCAAAAGAAGCGCTCTCTTCTTCCCAGAGAACTATGAAACGGCGCTATGACGAGAAAGCTGTTTCTCGATCTTTCCAGCCAGGTGATAAGGTTCTAGTCCTGTTACCTATCCTTGGTTCTGCTCTTTCCGCTCGTTTTTCCGGACCGTATGCAATAGACAAGAAGATAAGTGATACAGACTATGTGGTTCGCACCCCTGATCGTAAACGTCACTCGTGTTTGCCACATCAATATGCTTAAACCATATTTTTCCAGAGATAGTGTGCAGGTGAAGACCTCAGACCAGACAGCCGGACTGGCCGTCTCTGCTGTTGCCTCAACTCCAATAGTTCCGGACTCTCCTGACGTTAGTGGTGAGGATGTAGATGGCTTGGAGTTGCGCAATGCAGCCCATCAGGGTGCTAGATTATCCAACACTGAGATGTTATTGAACCTGCCCACTCACTTAGCACACTTACCTGAGGAGCAGCGAGAGGACATCACAAATTTGATTCAGGCCTACATGGCTCTGTTTGGTGATGTTCCCTCCTGTACTTCTGTATTGGCCCATGATATTAAAGTTAACAATGCTGTGCCTATCAAGCAACATGCATACCGTGTTAACATCACCAAGAGGGCCATGATGCAACAGGAGGTTGACTATTTGTTAAAACATGGTTTAGCCAAGCCAAGTTGCAGTCCCTGGAGTTCACCTTGCTTGTTAGCTCCCAAATCGGATGGAACTCCTAGATTTTGTACTGATTTCCGAAAGGTAAATGCTGTCACCGTGCCTGATTCCTTCCCACTGCCCCGCATGGAAGATTGTATTGACAACCTTGGATCTGCCACCTATGTTAGCAAACTAGATTTGTCCCTTTGACCCCCCGTGCCTCGGAAATCTCTGCGTTTGTTACTCCTGACAATTTTTTGCAATATACTGTAATGCCTTTTGGAATGCGTAATGCCCCGGCCACTTTCCAGCGACTGGTGACCCTAGTCCTGGCTGGTGTTCCAAATTGTAATGCCTATCTCGATGACCTGGTTGTCTATTCGACCAACTGGCGTGACCACATGACAACCTTGCAAACTGTCTTTGACCGCTTAGCTGGAGCCTCCCTGACCCTTAACCTTGCCAAGTGTGAGTTCGGCAAGGCTACGGTTACCTATCTTGGTAAGCAGGTAGGACAAGGCCAAGTGCGTCCGGTGGATGCAAAAATATCTGCAATCACAACTTTTCCAGTGCCTACTACTAGGCGGGAATTGCGTAGATTCCTTGGGATGGCTGGGTATTACCGTGGTTTTTGCCGGAACTTTTCTTCTGTCGTCACTTCTCTCACTAGCCTGTGTAGCCCGTCCAAACCATTCATTTGGACAGCTGATTGTCAAAATGCATTTGATGGTGTTAAATCTCTCGTGCTGTCGACTTGTTCTATTTTGCTGTCGACTCGTTGTCTGTTGCTGTCAACTCGTTCTGTCATTGTTGACCCGTGTGGTTGTACCAACAGCTAGTTTTTTATAGCTCTTTGTTTTGAAGTACATGTTGTCTCAGAGATGTTATCTCGTTGTTAAAAAAAAAACATGTTTAGTTGGTGTTAAGTGTCAAACATGTTTTTGTCTTATGTATGGGGGTGTTACATCCCAATGTATATATTCCCCAGTGTGTGTCTCCATGTGTGTGTGTTCTCCATTTTGTTTCCTCCCTCCAGCCATTGTTCCCTTCACCATTGGTCAATTCTTCCATTATTGCAATACAGCACCGATTGGTGGATGGCTTCAGACTCCAACACTCAATCCACACCACCCAATCATGGATCACCCCACACCTGTTAAAACATGGCTTCTCCCTTCAGTCTCTCTCTCTCTCTGGCATGAGGCTAGGCATGTTGTGTTTTTGGTAAACCTGTAACTTTGACAGTATTGCATTTCGTTTATTGCCTTTGGTGCTTAGTAGTAATTTCCTTGTGTGTGTATGGCCACAGAGAGAGCATTGTCAGCCATAGTTTGTCTTTGTATATATTCTGCTTTTGTTTCTGTATAATTAATGTGTTTTTCTCTCTTTCTCAGGAAGCACAGATGGGGTGAGCTGCCATTTCCTTTGGACATTGTTTTCTCCTGTTTTGGTTAGGTAAGAGTAGTTTAGGTAATGTAATCTCTTTTACCATAGATTAGATTGTGTTTATTTGGAGTATAGTGGTGTTTGTTTGTTGTTTTGGCCTGGGCTCACCCCTGAGCTACATGTGCTTCCTTTGCATCTTTCAATAAATATCATTGTTGTTTACAAACGTGGTCCATCTTTTCTGTCAACCAACTGTTATGTTACAGCCCTTTACCCTTAGACTCACAGGGGTCGTAACAGTCTCATTCCCAAAAATGTTTCAAAGATATATTCTGGAAGACTTATCTTGGAACCACTGAGACATAATCTATGACAAGTACACTCTGAGTCCTGAACGTGCTGGAGATATGTCTTAAGTGGCTGAAACGGTCGCAGAAATTATATGATTAGTCTTAGTCTTATTTATTTATCCACTGTCATTTCAGTGTTGGTGTATAGGCTATATAGTGTATTTCAATATAAGTTTAATTGATATATTCGAAGGAATGCAGGTTTATAGCTATATCAACCCCCTCCAATGTACAGTAAATGACCAAGTATGGTTTTGTCAATATTCCAATGTACAGTTTTGCTTGTACAGTGTAAGTCTACCACCCCTCCTACCCAACCTCCTCCAACAGTTTCTACGTCAAATGTACTCTCTTTTCTGGACTCTTTTTGTATCACAAACAGTACTGTATTTGCAAATCTGGTATGTCATAAATGTATAGATGTAGCAGTACTGTCTATCTGTGTCATGTGTGTCATATATGTTATGATGAATTGTAAATGGGGGACCCTGATGTAAACAAGACGAAATTCTTTCTCTGGTCTGCATCCCCTTATGTAATTGAGCTGTACTGTACTGTACCCATTCTGCAATCTGTTAATAAAGTTTTCAATCAATACCAATCAATGGGATACATTGCATGTTGACCTGCATTCTTTCAAATGTATATAATTAATCATTAAAACAGATGTGTAACAAATAAGAAATGCAAATTCCACAGAAGGCATTCAATTATTATTATTTTCAATCATTTCACAATAATTGCATAATTGTGTTTGAATATCTGAGTAATTAAAGTAATTATACATTTGTCCAAAATAGCTGGTTCAGATATGGTTAATCCAGCTGCCCTGTGATCAGATGAATCCATATTATTTATTTTTCTGACATCAAATGCGTAATTTCTTATCGTACAAATATTGTCATATTTATTTTAATTATGATCAAGTAATTCATTCCAAGGAGGCCTGTAGCGTTAACATGAAGGAATCACTATGAGAACACAGTCTGTCAAGTTATAATACAATTTTAAATTAGTCAATCAATCATGAGATTTGATCGTGGGCTGAGAGCATATTTAAGTGTGCTCCTCAGCACTCTTAGATCTGCTCTCAAATAAGATCTCAGGAAAATTTGAGGACTCCCACTCCCAGCCCTAATATGTCTTAAATAGGCCGAAATCTGGCTAAGACGAAATATTTTGTCGTAACTTCGTTCGAGAATGAGACCCATTGATACTAACTCCTATTACTATAAAACAATGCTAGACACTGAAAAAAGCCATTTATAATGCATGTCCCCTTTAACCATATGGTAATGAAACACCCCCATGGAATGTAGAATAATGGACTAAGCTCCGCCTCTATCTGAAAACCCAGTGCAGTCAGCGCACCCCGTACCTGTAGTATTCCGATAATGCTATATTATATAGATAAACCATGCTGCATTTATTCGGAAAGAAAGACCTATTCCAAATGCTATTTATGGGTTTGACAATAATTACACTACTGTCGCTATTTTACAATTAACTATAATGAATTACGGGTCATACAGAACACGTCAGTGTTGAAACTAATGCATGAAAGTCCGTCTCATATTGCAGTCTACATATTCTACCGCTGGGCGCCATGTACGCACGGTCTGAGCTGTGCGTAGATATACGCACAATCTCAAGCACACGTTCAAATTGATAAGTCCCACACTTTGCTTAGAAATTATCGTACGCACTATTTACGGACATATCTGTGCGTACGCATCATTGATAAATGAGGGCCCAGGAACTGTTTGTAAAATACAGGTGGATGGAGTAAAACTTGAACAAGTGAAGGAGTACATTTACCTTGGAAGCTGGATCAGTGAAGGTGGTAGAGCTAACATGGACATTAAGAGAAGAACCGGAATTGCAAAGAGCGCGTTCTAGAACCATAAAGAATTATTGAGACGAAACATAAGTTGGAAAAACGAAGACCAGAATTTTGGAAACGTATGTTATGTCAGTCTTTTCATACGGAGCAGAGGCATGGACACTGAATGAAGAGGCAAAGAGGATGATAGACTCCTTTGAAATGTGGATGCTGAGGAAGATGCTGAAGATAACATGGAAGGATAAGATCAAGAATGAGGAGGTAGAGCGGGTATGCAAGGAGGACAGCTGCTGGAGAGGTTGAAAAAGAGAAAGATGGAGTTGTGCGGGCACATGCTGAGAGGATCCAGCGGGGAGATGTTCAAGAAGGTGGTGATAGGGAATGTGGATGGAAAGAGAGGAAGTGGAAGACCAAGAGGCTGGGTACAGGACGTCTGTGATTGGAGCGGAGTGAGAGGCGGAGTCACGGAGTTGGAGAGAATAAGTGGGGACAGAATGGGTTGGAGAGTGATAGGCAACCTACGGAACGAAGAAGCCACCTGATGATGATCACATGGATGGAAACTTAACTTGTGACAAATCAGAAATTCGCATCAACAGCCCTAAATGCCTCACCAGATCCACCCTTCTCCCTCAGCATCAATGGCCCCACTGTGCTCCCTTCCGCCAACAGCATCCTCTATGGCACATCCACCAAAATTCTCAATAAACTGCAGTTCCCAAAAACATCCGGGACATTTCACTCCCCGCCTTCAAAGCCTCACTCATAACCCATCTGTTCAAGATAGCCTTTTCCCTCTGAGCTTCTTCATCCTCTCTCACATTGTTCTGTTCCTAAATTTTTTTTCTTTCTTTCCATGTCTTCAGATAGCATTACTGCTTTTATAATTAGAATGATCTATTTGTACTTTAATTCTCATGTAAAGTGTCTTTGAGTACCTTGAAAAGCGCTATACAAATAAAATGTATTATTATGGAACATTATGATTTCAGTAGCATCTGTGTGTTTGATTGATTGATTGAAAACTTTATTAACAGATTGCAGAATGGGTACAGTACAGTACAGCTCAATACATACAATTGTTAAGGGGATGCAGACCAGATAAAGACTTTCGTCTTGTTTACATCAGGGTCCCCCATTTTCAATTCATCGTAACATATTATGACATACATGACATACAGATAGACAGTACTGCTACATCTATACATTTATGACCTACCAGATTTGCAAATACAGTACTGTTTGTGATACAAAAAGAGTCCAGAAAAAAAAAGTATATACATTTGACGTAGAAACTGTACATTGGAGGAGGTTGGGTTGGGGGGGGGGGGGGGGGACTGTACATTGGAGGTGGTTGGGTGGGTGGGTGGGTGGGGGGGGGGTTGGGTAGGAGGGGTGGGTGGGGGACACTGTACAACTGTACAAACAAAACTGTACATTGGAATATTGACAAGACCATACTTGGTAATTTACTGTACATTGGAGGGGGTTGTGTTAGGACATTTACAGGGGCCAGTTTCGAATTGCAGTCTCCCGTAGGTGTTTTTTGAGAGTGTGTGTGTGTGTGTGTGTGTGTGTGTGTGTGTGTGTGTGTGTGCGTGCATGCACACAGAGCCCAAGGGGTGCTCGAGCACCTGCCCTTTTGTGCCTCGTAAAAAAGTGCCCTTTTTATGCAGATTATTATCATTATTATTTTTAAATATAATAATTTTTCATTAAGTTATACTTAGTTCCACCTAGGCTTGCCGCGGTAGTCAGTCAGTGATAATGGTGTCATTCTGTGTTCAGGAATCCACTTGAGTAAATTAATTGCCCCCACCCCCCACCGGTATAGTTTCACTTTCACTTCTACTCGTAGATTTTACTTCACGTGAGGCAGAGAAAGAAGGCTCTGTCTAGAGAAGAGATGCCATATTACACAATATTTTGTATTTAAACACCGCAGCTTGACTGGAGAGTTCAGATCAGAAAACGTACGTTTGCATTGTTTTGTTTTTTTCTCTGTGAGAGGAAAGTTGCGCAGAATAATGTTGGTGTGTGTGTGTGAGTCTTTCCATTGGTTATCATTATTAGGCAAACAAGAAAACAATGAACATTTTCAGCCTATTGTAATTACTCTGCTGTGTTACAAACATATCATTCATTCATGGTTTTGTTTCAGGGACAACTGTAGTAAGGCCCTTACTGTAAGGGGGATGGGAGGAGAGGAGAAACAGCCCAGTAGTGCAGACTAGAGTGTGCGGGTTGTTAATTGTTCTGTCGGCTCGTCATCATGCATCATGCATTTACAAGCTTCAACATTTTATTCATCATCTAAATGTGGCAATACAAGCTTGATATTCAATGTTAAATTAATGACCTTCTGTGTTAACACTTTGAGTGCCACGCCGGGTTTTCCTTTTTACCCCCTGAATGCCACCATCGGCGCCAATGTTAACGTTAATATCGCCTAATCTATGTTTTAAATTATGGCTATGTGTCTAATCTGCCCATCGTATTATCAAAGACTATTTTCCAGTCAGTGCTGTCGAGGCAGATTGGTTTTTTATCACGTCATTTCCGTTTTAGAGCATTTAGAAAAGCACCCGTTTTCAGATAAAAAACCAGCCCATTCTGGACCATTCTATGAAAATCGTCTTTTACTGGAATATTCCACAACGTTGATATTCGTCTGCCTTTTTATGAATCGTTTCCAAATAAACGCTAGATGATCAATATTATACGTGCACGCAAGCACATTCGGGCCGCGCACGGATAATCGCCGCGTTGATTTCCTCTGACTTTTACAGTGAAACCGAAAGAACCCATTTCACAAAACAGCTTATAACTCCATCAAAATTAGTCTGATTATCCTAACACTGATAACATAGAGTCCTTACCTGACATCAGATGGTATCCAACTGGTATATTCCAATTCCTGATCACCATTAGAAAAAATCGATAAGTGTATGGATCCAACGCGATACAGTAAAACTCCATGATCAGCGGGTCTCAGAGTCTCCAGAATGAACTGTGGTAACCCCGGCTGGATCAGTGGACTGGAAAATGTGGAGTACCGGATTTTTTTCCCCATCCATTTTCATTGAGTCCATTCCAAAATCCCGTATGTCATCTGAAAGACGATAGGGGGCGCTTTTTTCCACATATGCTCAACGGCGGAGCTCGTGTATACTCGGGTAGGCTCGCGTGATGCAATATGATTTCAGATCGCTAAAAAAAAAAATAATAATAATTCTGAGAAATCTCGTGAGTGGCTTTCAACCACCTATAAATAAACCCGAGATATCTCGTGTGTGGCACGCAAAGTGTTAACACTTTGGATGCCAGGTGGTTGAATGCCCACTCACGAGAATTCTCGTATTTCTTGTTTTTTTTATTAGCGATCTGAAATCATATTGCATCAAGCGAGCCTACCGTTGGATATTCTAGTCACCCCAGGCTCTCAGATGTGAAAAAAGCACCCCCTATCGTCTCCCAGATGGTAAATCACCCTTTTCGATTGGACTCAATGAAAGTGAATGGGTTAAAGGTTTTCTGACTCCACATTTTACGTCTCACTGATGCAGCCGGGGTTACCAGAGTTCATTCTGGAGCCGCTGAGCCACGCGGATCATGTAGGGTGCCTTTTGGTGTCCTGTACATAAATAATTAATTTGTCATGTCAATTTAAGATAAAAATGACTATGAAAGGGTTTGGTATATTGGGCTAAGTCTTTATATTAATAAAAAAGCATTACCTGGCTCTTTAAATACATTTTCCAGGTTTGTTTCAGTTTTGTATAAGAGGATGCATGCTGTTTTGCTATGTCCCATGCACTGCTCATTCAATTTCAATGTGCGTAAAATATAGTCAAATCCAAAAAAATATTTATTTTGTTTTCATAATATTATTTAGTTAAATAAGATATTACTCAACCTAAGTGTATTATCTTATTTAACAAAATAAATATTTTAATTCAGAATAAAAAAAGAAGAGTTTGTGTGTGTCCTTTAAATGATTGTCCACCCTGTCATATTGGGGAATCCGCCCCTTTAAGAAAGACCATCCACTCTAGTGACATCACAACGACATCATTTCCTTCTCTTCAGTGGCGGGAAATGCAACAGCTGAGGTGAGTGAGTAGCTGATTTTCCTATTGACAAATGTTCTTTGTATAAGTTTGCTTACTTGCTCTGACCAAGCTTAACATGTCCACCCTGTCAGCATAAAATATGCTGGAAGTCATTAGAATACAATATTTTCAAAATATGTAAGTTTAACTATACCAAATTATCTTCAACAACCAGACTAGCTAGTTAGCTAGTCACAGTTTGTTGTAAGCTAATATGCTAACTGAAGCTCAAAATGTCCACCCTATCGTTGTCCCAAAATGTCCACCCTGTCGGCCACTTAGACCCGACAGGGTGGACATACACATGACAGGGTGGACATATCGTTCATTTGTAGTTTGTAGATGGATGTTAATGTATCATCCCTTTGATAATGGACTCAACCACACACACACACACACACACACACTAGGTCATATTAGTCTATATTATTGATTATTCCTTGTTGGGTCAAGTTGTATATTAAGTGTAGCGTCATTACGCATGAATAAAGCCTTAATAAACATGAAATAACTATTTTCTTCTTCCCTGTCTCTCAGAACGCTCTAACTCTAATGTTATTAAGCAAACTTCATCGTACACAGTGCGTTCTTAATTCGTTATTTCATGTTTATTAATGCTTTATTAATGTGTAATTATGCTACTTAATATACAATGTGACCTCTTGTTGTGAATTCATGTCTGAGCATTTGAATATTAATGTTGATGTCATGTAATTGTAGTTAATATAGCAATTTATAGAAATGTAATATTAGAATTTATAGAAACATTTGCTGTAGAAAATATTTTGTAATTTATAAAAATATATTTGCTTGTTGTAGTCATGAAATCATTGCCTTTCTCAGGACATGCCTCTGAGTGAGGCAGAAATTGCACGGCGATATAGAGAATGCCGGATTGCAAACACTGAACGAAGAGAAGCATACCTTCAGAAAGAAAGGGAGAGATGGAGGAGAGATAGAGAGACGGGGAAGAAGAAAATAATTAATGAACTCACTGAGAGAGGAAAGCGAACTCAAAGGAAGAAATGGAGGGAGGCAAGGAAAGCTGGCAGAGCTAAAGCTCGCACAATGGTGGAGTTGCAGACTCCTCCCCCAACTCCAGAAAGTCCACCACAGCCAGGGCCCTCAAGGTTAGCGTAAATGTAGTATGGAAATATGACTGAAACATAACTCTTAGCCAAATAATTGACTAATTATAGTCACCTATATAATACTTACCTATATATTATACTTACCAAATATGCTCCCTGGGAATAGTTGTTAAATCTACATATAGAATTTCAGCATATCTGGAATTATATTTTACATTAGTAATTGTACGTACCTCAGACACCCAAGGACGCAATAAGTGGGGGTGCGACGGGTGCTCCAGCACCCCCTGCTGGCGGGGAGGGTAACTGCAACTGCAAGGTGGTTTTGGCCTTTATTCCATTGGAATACCGACGCTACTCAATGTCATAGAGCGGAACGGCACTGCAGATTTACCCTATTCTTGGAATTCATTGCCAGATCCATAGGGGCGCTGTCTCGATAATGCAGTGTTATTAAAACATTGTGTAGACTCATGAACCGGTTGGGATTCGAATAGACGCGGCCTGGAAGCGTCAACGCGGAACTGGAAATCCGTTGGTAAAATAAATAGCGGCCTGGAATAGTTTTTGTTTTGGGACAATTCGCAGTAAAGGAATATATCTGTCGGCGATGTTGTATGCGGGAACGAATTGCAGAGAGGGAGGACTGTCTGAAGTGGAGAGTGTGTTTACTTGTGTCTCAGAAAAGAAATGTCTCATCTGATTTCTTTAATAATAATAACCTGGACTTGCTGCAGCATATGCATCCGGATATTCTGGACTCACTGGACATTCATGTTGTCATGAAGGAGTTTATTTCCACCACTCCTGAACGCAAGACCACCTTCTGTGTTTATTTTTATTTTTTTAACTTTGACCAGTCAGCTGGTTCTTTTAGCGTTTATCGCTTTTTTCTGGTCAAGCATGACCGACAGAAACAGGTTGAATGGGGTATAGATCGGGGGAAAGACACTCTGAGAAAATACGGCGAGTCCGGGAGTCGAACTCGTGTACCCCAGATCCGTGACGCGCACGGTTGTCCCCGACGCCGAAATAGCGTCCGAGGTACGCGGTGAGCTACTGGAGCTCCCCACCTTCTGTGTTTTACCGTCTTCGGAATAGGTAATGTGTGTTATTATTATTATCGCTCCTGCAGCGATTGTTGTTGCGACAGTGACACAGAGGGCGCAACAGCCAGATGGGGTAAGCTGGGCTGTGATGTGTGCATCAGAACGCTCAGAGCGTGGAGTTGGGCAGCTGTTTTGATTGAAAAGTTTGATTGAAAAGTTTATTAACAGATTGCAGAATGGGTACAGTACATTACAGCTCAATACATACAATTGTTAAGGGGATGCAGACCAGAGAAAGACTTTCGTCTTGTTTACATCAGGGACCATCCCCCATTTTCAATTCATCATAGTATCCTAGTGAACGAGAGTGTTGGTTATGACTGACAGACAGTGGAGCTGTTTGCAGATAGCGAGCATTTTGACGTGTTGCGTGGTGGCGATGTCTCGCAGACAATACAACTACAAGTATAATTATATAATATATATATTTTATATAAAAAAAAATCAAAAACTATCGATATCTCAGCACCCCCACTCCCCGCGGACTTCTCGCGGCCCTGCAGACACCTCTATATACTTTCCAAGTTAGATTCCCTGAAATAGAATAATATATTGCAGATTATGAAATGGTAACATGATGTCATCTTTTGAACATGAATCTATAAGGGGTCTAGATTTATTAATTATACTAATTATATACACCTAATATATTTACCCAGTTCGATGCCTTTGGAACATTTTTAATCTATATTTTGATATATGTAGAATCATATTATTAGTTATACTTACCTCTGTGTACTTACCTAGTTAGATGCTCAAATCAGTATATCATGGTGAATTTGAATGATGATTTACTGTACATACAGTTTATCTAAGTGCATATCTGTCTTTTGTATGTGTGGTTGTTGTTGTTGTTGTTGTTGTTGTTGTTATGAGTGACTATATAATATAATTGGTTAGGGATGAAATGGGCCCAATGCCCTAATCAACACAGTGATTGCCCTAAAAATCTGACAATTTATATCTTCTAGGCAAAGCCTTCAAGGAGAAAGGATTCGAGAAAGAAGGAAGAGGAAAATGATGAAAGAATTAGAAGAGTTGAAAGAAAAACTGGCAAAGGAAAAGAGAAAAGCAGAAAAATACAAAAAGAGGTACCAGAGGATGAAGAGAGAAGCACCATCAGTGTCTCCTCATTCAAAACTCAGGGAAATCGTAAGAAGACAAACTGTTAGGTCACCCATTAGGAGAACCCTACTATTTCACACCACCCTGGTTGAGAACATCCGAAGAAAATACAGAGATGCCAAAACTGAGAGAGAAAGACAGCTGATTGCCAGGGTGACTTCTGGAAGTATTTTAAAAAAGTACAAACTCCAGAAGTACACACAAACGGTGTTTGGCTACTCAAAAAAAAGAAATGCAACTTTCAATGTGGATCTTTGCACAACTGTGAAGAGAAAAGAAAGCTGTGCAGCTATGGAGATCAAGAGGAAAGTGAGGTCCTTTTTTCTCTGTGACGATGTTAGCCGTATGACACCAGGCTGCAAACAAACAGTCACACGACAAAAGAGAAAAATGCAAAAAAGATTACTCACAGACACATTGAAAAATCTACACACACAATTTTTGTCTGAGCAGCATGGTCGGCTGTCATCAGGCCCGGACTGGCCATCGGGAGCACCGGGAGTTTTCCCGGTGGCCTGGCCTGCACAGATAAAAAAAAAAAAATTATATAAAAAAAAATATATATATATATATATTTTTTTTTTTATTATTATAGTTTTTTTGTTTTTTTTTGCCAGGCGATTGTTTCTAGTTGTGGCGGCGGCGCGGCGCGATAGTTAGATAACCTAGATGGGTGGGGAACAACCAGGATTTCACTGTCTGCCACAGAGTTGGAGAACTATCTGACTCTCTCTCTCACGGGCCGGCGGATCACACACACACAATGGAGCCGTGCTGCCGCTTGTGATTGGTGGAGGCAGGACCAGGCGATACAACTGATTGACAGCGGAGGCGGCGAATGGAATGGCAGACGGCACTCAGATGCAGAATAACAGCCAGGCAATGAGCCAGGTAGTGAGGGACTCGGGAGAGATATACAGTAGAGCGAAAGTCAATTAACGTTGATGTCAAGATGGACAGTGGAAGAAAGAGAAAGGGTGGAGGAGAGAGGGATAAAACAAAGAAAAAGAAAGGCCCTTACAGGAGAGAGTGGTTAACTGTATTATAATAGTAAATAGAAAAATATGTTGTGCTCTTGCTTTTTTCTTTTTGAAGGTGGAGAGAGTATAGCATTGCTAGTGCCACAACAGTTTTATTTGAGGTCCATAACAGTACATTGTACTAAGCAATTGTTGGCTCATTAGTTTGTGATTCACATGCACTAAAATTCACCAGAATGCAGGAAATTAAGTCTTTGTAACAAAAAAAATCCTGGTGGGGGACCCCCAGACCCCCGCTTAAAAAGTGGCCTGACTGGGGCTATATTTCGCGCTATATCTCCCGGTATGAATTATTTCCCCAGTCCGGCCCTGGCTGTCATACAGCACATTTTGCCGGCTTAGGCCATTTTGGGTTGTTACACCCACAGATGCTGACCGCAATACATGTTTGTGCAAAACACATGAGAACACTCAACTCATGGCCAATGTCCTCCACAGTCGTGGTATATTGTCTACAAAAAGCATTGAAGATATGGCCGACTCAATCATGTGTGATTCAAAGAAAAAAGCATGTGCTTACAGTGAGTGTAGGGAGTGCCTCCTCAATGCCTATCCAACCCTTAAACCACCTGGGGAAGCAGAGGTTTGTGTGGCCTAATAGACCACAGAAAGACAAATCCTCAATGATTACAGTCAAGAGAGATCTCGGAACAACAGAGTCTGACCTGGTCAGCCAATTTCATGAAAGGCTCAGCAGATTCAAGAAACACATCTTCAACATCAGATGGCAATATACAGCCTACAGGCAGATCAGGGAGACCCTAAAAATAGATGAGTGCCTGCTGCACATTGATTTTAGCGAAAATTACTTGTGCAAATACGGCCAAGAAATTCAAGCAGTCCACTTTGGAGGATCACACCAACAGGCAACTCTCCACAAAGGGGTACTTTACACTGCTGGAGAACAGTCACCTCTCGCCTTTTGCTCCATTTCTCCAAGTCGACGGCATGACCCTACAGCTATTTGGGCCCACCTTGACCCAGTACTTGGGATGATAAGGCAAAGGTACCCTTAAGTAAAAAAGCTTCACTTCTTCAGTGATGGGCCAGCCACCCAGTATTGGCAGAAAGGAAACTTCTACCTACTCTCCACAGAGCCATATAAACTCGGATTTGAAAATGTCAACTGGAATTACTTTGAGGCAGGACACGGCAAGGGGGCACCAGATGGTGTTGGTGGAGCGCTGAAGAGATCAGCAGACAGAGCCATCAAACATGGAGAGGACATCCCTAATGCACAGATCCTTTATGGAAAACTGAAATGTACCAACTCTTCAGTGGAGTTATTCTACATAAGTGAAGATGATGTCGAATCAAAGCCAGAGGTAAGAAAATAACCTACATGTACCCCTTACTTTTTACAATTACCAACCTATATTGCATTTTGCATACAGGACAAACAGGTCCACTGATGACGCGGTCTCCCAGGTACTGCACAGCACTCTCTCCCACCTTGACCGTCAGAAGGGGGGCTATGTGAGACTGTTGTTCATTGACTACAGCTCAGCGTTCAACACCATAGTCCCCACCAGACTGGTGGACAAGCTGATCGAGCTAGGCCTGAGCTCCGCCCTGAGCGCCTGGGTACTGGACTTTCTGAGTGAAAGACCCCAGGCGGTCAGGGTGGGGGGTCAGACCTCCAACACCATCACCCTGAGCATCGGGTCCCCCCAGGGCTGTGTTCTAAGCCCCCTGCTGTACTCACTCTACACACACGACTGTGTGGCCAAGTTCAGCTCCAACTCCATTGTGAAGTTCGCCGACGACACGGTGGTGGTGGGGCTGATCTCGGACAACGACGAGAAGGCCTACCGGGAGGAGGTTGAGGTACTGGAACGTTGGTGCCAGGACAACAGCCTGCTCCTGAACATTGGTAAAACCAAGGAGCTGATCGTGGATTATAGGAGAGGACAGCGGGAGACACACACACCACTGAGGATTAACGGGGCTACCGTGGACAGGGTGAGCAGCTTCAAGTACCTGGGGGTCCACATCTCAGAGGACCTGACATGGTCAACACACATAGGCACAGTAGTAAAGAAAGCGAAGCAGCGCCTCTACCACCTGAGACAGTTAAGGAAGTTCAGAGTATCGGGGAAGATACTCCAGTCCTTCTACTCAGGAGCTGTAGAGAGCATCTTGGCCGGAAACATCACTGCCTGGTATGGGAACAGCACGGCACAGGACAAGAAGGCCCTACAGAGTGTGGTGCGCTCAGCCGAGCGTACCACGGGTATTGCGCTACCTCCCCTGCAGGCTCTATACAACAAGAGGTGCAAATCCAGAGCCTGCAGGATAATGAAAGACCCCCACCACCCCAATAACAGCCTGTTCCAGCTGCTGAGGTCAGGCAGACGCCTGCTAATTCTAGAGACTAAGACGGAGAGGCTTAGGCTAAGCTTCTTCCCCCAGGCCATCAGAGCCTTGAACAATGAACATTGAGAGACACAGAAACTGAACTATCCACACACAAGTACATACACGACACGCACGCTGAGCACGCTCACACACTAGCAGCCACTTTAACACTCATGCCGCACACACGCACACTTATGGCCAGAGGAAAGGCCACTTAAAGTAGTATAACATCAGGAACAGTGTATTGCACTACTAAAGCTAACTAGCATGTCCTATATGCTCTGTAAATACTAATGTACAGATACCGAGATGGCACACCATGTACCTGTTTATTGCACTGTTTTATTGGATTCTATTAATATGTTGTACCACTGTATTTTCATTGGATTCTATTATATGTTGTACCACTGTATTGCACATCGTCGCGGGCAAGACCAGCCGCATTTCATTGTATACCTGTATGCCGTGACAATTAAAACTCTTGAATCTTGAATCTTGAATCTATATACAATTACCAACTTATATACATGTACTGTACTTATTCATATCTGCTGAAAGTAACTTCAGAGTAAAGTACCTGCCTATATACTTAATCAGTTAGATTTGTTGAAAGATAAAACAGAAATAAATCAGAAAAGGAACTACCTACCTATCTATGTACTTACCCAGTTAGATGAACTGAAACAGAACCTGTGATGTCATTGAATTCTCAATATCGTATCATCTCTCTTCTCATCACACATCAGATACCTGCCATCACTCCAATAAAAGGAACAATGAGGGTGCATCAGGTGCTAAGTGTGTCACCAGGCAAGCTCAAATACCGGGACATCACATGTCTCTGCAAGAGAGAGGCAGGTATATTGGACTGTCCCTGTTACCAGTTAATGGAGGCAACTATAAGTGAAGAAGATAACCATGTCCCTGCATCTGACGGCACAATTGAAACGAGATGGCGTCCAGAATTCATTGAGGCGAAACACATGAGAATGGTGTGTGGTGAATTATGATGACTATCCTGGCATTATCATTGAAGTGGAAGAAGAGCACAACATAAAGGTTAAGTGCATGCACCGGAACGGGATAAACAAATTCTTCTGGCCTAGTCCCAGAGAAGACGTTACCTGGTATGCAGATCGACAGATTATCTGTCTTATTCCAGAGCCACAAGTCCTCAATAAATGCTCTGTACAGCTAGACAGGGCTTCATGGAAGTATGTAGAAGAGCAGTTGAGATGAGCCAGAGGGCAGGAATTCAGTTGGTGCTCAGCAGTACAAACTGAACAATTGTTGTGTTTTTTACAGCTATGTTTAGTTGAACAATTGTTGTGTTTTCTACAGCTATGTTTAGTTGAACAATTGTTGTGTTTTCTACAGCTATGTTTAGTTGAACAATTGTTGTGTTTTTTTACAGCTATGTTTAGTTTCTTCTCAAAAGAGTGTTTCTCTCTGGTGTTTAAGGTTAAAGGACTGTTAAAGGTTCTATGGTATGTGGTATGTTCTATGGTATGTGGTATGTTCTATGGTAAATTATTTATTTCAAATAGATTGAGAATGTAATCATTTTCAAAGTTTCATTTTCATATTTTGTGATGCTTTGTGTGTTCTGTTTTATGTGTCCACCCTGTCATGCACTGGTCCACCCTGTCATGCACTGGTCCACCCTGTCATCTTGATATTTTTTAATAATAATTCAATCATACTGTGAGATATCTGTTTAAATAATCTAGTGTGTTCAATAGCTAAGTGGGGGACAATAATATGCAAATAAAAAACTGCATCCAAATATCACAGTTTTCTCCTAATTATAAAATATATATGTGCGAATTGTATGTATTTCTTTAAAAACAGATGGTTTACATAAAATCTAGGGATGCCCCGATCGATCGGCCACCGATCGTTATCGGCCGATAATCAGTATAAATATGCGATCGGGGAATTCCAATAATTAGTCATATTCGCCGATCGCGGAAACTGATCAAGTGGATATCTCACTCGCTTGTCTCAGACGCACAGGACCTGCAAACTGCTCCTCCTCCCTAGCCCCGCCCGTACCCGTGTAGAGTTTGTAAACACAGAGGAGGCGGACCTCCTCTGCTGAGTCTAGATAGTGCATTCGACCTGAGCTAACGTTAGCTACCTAGCTATCGTTACTGTTTAAACAAAATTACCCAGTCAACTATTCACTTTTAGTAGGCATTGTCTAACGGTATTTAGCCGGCTAGCTACTGATAGCTCCGGATATCAACAAATGCCCCAGGAAGTCCAGTAGCCCATGTTGATATCTCCGTTAGCTTGCGTTAGCTGACGTTAGTTCACGGTTCAAAACGAAATGTCCGATTGAACTAAATAGTTGTCTTAACGTCATTAGCCGGCTAGCAGTAGCTACAGATAGCTCCTGATATCAATGTCTTATAACATTGATTGAATGCGTATTCGAGCTGAGGGCTTGCTGAATGTGAAATGACCAAAGCATAACGTTACTAAGCTAATTAGCGTTAGCTGCTAATCCTGGAAACGCTCAAAGCACCGTCAGCGAGTCCACAAAACCAGTTCCATTAGTGAGGAAAGGGGTTATATTAACGAGGCTTGACAACAGGGGTTCAAAGATAACTTCACATTTATTGGCTATTGGTTTATTTATATCGCTTCATGCATCCACCAGGCTCCGTGTGTTCTGTTGACATCTTAGTCTGTGTGTGACATCATCAACTACGCGACTCAGACGGAGATGCATCCAGCTGCAGCGCCGGAGAATCCTTTTTTTAGCTAGGGCTACTAGAGTACACACAGACAGTGGAGCTGTTTGCAGATAGCGAGCATTTTGACTTGTTGCGTGGTGGCGATGTCTCGCAGATAATACAAGTACAAGTCTAATTATATAATATATATATTTTATAAAAAAAAAAAAAAATTATATAAAATAATTTTTAATTTCTTTTTAATCAAAAACGATCTGTATCGGATCGGAATCGGCCGATATGGCTCACGACGATCGGTGATCGGTATCGGTGGCAAAAAACGTGATCAGGGCATCCCTAATAAAATCTTTTATTTATTTATAATTTAAAGCAAAAATATAACCCTGTTCAGGAAAGGGACATCATACCTTTCAGAAAAAGTCATTTTCATCTTAATATTGCAATGAAAACATATTTAATAGTAATGTATTATGTCCATGACAGGGTGGACATATCTCATGGTTTATTCTCTGAATATATGCCCATAATTATCTGAAAATATGTGTGGGAGCTCAGTTTATATATATTTCTACAACTTGAGTATCTACTATTTATGATAAGCCATGAAGGGAATGGGAAATTAAGATAACAATTTCTGAGTATTGTGAGGGTTGAAAGGCACCCTACAGCGATATTGACCCCAATACAATTATCGATTTTTTCGAATGGTGATCAGGAATTGGAATATACCATTTGGATACCATCTGATGACAGGTAAGGAATCTATGTTATCAGTCTTAGGATAATCAGACTCTTTTTCACGGAGATATAAGCGTTTCCACTATATGTGATATTGCTGTTTCACTGTAAAAACCATCAGGAAATAAGAGCAGCGATTATCAGCGCGCGGCACGAGCGTGCGTGCACACACATATACTATCGATCATCTAGCATTTATTTGAAAACGATTCATAAATAGGCCGACAAATGACAACGTTCTGGAATATTCCAGTAAACGGCGATTATCATAAAATGGGTAGTTTTTTCCGCGAAAACGAGTGATTTTCAAAATGCTATCAAACGGAAATGAAGCGATAAAAAAAAAATCTGCCTTGACAATGTTGACTGGAAAATTTGTCTTTGATAAGCGACGGGCAGATTAGACATAATTTAAAACATAGATTAGGCGATATTAAGTTAACATTGAAGCGGTTCTGGGCATTCAAGGGACTAATAAGGAATTAACCTTGGGCAGTGAAAGTGTTAAAGTGTGTATTGGGTCGTTGGTCACTTGGCCCAATTATTACATATATCTTTTTCAATTGCTACTCACGTAGAGGTCTCTCTGGGGGAACTTCTGTCTTCCCCTCTTATGTAAAGAGCAGAATTGACAGGGTTTACCCTCAGACACGTCATATGAGACCCGTGTCTGTGTCTTATAGGCCGGCTTCCTGCTGCTCGTCCCAGACAGCATGGAGGACATGTTGTCTGGTGTTTCTTATTAGAATTCGCCATCGATATGTTTCGGGTTCTCGACGTGCATATAGCGCTGGCCCTGGGTGCTTTCGATGTGGAACCACTTTATGGCTGGCGTGCCTTGGTTGCCCAATTCATAGAAACAGCGTTTTCTATGCGGGCGGCTGGGAAGGAGATTTTTATCTCTTTTAGCTCCAGTGCACTAGGTTAGACTCGACGGCTCACGTGCATCTCCGGGGGGAGATGACGGAGTAGATCAAAACATTGGCGGAGGGGTCTCACGCCCATGAGGTGGGCCACCAGGAGCAGTGCGTTCGCGTACTGACTGTCTTGGTGGCGCCCTCTGTGATGTTTTGGATCGACACGCGTACCTACCCCCCTCTTAGGACTGGGGATGGCGGTGTGACTAGGACACGGGACTGGTTCTGGTCGCGCCGGACCAGGTCAGTTTAACCCGTTGCCCGCCGGGGCACAGGTCTTGGTACCCCGAAGGACTTTGTGCTTTTCCGGGGGGGAAATGCCGGGTCGGACCGGGCGTTGCAGGGATTGATGTCGTGGATGTGTCATATCTATGCCACTACGAGTTGCCCTTAACAGTGACATGCTTGGTCCATACTGTGTTGTACCTTGCGCTGTGTTAGGGGGCTTGGTCCTTCTCCATTTGTTTCACCCCACCCTCCCTGCTAGGACGGGGATGGGAAATGGCTGTCGGGGAGGTTGTTGTCAACTCCTCTAGGCATCCCTGTGTAGGTCCCGGTCCGCCGGGCCCAGGTCCGGACTCGTTCTCGTCGACCTGTTGGCCTGGGTTAACCCTTTGAAAACTGAAACACTTGTGCTGCTTGTATAGCCTGTGTATACACGCAGTTATGTTTCTGAGTTTTCTTTGTGGGTTAAGGGAACAACCGCCTCCTGTTAAACTAAACATAGGGGGGTGGTTGGTTCTCCGGTGTGTTGGTAGCAGAGTCGACTCTCGGGTTGAGGCCGGGCTTGACCCCGTCTGCCCGAGAGTATGCCCCCACATTTTTCATGACGTCTGCCAATTGTGTCAGCCTCTTCTTTGAACCTCGACCCCGCTGGATTGGGGGCTCGGGTTTGTGGAGGTTATAACATGGTGCACAGCATACCCCTTCCGCCGGGATACTGTTCTTGCAGTAGACCCTTTGGGCGCCTGTCTAGTCCGCAGTGCTCCAGGCACAGGTCGAGTTCTGCTCTTGGGGCCTGTAGCCTGGATTGAGGGATCAACCTTCTTGGGGGTTGTCCCCCGGCACGCCGACTGGCCCTGCAGTGTTGTGGGGGGGTAGCCTCTTGAGGAGAGTGCTTCAGAGCGGCGTGCCAAGGGGGGAAGGGCTTGCTCTTGATTTGGGCCCTGTCCGATACGCTGGCGATGTGGGGGGTGGTGTCACCAGTGACTGTCTGGTGGGGTCTTGATTCCACGGCTTCGTTGGCCTCACCAGGCCCCTTTTTTCAGGGGGTCCTAGTCCTCAGGTTGTCCTAGGGCTGGGACCTCCTCCGCGCTCCGCTGCTGCAGCCTTGCCACGGGGTTGGGTTCTTGACCTTCGACCCCGTGATGTTGGGGGCTGTGACAGTTTTTTTTTGGCTTCCCGTCCGTTCCCTGGTGGCATGTGGGATGCGCGCCCGAGTGGTCGCGGGTCCTTCTGAACAAAGGTAAGTCCCACGATCTGCTCACCCTGTGCGTTTGAGGTGCTAAACCCTCTTCGCTCAGTCGGATCCGATCTCCCTCCCGTCCTCCACTAGGGAGGGCCGGGGGGCTCGGGTCTTCCCCGGTTCTGATGGTTGTAGGGGGCCTCAGCGGGTACATCTGTTGAGCTTTTCGCTCTGCTCAGCTCCTGTGTTCCAATAGAGCAGAGCTTAAAGCTATATGATCTATAACATAAGGTTATCCTATAACCCTAGTTATATGAGTATAGCGAGCGCTCTGCTCTGACTCACTGAGGACCCCATGGTCTTTGCCTTCGGTGGTGAAAGACTTGGGAAGGAGCTGATTGTGTGGCCACGACCCCGCTTATATACGAGTGGATGTGGGTGTGGCCAGGTGGAGGTAAATAGGTGTGTACATGTGGAGAACGTTTTTCATTGTTAGAATGGATAAAGGGATAGTTCCAATAGAGCAGAGCGCTCGCTATACTCATATAACTAGGGTTATAGGATAACCTTACGTTCTAGTTGTTTTATAAGTTGTCAAATTGTTGTAAATGTTATAATTGTGTGTTCTCTTTCTATGTTATAGTGTATTTAAAACCAGTTACAGTTATGTTTGTTTTAACCGTGAGTGTTATTTGAAATAACCACCTCAGCCTTGATATTCAAGATAACCACAAATAAGCAAATTTCCCCAAAAGTTGGCGTGTTCCTTTAAACAGAATCTGGATTTTGATTATAACACCAGGGCCCTCATTTATCAACAATGCTTAGAAAGTGTTCTATTTTCGTTCTTAACACTTTCAGAGCCGGCCGTGTTTTCCTTTTTACCCCCTTGAATGCCCATCAACCACTTCAATGTTAGCGTTAATATCGCCTAATCTATGTTTTAAATTATGGCTATGTGTCTAATCTGCCCGTCGCTTATCAATGACTCATTTTCCAGTCAACATTGTCGAAGCGGATTTTTTTTTTATCGGTTCATTTCCGTTTTATAGCATTTTGAAAAGCCCTCGTTTTCAAGGAAAATAAAAAAGATTCCATGATAAACGCCCTGTACTGGAATATTCTAGAATGTTGTCATTTTTCGGCCTATTTATGAATCGTTTTCAAATAAACGCTAGATTATCAATAGTATATTATGTGTACGTATGCACGCTGGTGCCGCGATTATCTTAGTTCCTGATCGCTCGCACAGCCAAACAGCCATATCACACATAGTGGAAAAGCTTATATCTCCGTGAAAACAGGTCTGATTATCCTAAGACTGGTAAAATAGATTCCTTACCTGAGATCAGATGGTATCCAAAAAGATTATTCCAATTCCTGATCGCCATTCCAAAAATCGATCCTTTTATTGATCCAATGCTACGTACTGTAAAGACATATTACACGCTGTTCTGATGGTCCACAATGACTCCGAGCGGCTCGGGGTACATGCGTGAGAAGTAAAATGTGGATTCCGGAGTTTTTTTTTCTCATCCATTTTCATTGAGTCAGTTCAGTTCAGTTCAGAGTTTTTATTTGCCACATGGAATCATACAATCAGAGTTTCTTCATTACACAATCATAAATAACATTCCATGGACAAAAGGAGCAGGAAGAAGAATAAATCTTATAGTTACCTACCCCTTATTCCTAAACTAAAGAAGTATTTACTTAATGGTCGGCGTACAACCTAATTTACACAAATAATAATTTATACCATTATACAAGAAACTCACAATCCACAGTTAAACAAGAAAAAAATTAAATAATAATAATAAAGAATAAAAGAAAGAGAGAAAAGAAAAGAAAAGATCTCACTATTCAGATCACATTTGATTTTCATACTGACTAAATTTTTTTTTTTTAGAATTTCTTTTGAATTGATAAACACTATTACATCCCTTAAGGTCGCTATGGAGAGAATTCCACAACTTTACACCAATAACTGAAGGACACATCTGTTTAAGTGTGGTACGTGCAAACTGATGTTTAAAATTGTATTTTCTCCTACTAAACTCACTTTCTAAATGAAAAAGATTTTGTAGTTTTTCTGGCAGTGTATTATTTCTTGCCCTAAACATAATTAACATTGTTTGAAACTTAACCATGTCTTCAAGTTCAATTATTCTAGATTTAATAAATAATGTATTTGTGTGTTCTCGATAACTCACTTTATGTGTGATTCTTATGGCCCTCTTCTGTAGTATATATAATGGTTTTATATTGGTCCCATAAGTATTCCCCCATACTTCAACACAATAACTGATATAAGGTGAGATGAGTGAACAGTAGAGTGTTCTCATTGCCTCATACTCTAACACATCCTTTACTTTATTCATAACAAAAATACTCTTGGACATCTTTTTTTTAACGTGTGCTATGTGCGATTTCCATGTTAATTTATCATCCATAATCACACCAAGAAAACGAAATTCATTAACTCTCTATATCAACTCCATCTATTGTCAGTACTATATTTTCATCTAGTTTTCGATTGCCAAAAATCATAAATTTAGTTTTTTTCAGATTCAGTGATAGCTTATTTACATCAAACCATTTCTTTAGCTTTGTCATTTCATACACAATATATTCAGCTAGTTCCTTTAAATTATTTCCAGAGTTGGGGCGCCCCAGTGGCGAACCACATAGCGCGCTCAGCCGCGACACGGCCGACCCGGGTTCGATTCCCGAACCCGTCGTTATTTGCCGAATGTCTTCCCCCCACTCTGTCTCCTATTCCTCCCTTATCTCTCTCTACTGGACTGCCCAGTAGAAATAAAGCGATAAAACGCCAAAAAAAAATTATATTATTTCCATAGCAAAAGAAATGTGTATCATCAGCAAACAAGACAAACTGTAATAGTTTTGAAACATCACAAATATCATTAATATATAAAAGAAAGAGTTTGGGCCCCAAAACCGAACCTTGCGGTACCCCACATTCAATTTTCATGAGCTCAGATTTGACATCTGCCAACTGCACATATTGTTGCCTATTGTGGAGATAACTACTCAACCATTCTAGAACCATTCCTCTCACACCATATGAGCGTAATTTAGAAATTAGAATATTATGATCTAAGGTATCAAATGCCTTTTTTAAATCAATAAACACCCCTATTGTTAATTTCCTTTTATCTGTTGCTGTTGTTATTTCTTCAATAATATTCATTAAGGCAGTCGCTGTTGATCTGTTTTGCCTAAAGCCATACTGGATTTCGCTCAGCAGTTTGTTCTTTTCCACAAAACCATCTAACTTATGCGAAAACAGTTTTTCAAGCACTTTCGAGAACTGTGAGAGCAATGACACTGGTCTATAGTTAGTGAAGCTGTGCTTATCTCCTACTTTGTAAAGTGGGATCACTTTTGCTACCTTCATCCTGTCTGGAAAAATACCGGTCTGAAAAGAAAGATTACAAATATAACAGAGAGGTTTGATCATACAATCAATTGTCTTCTTCACTATAATCATATCTATCCCATCACTGTCAATGGATGTCTTATTCTTTGACTTTGATACAATGGATATGATTTCTGCTTCACTGACATTTCCCAAAAACATAGACTGCAGTACTTTACTATCTCCTCTCATCCTTCAAGTTTCAAGTTTCTTTAATAGTTATCATACAGAAGTACAGAATACTTTTATACAAAATGCTTCTTACTGTTACGCTCCAGAGACTGTGCTAGACAAGATAAGTAATAAATAAGAAATAAAATAAAATAGTATAGCATGTAAAATAGAAGTCAGTGTTCAGTATAGACATATGTATAATGTTCGATGCAGAATAGAAGTAACTGAGTTACCATACAATATACAATATACTATGCAATGTACTAATAAACAATACTATATAGTGCAAAGCAGAAATGGGATGAGGTACAATTTAGGTACAATTTACAGTAAGGTGTACGAGTTGTAGTGCAAATCCTTTACCAATAAATATAAAGTGTGTGTAGGTGATCTAAAGTGTGGAGAGTGGGTGCTGCAGTGTGTTGTTTGTTTAAAGTGAGTGTGGATGTGTGTGCTGTGTGCATTTGATGGTTGTTGCATAGTGTTTATTGTTCGTTGAGCAGCCTGATGGCCTGGGGATAGAAGCTTCTTCTGAGTCTTTCTGTGATCGCCATGAGACTCCGGTATGGGTGGCTGGAGTCCTTGATGATTCTCTTAGCCTTACCCCTGCACCGCTTGTTGTAAATGTTCTGGAGGGTGGGAAGCCCCCCTCCAATTGTGCGTTCGGCTGAACGTGTCACTCTCTGTAGTCTGCTTCGGTCTTGTGCAGTGCTATTCCCAAACCAGGAGGTGATGTTGCCAGTCAGGATGCTCTCTATTGTACATGAGTAGAAGTTCTTAAGGATCTTCTGACTGACTTGGAACTTCCTTAGGCGCCTGAGGAAGTAGAGGCGTTGTCGTGCCTTCTTCACAACACTGTCAATGTGTGTGGTCCATGTCAAGTCCTCGGATATGTGGGCTCCGAGGTACTTAAAACTGTTCACTCTCTCAACCGGTGCCCCGTCGATGCTGAGGGGGCTGTAGTCCCTGACCCCCGACCTCCTAAAGTCCACAATCATCTCCTTTGTTTTGCTGACGTTCAGGGAGAGGCTGTTCTCCTGGCACCATCCCGCCAGGACCTTGACCTCTTCCAGGTAGGCCCTCTCGTCGTTTGCAGAGATCAGGCCCACCACTACTGTGTCGTCAGCAAATTTGATGATTGTGTTGTTACTCCGCTGAGCCACACAGTCATGTGTGTACAGGGAGTAGAGGAGGGGACTCAGAACACAGCCCTGGGGGGCCCCTATGTTGAGGGTGATGGATGAGGAGGTGCAGTTGCCTGCTCTCACCACCTGGGGTCTGCCCGTCAGGAAGTCCAAGACCCACTGGCAGAGGTCATAGTTCAAGCCCAGGTCCCTGAGCTTGGCTATGAGTTTGGAGGGGACTATGGTATTGAATGCTGAGCTGTAGTCGATGAATAGCATTCTCACATAGTTCCCCTTCCTCTTGTCCAGGTGTGATGCTGCTGTGTGCAGCACATGGGCTATGGCGTCCTCCGTGGACCTGTTGGGGCGGTATGCAAATTGCAGGGGGTCTAGGTTGATGGGGAGGGAGGAGCAGATGTAGCCCTTTACTAGCTTCTCAAAGCACTTCATGGCTATGGAGGTGAGAGCTACAGGGCGGTAGTCGTTGAGGCAAGCAGGCTTGGATTGTTTAGGTACAGGGATGATAGTGGACTTCTTCAGGCAGGTGGGGATGACAACCTGTTCTAAGGACAGGTTAAATATGTCAGTGAATACCGGGGCCAGTTGGTCGGCACAGACTTTTAGGACGCGGCCGGGGATGCCGTCCGGTCCTGCTGCCTTCCTGATATTCACTTTTTTAAAGGTCCACCTCACCTCATGCTCTGTTACCCCCCCCCCCATTGCCGTGGCTTGTAGGCTGGTGTTGTTATTAACAGCCTCAAACCTTGCATAGAAGGTATTGAGATCATTTGCTAATGGTCCCTGTAATGGTTCATCGTGTTTTTGAATGGCATCTGCCAGATTTGGCCCCACATTTACAATTTTCTTTTTAATTCATTAACCACCTCATTCATGTTTTTTATAGTCTTACTATTACTAATGAAATGGCTAGGCATTTTTATGGACGCTGATTCATTTCCCATTCCAAAAGGGTGCATTACCATCTTGGAGACGATAGAGGGCGTTTTTTTCACATCTGAGCGCCTGATGGGGCTGGTTTCCCAACGGTAAACTCGGTTGATGAAATATGAATTCAGATCGCTAATATAAAAAAAAATCACGCTAATTGTCGTGCTGGGCATTCAGGGGGCGGACTGCTAACATGTGTTATGTCGTCCGTGGCATCCAAAGTGTTAAGCACAGAATTTAGAATTTCTCTACACATTGAAAAATCTGGATTTATCACACGTGTGTGAGAGGGCTGTGTGTGTGTGTGTGTGTGTGGGTCATGAGCAGATAACAGGGACTCTTAAAGTTATCCGTGAACCGGACAACCACTAGACTGCTTACGCAGATATTTTAGGCAAGGGGGAAAATTAAACAACAGAAAACAACCTTTACAGGTGGAAATCTCAAAGTGAGTAATTAACACTTTAATCGCCGGAAACGCCGTAACTCGTCATTGCCCGCCATGCTCATTCTGCCGAAGACGCCGTAACACGTCTTTGATATCAATATTTCAAAAATCTGTGATCGAAATCATATTTCTCCTCCGGGGATCTGAGATATACTGCTGATCTCCACTCAACTCTCTAACGGTTCCAGAGCGCCATCTGGTGGCCGATCGGCCAAATTTTTTATCTGGCACCGATCGCTACCAAACTGTATTTGATCATCAATATAATGCATTTGGGGCTATAAATCAAGTTCTGGAGAAAGCTGCAGAAAACGATAAAAACATACTTATACTTTAGACCATATTTTAGTATGAATATGTGAATGAAAAAGTATAACGTTGCTACACCCTGAACAATGGATATAGGACATTGAATGGGCCATAATAATGTCAATTTAGCAATAGAATTTAAAAAGTTATAGCCCTGCAAAGAAGGGGAACTTCTCCATAGACAAATAGAGCTGGCTAGGGATGGTAAATTATGAATTTAACCATGGCGATCAAAGTGTTAAGAAAATAAATCAAGTCCCAAAAAACAGGACTACTCTCAATAAAGCGGTATAGTATAAAAGTAAATAAGCCACAAGGACACCTCCTAATAAAAGGTGTTTATATTGGAAAAGGTAAAACAATAAACCTCCACTAAGGGAGTTTATGTGTAGAATCACGTGAGTAGCCTAAAATAAGAATGACTACCATAAAGCTCAATTCTGAATCAGAGATCAGACTACACTTCAATATAATGAGCGTGACCAAAAGGACAGCCAAACACTAGGAAATGAAAAAGCAGTTGACACTGCGATCTCCAAACTTAAATAGACTCCACATGGCCATAGGCACAGCTGCACGGCATCAGGTGCAATCAAGCCCACACACCTGCCGACCCATGAGGCAATTAACCACAGGGAACAGGGATTGACAGCTATCCCTCACAGAGAGGTGAAATAAAGCAAAAATAGACAGCTGTCCCTCACAGAAAGGTGAAATAAGGCAAAAACCATGACAGGACCCCCCCTCTAGGGGGCGGCTCCAGACGGACCCTCTGAGACACGTCTCCGAAACTCCAGAACAAGCTCAGGGTCCAAGATGTCCCTGGCTGGAACCCACGTGGGCTCCTCTGGCCCATAACCCTGCCAGTCCACCAGGTACTGTATACCCCTACCAACCCGCCTACTGGACAGGATACGCCGTACAGTATACACAGGTTGGCCATCAACGAATCGAGGGGGAGGTGGAGGTCTCTCTGCAGGAACCAACCTGCTCCTCCGAAACGCCTCGGCAGATGGCACCCGCACGTCCCTCTCCTGTTCAGGAAACAGTGGAGGCTGATACCCAAACTGAACCTCAAATGGGGAGAGACCAGTGGATGCATTGCACAATGAATTATGTGCATATTCTGCCCATGCCAGTTGGTGACTCCAAGTGGTCGGATTGGAGGAGGCCAAGCAGCGAAGCGTACTCTCCATAGACTGGTTGGTGCGCTCTGTTTGCCCATTGCTCTCCGGGTGGAACCCTGATGACAGGCTAACCGTCGCACAGAATGCCTTCCAAAACCGAGCAGTAAACTGGGGTCCACGATCCGACACCACGTCCTGGCAGATGCCATGAATTCAGAAGACATGGTCAACCACCAGTTGAGCGGTCTCCTGAGCAGACGGCAGCTTGACCAGCGGAATGAAGTGAGCTGCTTTGGAGAACCTATCCACCACCATCATGATGACGCTGTGACCATCAGAAGGAGGCAGACCAGTCACAAAATCCATGGCGATGTGGCTCCACGGACGACTAGGAATGGGCAAAGGATGAAGCAGCCCTGGTGGTGACTGTTGAGAAACTTTGTTCCGTGCACAAACGGGGCAGGCTGCCACAAATTCCCGAATGTCCTTCATCATACCAGGCCACCAGAACCTTCTGGCCAAGAAGTCACAAGTTCTGTGCACTCCGGGATGTCCTGTCAGCCGAGAGGAGTGGCCCCACTTCAACACCCGAGAACGAATGCTGTTTGGTACAAATAACTGACCCGGGGGCACCCCACCTGGATCTGGTTCCAAACGTTGTGCCCTCCGCACAGCAGAGTCAATGCTCCATGTCACAGGAGCTAGGATCTATCCTGCAGGAACAATGGGCTCAGGAGGACGGTCCTCTTCTGATCCATCATATAACCGGGAAAGAGCATCCGGCTTGATATTTTTAGACCCGGGGCGGTACGTCAGGAGGAAATTAAACCGAGAGAAAAACAGTGACCAGCGAGCCTGTCGCGAGTTTCTCCTCTGAGCACCCTGGATATATTCCAAATTTGTATGGTCTGTCCAGACTGTGAATGGGTGTTCAGCTCCCTCTAGCCAATGGCGCCACTCCTCCAATGCCAACTTGACCGCCAACAGCTCTCTGTCCCCAACATCATAGTTTCTTTCAGCCGGCGAGAGCCCACGTGAATAGTATGCACATGGTGTACCTTACCGTCGGACGATGAGCATTGAGACAGAATAGCTCCGACTCCAAGCTCAGAAGCATCCACCTCGACGATAAATGGCAGGGATGGGTTAGGAGTAATGAGGATAGGCTCAGAACTGAACCTTCTCCTAAGCTCAATGAACGCTGCCTCAGCCTTGGGAGTCCACTGGAAATGGGAAGGTGCTGTCTTCCTGGTGAGTGCAGTGATAGGTGCTACCAGTGAACTGAAATTACGAATAAAACGACGGTAGAAGTTTGCAAATCCTAGGAATGGTTGCACCTGCTTGACCGAGACGGGTGTAGGCCAGTCTGTCACTGCTGACACCTTCTTGGGGTCCATTTGAATCCTCCCCTCAGATACAATGAATCCCAGAAAGGACACAGAGCGGACATGGAAGGCACACTTCTCAGCCTTCACAAACAACCGTGCATCCAAAAGGCACATCAAGACCTGCCTGACATGTTTGACATGGTCAGAAATGGACTTGGAGAATATCAGAATGTCATCTAAGTAGACGAAAACAAACTTTTCCAACATCTCCCTGAGCACGTCATTGATTAACGCCTGAAAAACTGAAGGGGCATTAGTAAGACCAAATGGCATCACCAGGTATTCGTAGTGACCATTATGAGTGTTGAACGCGGTCTTCCACTCATCCCCTTGGCGTATACGCATCAGATTGTAGGCATTGCAGAGATCAAGTTTGGTAAAAATGGATGCCCCCTGGAGGCGTTCGAACGCCGAGTTCATCAGGGGAATGGGATACCGTTTTTTTTACTGTAATGCTGTTCAGACCTCTGTAGTCGATGCAGGGTCTCAGTCCTCCATCCTTTTTTCCCACAAAAAAGAATCCAGCACCCGCAGGTGAAGTGGAAGGTCTAATAAAACCGGTAGCCACAGCCTCCTTGATGTAGGTGTTCATAGCTGCGCTTTCGGGGACCAACAACGAGTACAAGGAACCACGAGGGGGAATAGAGCCCGGCTGCAATTCGATGGCGCAATCATAAGGTCGGTGCGGTGGCAGGATGGTAACCCTTTGTTTGCTAAACACCTCACTGAGGTCAGCATAGACAGTGGGAACTCCCTCTGGTAACGGGTGTGACTCCACGCTCATGATGTTGGTGCTCTCCATGAGGGGGTCAGCTGTACAAGTAAGCGAGGAGAAGTCCTCACACAGAGCCTCTAAACTGTCTAAACTGTCCTCCGCCAGAACCTCCTCACAGAGGGAGTCCCAATCAAACTGTGGATCCCATTCCAAACTCCAATCCTGATCGACAGATGGCTGGGAGTGCAATGGTTGAGAGAGTGGGCTCTGGAAACCAAGACCGCCCACTGCTTCAACAGAATCACAACCGCTCTCACTAAACTGATCATAACTCATGGGTGACGGAGGAATTTGGAAACAACGGTGACGGCATTGGGAGCCCCACCGCATGACAGTGTCCCTCTCCTCACCCCAATTTATCTGTGGCTTGTGTTTACTAAGCCAAGAATGACCCAGCACAATGGGATACGTCGGGGAATCCACCAAAAAGAATCGAATGCGCTCAGAATGGTTCCCATAAGCAATAGGGGTGGGACGATACATCGATCCAGATCGATATATCAATCTATTATCAATAATCAAATAGGATCGATGCAACGTAAAAAGATCGATTCATATTGCGATACTCTTATTTTGAAAATCCCCTCGTGAGCATATCCGCCCGGCTGGCTGCAACAACAACAGTAGCTCAGCGTGTGTAGACGTTAGATAGTATTGCTTCAGAGTCCGCCTATTTTGCCCGAAATAAGTGCCTGTTGTTTTTTTCCCCACAAGGGGGAAATCCCTTGTATCCCCCCCCTCACAGTGAGCTGTGGTGTTCCACAAGGAAGCATACTAGGACCGCTACTGTTCCTAATTTATGCAAATGACATGTCGTCAGCTTGTGACTGCAACTTGTTCCTGTTTGCGGACGACTCAGCCCTGCTGGTCTCTGACAAGAACAAGTTACAGGTTGAAAAAACCCTCAGCTCGGAACTAGGCAGAATCTGCATATGGCTCGCTGATAACAAACTATCATTACACATGGGCAAAACAGAGTCCATTCTCTTCGGTTCAAATAACAAACTCAGCAAGACCGACGGCTTCTCAGTTACAGTGGGTGACAATATTGTCACAAGGAAAGATGAAATTACCTACCTGGGTTCCATCCTAGAGGCTAATCTCTCCTGTGACAAAATGGCATCCAATGTAATAAAAAAAGTCAACCAACGAACTCGATTCTTGTACCGGATCTCCTCTCTGGTAAACAAGAATACCCTGAAGACTCTGGCAGGAGCACTCATTCAGGGGTACTACGACTATGCTTGCACCTCATGGTACCAAAGCACCTCAAAGGCGCTAAAAACAAAATTACAAACATCTCAAAACAAACTGGTCAGACTACTGCTTGACCTTACTCCTAGAACCCACCTCACCCCTGCCCACTTTGACAACCTAGGATGGCTTAGAGTAGACGACAGAGTACAGCAACTTGCAATGGGCCTGGTCTACAAGATACACTACACGACCAAGGTACCCATGTACATGTCAAAATACTTCCCAAAGGTCAGTGAATACCACGATCACAACACCAGAGGGAGCTCCACAAATCATGTTAAACCCAGATTCGGCTCAAATAAGGGACTAAACACGTTTCGCAATTATGCCACATCAATGTGGAACGCCCTACCCAAAGCTGTAAAGGAATGTGGATCACTACCCACTTTCAAAACCTCTCTCAAGGGACACCTACGGGAGACTGCAATTCAACACTGGCCCCTGTAAATATCCTAACCCAACCCCCTCCAATGTACAGTCATTTACCTAGTATGGTTTTGTCAATAGTCCAATGTACAATTTTGTTTGTTTGTACAGTGTCTCCCCCCCCCCCCTCAATGTAGTTTTGCTTGTATATACAGTGTGCCCCCCCCCCCCCCCCCCAACCACCTCCAATGTAGATTACCCAGTATGGTTGTCAATATCCCAGTGTACCCAACCCCCCCCACCCAACCTCCTCCAATGTACAGTTTCTACGTCAAATGTATATACTCCCTTTTCCTGACTCCTTCTGTATCACAAACAGTACTGTATTTGCAAATCTGGTATGTCATAAATGTATAGATGTAGCAGTACTGACTATCTGTATGTCATGTATGTCATATATGTCCTGATGAATTGAAAATGGGGGACCCTGATGTAAACAAGACGAAAGTCTTTCTCTGGTCTGCATCCCCTTAACAATTGTGTGTATTGAGCTGTACTGTATTGTACCCATTCTGCAATCTGTTAATAAAGTTTTCAATCAATCAATCAATCAAAGGGGTTAAATGCATCTAACATAAAGGCATCAAATATT
Source organism: Notolepis coatsorum (assembly GCF_963971535.1). Taxonomy (NCBI): domain Eukaryota; kingdom Metazoa; phylum Chordata; class Actinopteri; order Aulopiformes; family Paralepididae; genus Notolepis; species Notolepis coatsorum. The sequence goes on along the minus strand of NC_140171.1, from coordinate 71,748,986 downwards.
TTTTTGTTTTGATCCACTTTTTCTCCCATTTTCTATATTTTCTCCCATCCCAATTTTGTATCATCCAATTCAACCCTCCCCTGTCACGAACGCTGTTTCTTGCCTCCCACAAGCCGGCTGCAATGTGGACTAAGTCATACATAGCACAAGTCCCCTCCGGTACTTGAGGTAACAGCAGTCGCATCTTTTCACCTGCGCAGCTCGATCTCTCAGTGGCGAGGAGTAACGCGTGGGAGGCTCACGCTGCCCCCGACACTTCCTGATTCCACTGCGCAGGCGCACCAACCGACCTGTAGGAGTCGCTGTCCACAACGCCCGATCCCCACCCATCAGTTTCCCACCCCCTAATACGGCCAATGTGTATTAGTACGGACGACCAGCTAAACTGAAAGCAATGAGGAGCGCTGGGCTCGAACAGGCAAGCCCAGCGTCTCCGTCATTCGTGGCGAGCGCCTTGCCCACTACGCCACGTAGCCGCCCCAAAAGGCATCAAATATATAGTCAGATCATCTATTCCAACTGATTGTAATTTGAGAATTGACCTGCAGCTAGTATTAACCATTGTACATTTTAGGGTTTATAATCTCATGGTGTAAATACTTATCCAACTTCAAACATGTTTCTATGTGATCTGCAAGTGTTTAACTTTGATTTCAATTACATCAATTACAATTTCAATTTTTGGAATGAATTATGTCTGATATCAGGTAAAGGGGATTATAGTAATCACCTTTAATCCCTTTACCTGATATCGGACAGAATTGTCACCTTGTTAGATTCCACTGAGCCTGGTGGAAGTGGGCAGATTCAAAGGCCTGAACCCAGGCAAGTAATCCCCATTATATGTAATCAAATCACAAGTCTGAATGTTGTAGAATAATGTAATCTAGTGTGTCTAACAAGTAAATCTGTTCAAAACCAAGCTATAGTCCTGCCTCAGGCAAGGCATCATGTAGCAGCATATCTCTTCAAAGAGTTTGATTCTACTATGCACCCTGGGACGTTTTAAATTAAATGACTGGCACAATGAACCTCCACAGCAGGCAAAGGAGAAATCAGAACAAATAAACTATTCGCCTGTCCAATAATGTTTTAGGAGAAGACATAAAGGGAGGGGGGGGGGGGGTAGTAGTCATTACCTGACATTAGTTAATTTATTGGAGTCATCCATCAGAATCGGAGGAGCTGTCTAACTTTTCTCTTTCTCTTGTTTTGCACACAGCGGCGGTGATAAGCAACAATCATAACAGCATCACAAAGATTAAATATTATTGAGATGACATTGCTGTATCACTACGCTAGGCTGCGTAGTGACTAAAATGTTATATTTTGCCATCAGCATTGCCTAATTTACATACACAGACTAGACGCAACGTATCACAGAGGCTAGAGTGGACAAAGAGCCTGGATAGTGTGGACAAAGAGCCTGGCTAGAGTGGACAAAGAGCCTGGCTAGAGTGGACAAAGAGCCTGGCTAGAGTGGACAAAGAGCCTGGATAGTGTGGACAAAGAGCCTGGCTAGAGTGGACAAAGAGCCTGGCTAGTGTGGACAAAGAGCCTGGCTAGTGTGGACAAAGAGCCTGGCTAGTGTGGACAAAGAGCCTGGATAGTGTGGACAAAGAGCCTGGCTAGTGTGGACAAAGAGCCTGGCTAGTTTGGACAAAGTAGTTTGTACTCCTATTCGTCAGCTTACTTGACTAAATGTGTGTTAGGAGCAGGGGTGGGATTAATAATAGTTGGACCTGCGAGATTTGTACTTTGTAGGTCTGCATTTTAAATGTAAGGAGTAAAAAGTATGTTTTTTTTCTCTGAAATGTAATTGAGTAAAAGTACAAGTATACAAACCTAATCATACTTGAGTAAAGTACAAATCCCCCAAAACAGTACATAAGTATAATTGTAACAAAGTACAATTACTCAAGTACTTTACACCCCTGGTTAGGAGAGAGGAGCATACGGGCGTCATCACAGCAGGCATGTATGATAGGGTCCCAATAGCCAGACAGAAAAAAAAAATTGTTGTTGTTTTATTTAAGGGATACTTAATCCCCTGCCCTCAACATGTCTGTGTACAGTCATGGAGCAAATGCATTGTGCAAAACAAAACAAAAAACTAGAGATTTGAAAATGGGTATAAGATCTACAGATTCGGAATGTTCAGATGCTAATGACAAACATGTGCAAGCATGTACATGCACCACACACACACACGCACACACACATACACACACACTCACACACACACTCACTCACTCACTCACTCACTCACTACACACACACACATACACACACACTCACACACAGCAGAGAAGGAATAGCATACATTTCAAGACGTGACTAATTCTATTGATGACAAAGCTGCGACTAATGGGGTATAAATATGATTAGCGAAAACCATTTAGTTAGAGTCAGCCATTTACAAGACAAAAGGGGTTAATCCTCATCGAACCAATTTTAGTGTGAAGCTGTGCTGTGGCCAAAACACAGTGAAAGACCATTATTTACCCCTATTTTCCATTATGCCTTCCTCTCAAATAATTCTATTAGCCTCAGCCACTAATGCATGTTGCAGAGTCAGAATCCACAATGAGGATTAGGGCGGATGTAATTATCAGTAAAGAAAGGGGATTATTAAACCACTATTAAACAGGATAAGATGGATAAGACATTAAAACATACAGTAGGGTGACAAATTATTCCTGTCTGCAATTCCTGCATCTGGCAAATCGTTCAGTCTATATGTGATAGACTCTCACTTTAAAACACGATGCCTTAGATCCCCTAAGCGTCCTTTTAACATGTATGTGCATAATGTAGAGCCATATGAAATCCGCGTTCACGGAATCGCGGACGGAATCGCGGAATTAACCAATAAAAACGGAATCAACTGCAAAACGCGGTGCTCAAGCGCCTGGCTGCTTCAGTGTTAACATCGTCAAGAAGCTAAACAATTCCACAATAAGCCCTCAATTCAGAGCAGAACAGTATCATAATGACTTTTATGCCTCCGGTGATAAGGTGTTTTGCTAATTCTGTCAACGTTCCGTGGACTGGACCCGCAAAAACACTTGTGACACTATTGTGATTAAATAGCTATAAACGTTAGGACGTTTAGCTTCTAGCTAAATCTAGTGCACCCATCCATTTGTTTAATGCAAACGATTGTCATTATACACTGCCCTTTATAAACTAAATACACTTAAATAGCTATGTAACGTTATAGGACTATAGATGGAAATGATAGCAGTTCTAGCTAAATCTGGTGCACCCATCCATTTGTTTAATGCAAACGATTGTCATTATACACTGCCCTTTATAATCTAAATAAACTTAAATAGCTATGAAACGTTACAGTACATAGGACTATAGATGGAAATGATAGCTTCTTGCTAAATCTAGTGCACCCATCCATTTGTTTAATGCAAACGATTGTCATTATACACTGCCCTTTATAATCTAAATAAACTTAAATAGCTATGAAACAGCACAGTACATAGGACTATAGATGGAAATGATAGCTTCTTGCTAAATCTAGTGCACCCATCCATTTGTTTAATGCAAACGATTGCCATTATACACTGTCCTTTATAAACGAAATAAACTAAACTAAAGGTGCCTAAATTATGCATTACTATTTCATCACAATATAATAGATATAGCTAGGTTACTGACATTGTCATTGTGATAATGTCAGTAGTAGCTAGCTGTATCTATTGTTTACACTTGAAATATGTATTTTTATTTTGTCACAATATTAATTGAAAAATATTGTGTAACATTGAACTGTATTTCTGAGTTGCAGCACTTAAAAACATTAAATGGACTGTTATATCTTATTCAATTGTGGACATTTATTCATTCCCACTTATTAGACACTATTTCTGATGGTAAAATGAGCATAAAAAGCAAAATACAGAATTCTGAAATATTAAAACGGAAAAAATGGAATTTGGGAAAAAATAAAATGGAATTTGGAAAATAATAAAACGGATTTCATATGGCTCTACATAATGCCTATAGCCTATTCAAGGCATTCCATCCTGCACTAATTTCTCCTGGGAATATAAACATACTGTATGCATCAGCCATCAGGACATGCCATTAGGACATTGTCATTGACAGTTGTCACATACAAAGGTCTAATATAACACAAATATACCTGGACCGGGTCGTTGTAAAGCCAACCCGTCCAGTACGCAGTACGCGTGTAGCTGTTCCGCAACAGTAAGTGACTTCCGGGGTAGGCCTGATTGGCCCCGACAGGCACGTGACGCGCAACTTTCTCTGCCGCGCGGCACGCTCCGCGGAGCCCTTACGGAATTACGTAACCGTCCAAATACGTCATGACTCTCATTCGGCGCTATAGCTCACCTGGCAGAGCAGCGGTCCTGCGATCCTGCGGTCCGTTGTTGGTGAGTTCGAATCCCATCAAATCTTTTTTTTTTAACGTGATTTTTTTTTTAACGTGTATTCTTTCGCCGGTTAAGGTTAGGCATGGTTAAGGTTAAGGTTAAGGTTAGGCATTGTTTCGGAGTTGGTTAAGGTTAGAACGGTTAAGTTTAGGCGCTGTTAAGGAGCTGGTTAAGGTTAGAGTTTGTGTTAGAGAATGGCAATATTCTTTCTATGGTTAAGGTTAGGCATGGTTAAGGTTAAGGTTAGGCATTGTTTCGGAGTTGGTTAAGGTTAGAACGGTTAAGTTTAGGCGCTGTTAAGGAGCTGGTTAAGGTTAGAGTTTGTGTTAGAGAATGGCAATAGACAGCCTATTTCCGCGCGACAGCTCTCAGCAGCCTCGTTGCGCGTCCTGAGTTTGCCGCGTCACGTGCCTGTCGGGGCCAATCAGGCCTACCCGGAAGTCACTTACTGTTGCGGAACCGGTACACGCGTCCAGTACATGCTTTAAGCACAGGTCCCGGCAGGAATAAACAAAACGTTTTTCCAAAAGTAAATGATATAAGGGCTGTCTTAAATACTTCAAAGCTTCGTTCGATGGGCATGGGATTCGAATATGAAAATAAAATTCAAACATATAAAAAAAAAAATTTTGTGTGTGTGCAAAATCAACTCTGCCTCTCTTTGTTAATTCATTCAGAGCCATGCATATGACCAAATTAGGGCTTCTATGCCAGCACTTTACTCAATGGGAGGACAGGGATATTTGCGAACGCTTAAACTATATCTTAAATTATGGCTATGGGTCTAATACATCCGTCGCTTATCAATGACTTGCTTGCAGTCAACATGTACGAAACGGATTGGTTTTTCATCGGTACATTTCCGTCTTATACCGTTTTGAATACGTGTAATAATAATAATAATAAATTCAATTTGTACCACACTTTATATTTGTGAAAATCTCAAAGTGCTACAGGAGATAAAGATAAAAAGTTAAATGAATAAAACAATTAAAATTAATAAAACAACCAATGAAATGGAAGAACATAAAAATTAAATAAAATAATAATAAAATGAATAGAAGTAAAAATAAAAGTAAAAGAAAAATTCAGGCAAAAGCCTTGTTAAAAATAAATGTTTTTAGGCCCCTTTTAAAAGCCTCTACGGATTGTGGTGCTCTCAGGTGGATGGGGAGAGCATTCTACAGTCTGGGTGCGGCAGAGCAGAAGGCTCGATCGCCCATGGTGTGCAGCTTAGTCCTGGGGGCTTTGAGGAGGTAGGCTGTGCCGGAACGGAGGGAGCGTGAGGAGGACTGGGGGGTGAGGAATTCCTTGAGGTAGGCAGGGGCACCACTGTGTACGCACTGGTGAGTGAGGAGGGAGACCTTGTACTCGATCCTGTGTTCCACGGGGAGCCAGTCAAGTCAAGTCAAGTAAAGTCAAGTCAGTTTTATTTATATAGCACGTTTACAAATGACTAACAGCCAAACCTCCAGCAGCAGCTGGTCAGCAGACCTTAGGGCTCTGGATGGGGTGGGGTGATGTAGGAGCTCAGCTAGGTACAGTGGAGCCAGCCCGTGTAGTGCTTTAAAAACAGTAAGTAAAAGTTTAAAATCAATACGGAAACGGACGGGGAGCCAGTGGAGAGAAGCCAGAACTGGTGTAATGTGGTCACGTTTCCTGGTACCGGAAAGCAGGCGGGCAGCCGCATTTTGTACCAGTTGCAGGCGACGGAGCAGCAACTGGTCAATGCCGACATACAACGCATTGTAGTAATCCAGACGTCGAGATAAAGGCATGGATCACCCTCTCCAGATCCTTCTGGGAGAGGTATGGTTTGGTCTTGGCTAGAAGTCTGAGGTGAAAAAAGCTAGTTTTGACCACCGAACTAACCTGCTTATCAAATTTAAAATGTCTGTAGAAGATTACTCTGAGGTTTCTGACAGAGGAGCGGATATTTGAGCCCAGGGGGCCTAGGGCAATGGCTGTAGGGTCAGGTGAATCATTACTAAATAAAATTATCTCTGTTTTGCGCTCGTTTAAGTTGAGAAAGTTTGCACTCATCCATAATTTAATATCAGCCAGGCAATCTAACAGTGGTTGTAATGTGACCTTGCCTTTTGCTTGTAGGGGTAAATAGATCTGCACATCGTCGGCAAAGCAATGGAAGGACATATTATGCTTTGCAATGATTGAGCCTAAGGGCAACATATATAATAAAAAGAGGATGGGGCCCAGTATCGACCCCTGGGGCACCCCACAGGTAAGTGGGGCCGCTGAAGAGAAGAATTCTCCAAGCTGGACTGAGAAGCTCCGGTCAGTCAGGTAGGACTTAAACCAGCTTAGGGCGACGCCTGTGATGCCAACATGTTTTTCCAGGCGCGACAGTAGGATAGTGTGGTCTATAGTGTCAAAGGCGGCTGTGAGGTCTAAAAGCACGAGAATGGCGGGATTTCCAGAATCTGCAGCTAAAATTAGATCATTTTGAACTCTCAGGAGGGCTGTTTCAGTGCTATGGCGCGGTTTAAAGCCAGACTGAAACTTTTCGTGGATTTGATAAATATCTAAAAACAGTTTTAACTGGAGGTAAACTGCTCGCTCCAGGGCCCTCATTCATCAATGTGTGCGTAGAACATGTTCTATTTCCACACGTAAGCACAGAATGTAGAACCAGTGTACGCACAGGGAATTCACGGGATTCATCACACGTGCGTACGCAGGCTCTACGCACACCTGTCATGATGAATATGACTTTGATCCTACGTTTGAGCTCGTGCACTGTTTTAAGTATTTGCATACCAGAAACGCCCCGATTAACCATATACGGTAATGGAATACACCCATGAAATGTGGAAAAATGGACTAAGCCGAGGGAAGCGTGTCATGAGACAGGCTGACAGACGTGTACACTTACGGTGATGTCGGATATGATATCTATTAACCATTGCTGCCTGGGCAGCGCAAACACTAATAAATACCGCGCTGGAATATGACTGCCTTTTCCCGTGTTGTTTGATTAATACCCAGGGATTAAAGTTCTCCTCAATTTTATTCCAAATCGCGATGGATCTCCCGTCAATTTTCTACCTGCTGCATATGATTTCTAGAGGCATACTACAATCTATTTTGATGTCAGTATTGGGTAGCCTATATAAACAATAATACGAGAGCATATACAAGAACAATGAATCTCACTGCATGTATGATGTAGCCTGCCTTTCAATACATGAACTTGAATTCCATCATGTTTGTGTGCGGGACTCACAAGGCTGTTGTCACAATGGGTGGTACCGGTACAGTAATAATAACAGTCCACACAATATCACGATCCATGCCATAGCCTATGTTCTATTAGGACATGATCTGTGACGACAAATGTTCTAGAATGTTTGATTAAGATATCATACTCTGACAGCATGCCTATGATCAACAAAAACGCGAACTTGAATCCCATCATATACATAGTCTGTCCACTATCTGGTGTCATTGCAATGCGTTTTCTATTCTTTCTTATACAGTAAAAAGGGGGAAGAACACTATATTCATATGACTTGTATTCTGCTTACAGCTTCGAAATTCCACTTGTTTCGTTTAACGTAAAGCCTTTTAAATATAATCAAAACGTTCCCGTGTTTCTGCGGTCTGCGCAAAATAATAACGAGTTGAGCTTTATGATTTATGATGAATTGAAAATGGGGGACCCTGATGTAAACAAGACGAAAGTCTTTCTCTGGTCTGCATCCCCAATTAACAATTGTATGTACTGAGCTGTACTGTACTGTACCCATTCTGCAATCTGTTAATAAACTTTTCAATCAATCAATCAATCAAGCTACGCGGAGCGCAGTCAGTCAGTAGCCTACACCCCGTATATTCCGATAACGCTATATAAACCATGCTGCATTCATTCTGAGAGAAAGATCTATTATTCCAAATGCTATTTATAGGGTTTTGACCATAATTACACTACTGTTGCTATTTTACAATGAACTATAATGAACTACGGTTCGTACAGAACATGCCAGTGTTATTATGCACAGAAGCTCATTTCCTTGTTGTAATAATATATTCTACCACTGGGCGTCAGGTAAGTGTGCTCTGACCTGTGCGTAGACGTAAGCACGGAGTCAAGTTCAAATCGAAATTGATGAATCCCACTCTTTGCTTAGAAATGATCGTACGCACAGGGTGAGCACAGATCTGTGCGTAGAACACGTTGATGAATGAGGGCCCAGGACTTTTGACAGGAAGGGTAATTGGGAAATAGGCCTGAAGTTAGATAAAATAGAGGGATCAAGGTTTTTCTTTTTTATCAGGGGTTGAACCACAGCGTGTTTAAAGGCGGTTGGGACACAGCCAGAGCTGAGAGAGGAATTTACCAGCAATAGAATAGTGGGCAAGACTGAATCGAGCACTTCTTTTAGAAGGCGAGAGGGAAGGCTATCTGAGGGGCAGTTTGTGGGCCGTAAGTGTTTAATTATGTCAGAGAGAGAGGAGGGAGAGACGGGCTCGAACTGCTCAAAAACAGCAGGCAGGGAGTGTAGAGTGTAGGGGAGAAGGGGGGGGGGGAGGCTGTAATGAGAACTGGTCTGAGAGCAGAGATTTTTTCAATAAAAAAGTTTAGAAAACTTTCACAGAGAGCAGATGATGGCACAACTGGGGAGACATCACAGGGGTTAATGAGGGAGTTAATTTTGAAAATAATCTGGGGCTTGTGGCAATTTGTAGAGATCAAATTGGAGATGTATTCGCATTTAGCAGTTTTGACAGCATTTTGATATGCAGATAGGCAGTCACGTAGGATTTTGAGGGAGACGTGGAGCTTATCCTTATTCCACTTTCTCTCCGCACGCCTACATGTGCGTCTGAGAGTGCACGTGGAGTCATTTAGCCATGGTGTTTGGAGTGTTTTGCTGCGTTTGGACCTGAGAGGTGCAACAGAGTCTAAATGTTTTTACAAGTCGAGTCAAACATTGAAATTAAATCATCTATATTAAAAACACAGTTTGCGCCCAAGGCGTGAAGTGGGGAACCATTAAAAGCATCAGAAAAAAGCACAGCAGTCAAGGAGTTTAACGTGCGCGAGTAGCGCGCAGGGGCATGGTCATTCTTATGTGGGCACGGGGCTATTAAGGTAAACAACAGGTGAGTGGTCAGAAAGACCTGCAGCACAGATGTCTGTTATAGAGACAGATACACCAAACAATAACACAAGATCTAACGTATGACCTTTTTCGTGTGTTGGGCCAGTGACTGATTGTGATCTGAGGGTGGGGGTGATGTGATCATATTTGCGCACCCTCATCAGGATCCTATCCGAGTATAGTTTTGGAGATGTCTAGTAATTCCAGAGAAATACGCCATAATCGCCCTTTAGTGGAATACACAAAACACGTTGTCATTTTCCGGCTGATTTATGAATAGTTTTCAAATAAACGCTAGATTATCAAGAGTATATGTGTCTTTATGCACGATACAAAAGCGGGCTGAAAAATCGCTTATTCGTGACTTGCTCAGTGCTAACGTCACACGTGCGTGCTCCAATGGCGGTGATAGGAACATCTGATTAACCCAAGATTCGTAACATAAATTCCTTACCTCACATCAGATGTTCTGCAAAAAGATGTCCTCAGTCAATGTGGTAACACGATACTGCGTGCCCGAGAAGGGAAACCCGGACCGGAGTAATTTTTTCGATGCACATTCCCAGCCAATCCAATCCAATGATGTGCAATACCATCCGGGAGATGATAGGCGGCGGTATTTGCCCTTTTGCGAGCTCAGACCCATTCCCAATGATAACATCAGGTTGGATGGATACAAATGAATGGATATCGCTAATAAAATAAATAACAATTAAAACCAAACTATACTCGTGATTGGCACGGAACGGTTGGCTAGTTAACCCGACTACTCGTGGTTGGCACGGAATGGGTTAATTACAACAAGCAATGCTGTTTGTTATTTAAGATGGGGTCGGACTCTGCACTGACTGATTTGTGTTCATTGTGCTGCTTTTATAAATCCTCAAATGACGGCTTACAATATTTCATGAAAGCAAAGTGTTTAGTTTTGTCTAAGATTTTAAAAGGTTTAAACTTTACAGCACTGACAAAGTTGAACAAAGTGCTGTACAAGTCCCACAACATTATATATTTTTTTTAAATAAAACAATTAATTTAAACATAAAAAAAAAATATATATATCTCGAAGCTTCAAATTAAAATCGAATCTCGGCCCCGAAGCTTCGAATTCCAAAAAAAAAAAAAGTATAAAGAGTGTCACCGGACACAAGGCAACAAGCCAGAGGGTTGGCACTGGGAACCACCCAGCAATAATATATAATACAATTGGTCCACACAAGTAGTGGCAATAGTCAACACAAATTGCTCCACATCCCAGGTTTTATCCACCCGCCCCTTGAGGCTGATTGCCCTCAGCTGCCACATCCTCGGGCAATCACCACTCTCTAGAGCAGGGGTTCCCAAACTTTTCAGGCCGGGGCCCAGAAAATAAGGCGTCAGAGAGCCGCGGCCCAATGCACATCGTCTGGCTTTTTTTTTTTTTTTTTTTTTGTCAGGCGACCGATTTTTTAAGACAAATATCACTTCAATCCTATTAAGTTAGTTCAAGTTAGTTATTCATTTATATGTGCTATTTATGAGAGGGCTAACTTGTTGCAAAATAATAATGATAATAATAATAGCCTCATTAAAATACTATTGTTGCTTCGGTTGTTTTCAGCGTTTTATGTGCATAATCTGTTATTTAGTTTGAAATGTTCGTTGAAATAAGTAGATTTTTCGTTTTTGTTTATTTATTAAGTTAATATAAAACCATATAGTCACATTTTAGAATACAATAGAATAGAATTTTAGAATACAACTAGAAACACTGTCCTGGCCTGCTTCTAAGTTCAGTGGCCTGACAAAAAAAAATTAAATAAAAAAATAAAAATAAATTTTTATTTTTATTTTATTTTTTTTAAATCATCTTGCGGCCCATCCGTGGCTGCTCGCGGCCCACCTTTGGGTCGCGACCCCGACTTTGGGAACCACTGCTCTAGAGCAGGGGTCTCAAACGCGCGGCTGAAAGATGTTTCCTTCGGATGAGCCCTTTAAATTTAACTACGGTGCCTCCACTTGAAAAGGATCAAGATATACTGTAAATTAACCCTGGGTTCTTTTAATTGAATGTCGGCGAGGTGAACAGAGAGATGAGACAAAGAGTCAGATGGCAGTCTGTAAAGTTTTACTGAACTCTCACAGCACAAATAGATCACAATCCGGACCACGCACCTCCACACACGGAGCGAGCAAGTGCCAAGTGGTGGTCTCGAGAATACATTGACACACTTTTATACAGTACTAGCTAAACACACCTCTTTTCTGACTGGATGATTGATAGTCGTCGCGTCATCACTTGAGGACAAAGGACTTTAGGCGGGAACAGGAGTAGAAGGTGGGGCTGTTTTCAGTACGGGCTTTCCAGTAAGGGTGGTGGCTGAACGATAAGTGTCCTCTTGGGTCCCCCGCATTTGACCGGTTGTCTCGTTGTGTGTAGATAGTTGTGTATGCGTTTGAATCAGTGTGTGCGAGACTTGGGGTTGTGTCCTCACTTTAGTAATTTGTCTTTAACTATGACACTTTGTGATACTTAACCAAGGCAGTCCATGAATTTATGCTGTCCATTAATCCTATGCGTGTTTATCTGTGTGTATATTTGTGTGTAAGGGTGTGTGAACGAACTTTCTATCAGTGTGTGGGTGTATATGCGTGCGTGCATGTGGGCCGGCCAGTCGTCAGACGCAAGCAGCAAGCAAGAGGAGATCTGCTCGTGTGTGCATGGGTCTGTGTGGGGAGAGGGGTCCTGTGTGTGTGGGTGTGTGTGGAAAAAGCCTACAGCCAGAGGTCATCAGGTCACGCCACATGCAGGGGGAGAGAGACACAGAGAGCAGGGTGCAGCCTAAGCACAGATATAAGATATTACCAGGCATCAATGAACTAAATCTATCAATTCCCCCTTTTGACATATAAATCCATATGTCAACACAACAGTTCATTGTGTACCCAACATCATGACACAACCATCAATCATCAAAACATGCATTAAGCATGGACCTGTCCAAAGGCCAAAACTCAACCAAAATCGAAGGTCAGGAACAAATACAGTACATTTCCGGACATATTCCTACGTATTGGATGACCACCAATACTGCCATCAATACACCAGACTTGCACTTAATCCAAGAGGGCGTGTATATCATATAAGCGTGAAGCTTAACTATACGGGGGCCCAGAGGAGAGAGAGAGTTGGGTGCGATCAAGAAGGGACAGAGAGATAATAGAGAGACTTTAGAGTAGGAGACAGTCAGGTGGGAGTCAAACATAGAACGAAGCGCATGGTACAGCAGAGGTTCTAGCAAATCCTCCTCGCATGTTGGAGATCCCAGTCCGTTACATGTGACAAATAGATGGTCCAGAGGTCATCCAGTCCTTGATCCCTGCACAGTCAGTGGGTAGAGGGAGACGGGGGAGGAGGAGGAGAAGGAGGATGTCCTTCGAGACGACTGCCTCCATCCCGCCAGTAGAGTCTAGTGTCTTTAGACAGGAGGGATCGTAGGTGGGCAGATGATGGGACGGACCAGAGGGGAAGAGAGTGGAGTGAACCGTCTTCTTCTTTCCACTTCAATCGTCCATCTTTTAATTCTTGTGTCTGCCACAATGCATTTACTGGGCTCTGCCCCTCCAGGCTAACACATCAGACTAAAACCCAGTAAAATGCTAATAACAACTATACAATACAAGCCAGGAAACATATTTGAGGGTACACTACCAATTCGAACAGTCATCACCATTCATTACCGTAACTTTATAGAGGAATAAAAACAAAAAAAATAACCTAACAATAACTGACGTCTATTTAACATCAACCAGGATCTGTAAAATATGGAAATGATGCTTGACACTCTTGATCTTAAAATATGGAATAGATGCTTGACACTCTTGATTCTAAAATATGGAATAGATGCTTGACACTCTTGATTCTAAAATATGGAAAAGATGCTTACTATTTATTCCAACTAGATTATACTCAAACAGTTCAGCTTCAGTTCAGTCACATTTTGCATAATTTCAATCAATTTATACTTTCTCATTTATTATTCTAATATTCTTATTTCAATTAATTATTTCAATTCAGTTCAATTTATTCAGTTGTTGAGTCCACTCACACCCACCCTTGAGACTGTGAATCCCACAGTCTCAACACCAATCTCCAGCAGTCTCCCCACAGGCCATGAGGCAGAGAGCGCCGAACGACACTCCATCCTCATCAGTCAGCCATCACCTCAACCCTCAGAGGACACTGCATCATACTGAATTCAGGCCGAAGTCCTGTTTCCGGCCCCTCCCCCTCAATTCGGCACCAGCCCTACATTTTCAGGCGACCATCGAGTGACAGCTCGTGATATCGTCCGGGGTTTCCCGAACCCACCTTAAGGCATTTCCACCCCAAGATCAGTTCTGTCACCACCGGCAGAGGTATGGAGAGGAGAAGGGCCTCGGTACGGTTCTCAGCATGACCACAGCGTCCCCAAGGAAGCGGACGACAGCTGACCGTTCCCCCATCGCGTCCATGGTCGTTCAGCCACTCCCCAACCCGACAGCCTGTGGAAGAAACAAAGCACACAGAACACCACAGCTTACTCAACAACCACAAGCAGATTACAATTCATCTAGACTCTTTCTATGAGAAAACCCATTGATTGAAACACATACAAAATGCGTAAAGAACCACTCAACTTTCAGATTTCCAGTTCCGGCTCATCAGCGTCATGCTCCGTGCTCATTATCACCCATTTCACAAATGAAAAAAAAATAACAAGAGAGGACAAAATCAGAAACACATATTCCAACAAAACATATAGCATAAATCAAATCAAACCCAAACAAAACACACATTGTCCTATATCAGTGCATTCCTAACGCAGATCTAATCTATTGAGCATACAGTAGTCTACTGAGTATACAGTATTCCAATGAGTATACTGTATTCTAATGAGTATACAGTATCCTACTGAGTTATACAGCATTCTAATGAGGTATACAGCATTGCATTCTAATGAGGTATACAGCATTTTACAGACCAGGGGTATAGTCCAGCATCCAAGCTGGATGGTCCACGGCCTCTTCAGAGGAGAGCAGGGGAAAAAAAGAAAAAACAAGGAACAACATTCAGTCTCCATCCTCACAACCCTACCACAACCCTAGAAACATGCAGTAATTGAATCCTCTATCACCACCCACTCAGTCAAAAAAATTTAAGGAAATAGGAACCAAATTAAAACCAAACATAACCTCATGACAAACAAAATCTATCACTCAAACACAACAAAACAATGTTAGTTAATACTGCCTTTCACACCGGTATTAACACAATAACCATTCCACACACATGTTTTAGTTGGAATCTTAAGACATGCATTTAGTATCGCATTAGGCAAACAAACATATTAGTGGCTATTCTCCCTGTCTGCTATTACTCCCCCTTAGTCCTAGGAGAGATTAATGGGGATCGCCCCCTTTGTGCTGAGTCGTCATACCTCTCAGGTTACCTGGTGACCTGTGCCATCTCTTTCTGGGGCACCCAAGAGACCAAGTACCAGGCACAGAACACAAAAAACAGCCTCGTGACCCAGGTTCGGGGGGTGGGTAGGGACATTCCCTGAACCGATGACCAGGCATGCCACACGAGAAACAATTTTCTGACCCTGGCACCAGGTCGTTCCGGAATGGGGGGTAACCCTGCGGTTCATTACCCCACCTCTTCAGGGGCATCTGGACATTATTTAGCGTCACCTGAGTATCCGCATATAGTCGTGGCTGATTAGCAAATGGATTGGTTGTGCTAACCTCAGGAGCCGATGGAGTGCATGGGGGAACCGCCTTTGTTCTCCCCTCGATTTCCATAGTCAGTTTAACCTCCCCCAGAAAACAGGAGCAGTCAGCTAGGAATGACTCGGCCTCCGCTAGTCCCTGTTTAGCTCTAGACTTAGCCTTGAACTCGAAGGATTTTGTCCCTCTCAAAACAGCGGTGGCCGCGACTACTCTAGTGGCCGCCTGATTTGCGCACGCACTGAGTTCAACCTTCGCCGGTGCCGTTGCTGTCCAATGTCCTAAGACCCCTACCTTCTGCATCCTCCCAGCCCACTTTACAAATCTCGTACTGGCTTTGCGTCTTCCTTTGTCAGCGACCTTACCCAGCCAACGTGAATGTGTGGCTCCCAATACCTGGCCTATGCTACCCGGTTCACACGACCTTCACTTTTGTATAATTTGTTCAGTCATTTTTCTTGAAGAGGGATGGGAGAGAAAAAAGAAAAGGAGAGAGAGAAGTAAGAGAGAGAGATAGATTGAGAGAGGTAGACAGAGAGAGAGAGAGAAAGAGTCAGTGAAAGAGCGAGTGAGTTAGTCTGAGAGAGAGAGACAGAAAGAGGGAATGGAGAGCTTAGCTAGGGTGCGAGTTACCATGAGAGAGAGGGAGAAGAGAGAGAGAGAACGAGAGAGAGAGATAGATTGAGAGCGAGAGAGGGAGAGGGAGAGCGGGAGAAAGAGAAAGAGCCTCCCACACGCCCCTGCGAGGGAGAGTGAGAGAGAGAGAAAAAGTTTTAGTCTGGGGTGCGTGAGCGAGGGAGAGAGAGAGAGTGGGGAGAGAGAGAGAGGCAGAAAGAGACAGAGGTCGAGAGAGAGTGGAGAGAAAGAGGGGGAGAGGCAGAGGGGGGGAGAGAGAGAGGCTCCGTGCCACAAGCACAGCCAAGCAACAAGTTTCACTTCTCAGGTCAAAGGTCAATCCTAGCCCTGTTTAGAAAAAGGCAGGGGGATTAGAGAAGGAGAGAGAGAGAGTGTGAGAGAGAGAAGGAACGAGAGAGAGTGAGAAAGAAGAAAGGGAGCGAGAAAGAGAGAAGGAGAGAGAGAGTGAGAGAGAGAGAGAGAGAGAGAGAGAGAGAGAGAGGCAGAGAGAGAGAGAGAGCAGGGGAGGGGGTGAGTGAGAGAGAGAAAAAGAATGAGAAAGAGAGAGAGTGAGATTCACCCAGAATGTGCTGGCGCGCTCGAGTTCAGCACCACGACGGAGGGAACAGCTCCCACTGCCGTGCTTCCAGGGCCCCTCGAGAGCAAGGGAGACTGAGAGAGAGAGAGCAGACTTGCTTCCTCTCTCATCGCATCAGTCCAAACAAAAATAGTAGACAGCGCTAATATAGTCTAGGAATATTGACAACCAGCATCAAACCAAACTAGGAACAACATAACGCACTGGGTTTGTATTCCTTGATGAATATTCAATTAGCCACTTGACTCAAACAAAACACATGGCTTACATATCATATGGAATTTCATACACTTGTTACACATTATTAATTCAACACACAACTAATCAGCAACCATGAATAACTTCCTCGTAGGGCGGCTAGGTGGTGTAGTGGGCAAGGCACTCGCCACCAGTGTGGAGACGCTAGGACTCTAGAGCAGGGGTCTCAAACGCGCGGCTGAAAGATGTTTCCTTCGGATGAGCCCTTTAAATTTAACTACGGTGCCTCCACTTGAAAAGGATCAAGATATACTGTAAATTAACCCTGGGTTCTTTTAATTGAATGTCGGCGAGGTGAACAGAGAGATGAGACAAAGAGTCAGATGGCAGTCTGTAAAGTTTTACTGAACTCTCACAGCACAAATAGATCACAATCCGGACCACGCACCTCCACACACGGAGCGAGCAAGTGCCAAGTGGTGGTCTCGAGAATACATTGACACACTTTTATACAGTACTAGCTAAACACACCTCTTTTCTGACTGGATGATTGATAGTCGTCGCGTCATCACTTGAGGACAAAGGACTTTAGGCGGGAACAGGAGTAGAAGGTGGGGCTGTTTTCAGTACGGGCTTTCCAGTAAGGGTGGGGGCTGAGCGATAAGTGTCCTCTTGGGTCCCCCGCATTTGACCGGTTGTCTCGTTGTGTGTAGATAGTTGTGTATGCGTTTGAATCAGTGTGTGCGAGACTAGACTTGGGGTTGTGTCCTCACTTTAGTAATTTGTCTTTAACTATGACACTTTGTGATACTTAACCAAGGCAGTCCATGAATTTATGCTGTCCATTAATCCTATGTGTGTTTATCTGTGTGTATATTTGTGTGTAAGGGTGTGTGAACGAACTTTCTATCAGTGTGTGGGTGTATATGCGTGCGTGCATGTGGGCCGGCCAGTCGTCAGACGCAAGCAGCAAGCAAGAGGAGATCTGCTTGTGTGTGCATGGGTCTGTGTGGGGAGAGGGGTCCTGTGTGTGTGGGTGTGTGTGGAAAAAGCCTACAGCCAGAGGTCATCAGGTCACGCCACATGCAGGGGGAGAGAGACACAGAGAGCAGGGTGCAGCCTAAGCACAGATATAAGATATTACCAGGCATCAATGAACTAAATCTATCAGGCCTGCGGGCCAATTGGATGATATTTTGCGGCCCCCTACTTGACATCAAAGTTTAGTGTTAGTGCGGCCCGCGCGCAACTTTTTGCCGCGTCGTTGCACGAGTTGGATGTTTTATTTATTTGATCACTTCCATAGCGCAGGCTCATGAGTTGACAGCAACGTTACGTTAGTGACTTGGTTGACACGTGATTCCGGAGTGATACCAAGTGGAAGGAAAATATATCCTGTCACCCAGTGCGTATGGCAGGCATCCTCGAAAATTCTCCGCTATCTCCTGTAACGTTGAAAATAGATTGTCTTTTAATATACTTGTGCTGTTCAAGTTGGTCATGAGCAGTAAAACTCCTGTTTTTATACATAATCAGATTGTTTTTAGTAATACTGTGCACGAGCATTACTAGAGGTTCCAGTAGTGGGCAGCTTGAATTGCCAGGTCCTGAAACCAACGCTTTAAGGATATCTTTTATTTTTAGAGCATTAACTCTTTGGAATAACCTGCCTCAAAACCTCTGCTGCATTTACAGTATTAACTTTTAAAAATAATCTTAAATAGTCTTTAAATAGTTTTTAACACTGTAAAGTTAAATTTTTGTTTTACACTAATGTAATTTTAGCTATCTTAATTGTTACAGTAGTTTCATTATCCATTGTGTGTACTGACTTTTAATAATTTAGTTTTTGCAATAATAATTGTTTTTGTATGTTTTTTTGTGTGTGGACCCCAGGGAGACTAGCTGGTTGCTATGGCACCAGCTAATGGGGATCCCTAATAAAAATCAAATCAAATAAAAAAATCCTCTGCAAGCAGTGCGCTCTGCCTGTCCGGCTGCACTGCTCCACTGTCTGTGTCTGTCTACTCTGGTCCAATCACATTCAGCATCTCGTCAGCGTTCCCCCTGGAGTTAGACAAGAAGATACATACCCTTTTTCTTCTCTGTGCATGCCGTAGGAGTAGGAAGACACGCACCATTAGCTTAGCTTAGCGTCAGTCACTGGAAGTAGGTTCCTCCATTAGCCTAGTTCCGAACGTCTTCCTATTCCTACTGCATGCACAGAGAAGAAAAAGGTATGCATCTTCTTGTCTAACTCCAGGGTTCCCAAAATGTTGGAGTGTTAAGATACATACGTTTTTCTTCTCTGTGCATGCAGTAGGACTAGAAAGACGTGCACCGCTAGCCTAGCTTAGCGTCAGTCACTGGAAGTAGGTTCCTCCATTAGCCTAGTTCCCAACATCTTCCTACTCCTACTGCATGCACAGAGAAGAAAAAGGTATGTATATTCTTGTCTAACTCCAGGGTAGATGGCAAATAAGCTAATTTCCCAAAATGTTGGAGCTTTTCTTTAAATCTATGTCACAACGAGAAAAAGCAGCCAAGTCCTCACTCAGTGGCATGGGTGTTGGCTAAACACAAGAAGCCATTCTCTGATGCATACATAATAAAATAATGTATGACTGAAGTGATGGAGAGACCATGTTTGAAGGCAAACAAAAGCAAATCCCCCTCAGATAGCACAGCAACCAGAATAACTGAAATACTGGCTGGTGATTTGAAAAAAAAATGCACAGTGCATTTCCATAGCTGTGGATGAGTCCACTGACACCACTGAGAATGCTCAGTTGCTGGTGTTTGTGAGGTTTTCTGATGAGGCAAAGGGGTAGTTTGTTGAAGATGTATTGCGCCTGACAAACCTGAGAGGACACACAAGGGGGGAAGACATAAGAGGACGCGCTGCCAAGTCTCTGGCAGCAAGGAGTAGGTAAGAGAAGCCTATGTTCTGAAGAACCGTTCATGTTCTGAAGAACTGTTCATGTTCTGAAATGTTATTGCTAAAGATTGAGAAGATTGGATCAGTTGTACTTTTTTTTTGAATAGTTGAAACCCTTTTTTTGTGGAATATTTGATGCGGCCCAGCCTCACCCAGACTCTACCTCCAGCGGCCTCCAGGTACATTGAGTTTGAGACCCCTGCTCTAGAGGGAGGGGTGGGCGGCACCTGGGAAGGGGGGAAAACAAAAAGGGGATTATTATAAAGGTGACACACCTCAATACAAACACAAACAATAACACTTACCTATACTAACCTGATGTTCACATGGTGTTACAAATACAGTAATAATGATGACCAACCCCCCTACGTCACAACAGTGTTGGGCAGTAACGCGTTACTGTAATTGTATTACTTTCCCAGTAACAAGTAAAGTAAGGCTTTACAATTTCCAAAATAGTAATTATATTACAGTTACTAATCCAAGTAATGCTATGTTACTGCGTTACATCATTGCCAGATTGTCAGAGCGTGGTCCTGTCGGCTACGAGCCAAAAAGCAGCATGGAGGGTGAGGAAGAGAGGTAACGTTATGCATTTTATAGCTGTCCATTGTAAACTATGTGGGTGGAGCAAAACGTTTGCAAACACGAAAAATACGACATCTGACGATGAAGCATTTGACATGGCAGCATGACAATGTGAATGCATAAAAAACTCAATGCTGACCGGGAAGCCTCAACCAGTGCCAGTGATGGATGTAAACGAAACATCAGAAACTGGATATAAGATCAGGGCAAAAAATGCCTTGTGAGTGGAGAAGGTCTAAAGAAGCTCATCGCTGGGTATATCGTTGAGGAGATGTTACCTGTTTTCACGGTTGACTTGTGCTTGACACATCATAGAGAAAATACCCGAGGAACAGGACCAGAGGGGAGCCCGGGGAAGCGCGGGCAGGGCACAGGGCCAGTGCGGCCGGAGACGGGGACAAAGGCCCGACGACGGGGGCCGGAAACGTGGACAGAGGCCCGGTGAGGGGGACTGGACACGGGGACAGAGGGCAGATGAGGGGGACTGGAAACGGGGATGGAGGACCGGTCAGGGGGCCTGGAGCAAAGGGGCATGGGCGACAGACCCGGAGCAGGACCCTGGATGAGGGATCCTCCAGGCTGGAAACGGGGACGGAGGACCGGTCAGGGGGCCTGGAGCAAAGGGGCGTGGTCGACAGACCCGGAGCAGGACCCTGGATGAGGGATCCTCCAGGCGCAGGACTCAGGGCCGGAGCGGGGGCGCGAAGACGACAACCCCAGAGCAGGACCGCGGACGGGGACCACTCCATGTGCAGACCTCGGGACCGGGTGCAGAACCGCGGACGGGGGTCTCTGCGGATGAAGACCACGGCGAAGGGCTGGACCAGACGAAGAGCCGGGACCAGACGAGGAGCCGGGGCCAGTCGGGGAGCCGGGACCAGACGAGGAGCCGGGACCAGACGAGGAGTCGGGACCAGTCGAGGAGCCGGGACCAGACGAGGAGCCGGGACCAGACGAGGAGCCGGGACCAGTCGAGGAGGCCGGGCTGGGCGTAGAAGCCGGACCGGGCGTAGAGACCGGACCGAGCGTAGAAGCCGGACCGGGCATAGCACCTGGGGCTAAGCTAACGGGCTAGGCTGGCAGTAGAGGCTGGGTTAGCTGAAGAAGCCCTGCTAACTGTAAGGGCTTTACTAGCCTTTCTAGACTTCCTAGCAGGAGCAGGGGGAGCTAAGGGCCAGAACCACACTGAGTCTCCTAACTGAGGAAGCCATAGGTTTAGCTGTAGGGCCTGTAGAACTAGCAGTGGCTGTCCTAGCAGGGGATGCTAAGGAAGTAGCTGACAAAGCTATATTGGCTACAGGGGCTACATGACCTGGGCTAGCAGGGAGAGCTGAGGTGCTAGCTGTAGGTGCTAAGTTAGCAGGGAGAGCTAAGGTGCTCTTTACCACAACTGTGGTAAACAAATCAATACAATGCAATGGCACGACAATGAATGTGAGGAACGGGCAGCTCTATATACTGCCCGTGATTACTAATAAGTGCCAGCTGGAATAAGGTCAGGCATGGCCAAGGCTGGAGAACACAAGGCATAGTGAAACAAAACTCACATCATTAATAAAAGCATGTGTAAAGGAATTTTCCTCTTTAGCAGAAAGGCGTTGAATCATTTATATAAGAAGTTACCTAAGGCAGGTTTTTATCACCCTCAGATCATATTGGTGAGAGGACACAACGAGAGAGAAGGAGTGACCTGTGAACAGCCTAACGGGACCAGGCAAAGAGGAACACAACCCAAAGACCTGAACGACCCACAACAGCTGAACCACGAAAGACACAACCAGGGCGACGACACACGACAGACTCACATAAACATCGACTGAATGTATAATAACAAGCAAAAATGGATTGCTAAAGGAAGGAATGATCACAGAGCCACATTGCATCACAGTTGAACAAACCATAAATTGCCAAATTATATTGTTAAACAGGACAGAACCAGCTGGTTTGTTGTCTCAAAAGAAGACAAAGGTTTGTTTTGCCCATTGATAGTATGTACCACAGCAATATACTAGAACAATGCATAACGGTTATCATAATCACCTTTTATATCAGTTTATTTTTATATAAACCACTAGGTTAACGGTTTTAAATGTTTTTTTTATACATTAGCC
This sequence comes from Notolepis coatsorum, assembly GCF_963971535.1. Classification (NCBI taxonomy): domain Eukaryota; kingdom Metazoa; phylum Chordata; class Actinopteri; order Aulopiformes; family Paralepididae; genus Notolepis; species Notolepis coatsorum. Next base: position 71,726,652 of record NC_140171.1, on the reverse strand, counting down.
ACTAGGTTAATGCCTATTTGTAAATCCTGTTCCTGATAATTATGCACACAATTTTGTGTTTTTTACCCTGTGCACTCTGACCACACAGAGACAGTGTTCACATGTGTTTAATTGGTTGAGTATTACTATGTCTGTATGTGTGCGACCATGATCTTAGCTCCCATTGATATTATCATGAAGACACATAGCTAACACTTAAATGTCTGATTCACAACGTGAATGACTGGAGATAAGTGCCAAGCCAAGATATGCGCTAATGATTATGTTGTTTGTTTGATATCAGAGTTGAGGACCACTCATTGATATAGGTATTTGAGGGGTTAAATCAGATTATTATTAATACAAGAAAAGGGTGATATTCCCACATCTCTGATATCAAAATAACACACTGACCTTAATCCAGTCAAATCAAGTCATGAATTACGTATGTAAATATTTCTATTTTACGCTGTTATTTCAACCACCAGATTAAGGATTTGAATTGACTTTCATTCATTAATCCGGTAAATCAATAGATTACATTGGCCATTTTTCATTATTTTCTATTCATTCATTATCTGATAACCAATGGATTACAGCAATCTCATTCTTTTACCGTTTCTATTCACTTTTCATTATTTTACTTGTTCCAAATAATCCTGGTATATTATATATTGGTCTCACCCACATTATAAAGAGAAAGAAGGGACTAACTGTGGAATAATATATTCAGGAGCCCCAACTTTCATATAAAGACATCCCCCCCTTCTCCTTTGTCCCCTATCCTGTGCCCCCCCCCCCCCCCAACTCATTTGACCTATCAAATGGGCCCATCCCCCTTCACACTATATAATCCCCCTCCTCACAAAGATTCAGCCTTCTCTACCTGAGCGATTTCAGCTGATCACCTGGGCGAGAGCCTCAGCCATTTTCTCTGACTACATGTATCTATCTGTCTGGCTAATAAACCTTATTAACTGGATCTCAGTTGACTGAGTACGTTCTTCAGGATATCCACGATATCCCACAAGTGGGAGCCATCGATTCCTTCTTTGGAGGACAAGAACTTGGAGGTTTGGCCCCAGCATCCACCAGGTGGTGTGGTATTTGACTGAGCGTTTGCATAATATATTGAACCTAGCGTCAAAACACGAAACACGAATCACCCTGGAATTCATATCAAGACATAATATGCTTTGACTTCTCGAGTTTTAGAAACACGTTTGAAGTGAATAGCAACTGTTGAATGACTTGAAAGTCTGAGAGTAGCTATTGCATTCTAATTTCTAGACCATAACATGCTTTACATTAACACATTCCCTGCCACGCACTTTCAGCATCTTATACCATTCTCTGCCAGTACTGTAAGTCTATGGAGATGTTCACCTTCTTTGCAGGGCTATAACTTTTTTAATTGTATTGCTAAATTGACATTACTATGGCCCATTCAACATCGATTATCTATCGATCAGGATGTAGGAACGTTTTACTTTTTCATGCATACATTCATACGAAAATACCATCTAGAATATAAAAATGTTTTGATCGTTTTCTGCAGTAATTCCTAGAACGTGAGATATCTTCGTTTGTTGCCGATCCACGCTATATTAAAAATTTCAACTGTACATGATCCTAAACGTTATGACTGATCATGCGCGGATGAACGGAGGGGGGGGGGTCGTTTATAATTCCGTGATCGTCGTTAAATGCTTTATGTAGTATGGGTGATATATAGATCAGAGCAGTTTGCATGGATAATAATAAACAAACAGGCTGAAAGTAACACCAATGTCCTCTTACCGTTGGGCGATGAGACTGGAGCAAAAAGATCCCAGTTATTTGATGGGGATCAAGTCGATCCATTTCCGGTTTGTATAATAATAATACACGCCCAAATCATGTCGATTATTGAGTTATGGAAGCGATACATATCCACGGTGTGTGGCTAGAGTCCCGCAACGATATTCGAGTGACCGGACGCATTTCGGAGACGCACCGAGATCCAACCGGCCATTTCCGGTTTGGCAACTCGCCGATCATCCACCAGGGGGCAGTATTGAAGCGTTGCAGAGTTGTGCCGGCTCACACAGCATCAGACCAGGCTCCGTGAGGGAAATATGAATAACATGGCAAAAATATGAAATATGATCTCAATAACATCGTACGCCGTGGATTGGCAGAATTCGCATGAACTTGAAACCCGTCTATCCGAGCTCTGGGAGGGTCATCAAAGAGAAGCCTCCTATTATCGGTCCTTGCCCCACAATGGTGGGACGAACTTGACCTTTCCTGCACATTTTAACTGTTCTTCTTTAACTTTTTTTTTTATTCCAGAATGTATGTTTGTAAGTGCAACATTTTACAATAAACAAACAAACTTCCCACCACAGTTAGGACAGCCGAAAGCGGTCCAATCTTTCGCCGTCGACTAAAGACACACTTGTATTTATTTGTATTTATTTATTAACACAGTTAAACAAAAGTAAAAACAATACATAATAAGTTATAACCATATTGTGAAGGAGAAGTTAGAAGCCTAGAGGCTTATCAAGAACTTCCCGTTTTGTAAAATCAAACATACAAAAATATACATGTTATAAAACTTCTTCAATCAATGTCTAAAAAATATTAAACGAACTAACCTTACTGTTATGCACTTGTCCTAATATACTAACCTACACTGTAGCACTCAACACTTTGATGAACATTGTTTATCACCTGATAGAGTTGTGCCCTTCCTGATGACTTGTCGTACAGAACTTGTAAGTCGCTTTGGATAAAAGCGTCAGCTAAATGTAAATGTAAACCTTATAGAAAAAGTATGTGCATATGAATACTAGCAATGGGGAAGGTGTATTTATTAAAAAATGTAAGTGTGTAATAGTGTATAAGAGCATGCATTAGGAATATTGCAGGAGGAAGCAGAATAGAGTATAGTTGTAGTGACTGACTGACCATGTTATATTCAGTGTCCCTGGGGTACAGTGGTTTGCCCTGAAATAGCTCAGCCATCACACAACCCAAAGACGGCAGGCCCAAGATAATATCTGGAGCCCTGAGGGTAGAACGACAAGAACACACATCATCAAGTTCAAGTTCTTTAATAGTTGTCATACAGAAGTACAGAATACTTTCATACAAAATGCTTCTTACTGTTACGCTCCAGAGACTGTGCTAGACAAGATAGTATCAAATAACATAATAACATAATATAGCATGAATTTAGAAGAAGAAAATTAGGTCACAGTGTTCGGTATAGACATATGTACAATGTTCTGAGTTACCATATAATATACAATACACAATACTATGCAGTGTACTAATGTACAGTACTATCTAGTGCAAAGCAGAAATGGGATGAGGTACAATTTTAGGTACAATTTACAGTAAGGTGTACGAGTTGTAGTGCAATCCTTCATCCATAAATATAAAGTGTGGGGAGTGGGTGCTACAGTGTGTTTGTTTAAAGTGGGTGTGTGCTATAAAGTGTGTGGAGTGGGTGCTACAGTGTGTTTGTTTAAAGTGAGTGTGTGCGTGTGGATGTGTGTGCTATGTGCGTTTGGTGGTTGTTGTTGTGTAGTGTTCATTCATTGTTCGTTTAGCAGCCTGATGGCCTGGGGATAGAAGCTACTTCTGAGTCTTTCTGTGCTCGCCTTGAGACTCCGGTATCGCTTGCCTGACCGCAGCAGTTCAAAGAGGCAGTTGTTCGGGTGACTGGAGTCTTTAATGATTCTCTTAGCCTTGCCCTTGCAACGCTTGTAGTAAATGTTCTGGAGGGTGGGGAGCCCCCCTCCAATTGTGCGTTCGGCTGCACGTGTCACTCTTTGTAGTCTGCTTCGGTCTTTTGCAGTGCTATTCCCAAACCAGGAGGTGATGTTGCCGGTCAAGATGCTCTCTATTGTACATGAGTAGAAGTTCTTAAGGATCTTCTGGCTGACTTGGAACTTCCTTAGGCGCCTGAGGAAGTAGAGGCGTTGTCGTGCCTTCTTCACCACACTGTTAATGTGTGTGGTCCATGTCAAGTCCTCGGATATGTAGGCTCCGAGGTACTTGAAGCTGTTGACTCTCTCAACCGGTGCCCCGTCGATGCTGAGGGGGCTGTAGTCCTTGACCCCCGACCTCCTGAAGTCCACAATCATCTCCTTTGTTTTGCTGACGTTCAGGGAGAGGCTGTTTTCCTGGCACCATCCCGCCAGGACCTTGACCTCTTCCAGGTAGGCCCTCTCGTCGTTGGCAGAGATCAGGCCCACCACCACTGTGTCGTCAGCAAATTTGACGATTGTATTGCTACTCCGCTGAGCCACACAGTCGTGTGTGTACAGGGAGTAGAGGAGGGGACTCAGAACACAGCCCTGGGGGGCCCCTATGTTGAGGGTGATGGATGAGGAGGTGCAGTTGCCTGCTCTCACCACCTGGGGTCTGCCAGTCAGGAAGTCCAAGACCCACTGGCAGAGGTCATAGCCCAAGCCCAGGTCCCTGAGCTTGGCTATGAGTATGGAGGGGACTATGGTATTGAATGCCGAGCTGTAGTCGATGAATAGCATTCTCACATAGTTCCCCTGCCTCTTGTCCAGGTGTGATGCTGCTGTGTGCAGCACATGGGATATGGCGTCCTCCGTGGACCTGTTGGGGCGGTATGCAAATTGCAGGGGGTCCATGTTGATGGGGAGGGAGGAGCAGATGTAGCCCTTTACTAGCTTCTCAAAGCACTTCATGGCTATGGAGGTGAGAGCTACAGGGCGGTAGTCGTTGAGGCAAGCAGGCTTGGATTTTTTGGGTACAGGGATAATAGTGGACTTCTTCAGGCAGGTGGGGATGACAGCCTGTTCTAAGGACAGGTTAAATATGTCAGTGAATACTGGGGCCAGTTGGTCGGCACAGACTTTTAGGACGCGGCCGGGGATGCCGTCCGGACCTGCTGCCTTCCTGATATTCACTTTTTTAAAGGTCCGCCTCACCTCATGCTCTGTTACCCTGAACACTGCGCCTCCATCAGCAGCCGACCCCCCCCCCCCCCCCATTGCCGAGGCTTGTGAGCTGGTGTTGTTATTACCAGCATCAAACCTCGCATAGAAGGTATTGAGGTCGTTTGCTAAGGAGATGTCACTGTTCAGTTTGAGGGAGGCGCCTTTGTAGTCTGTCATCGTTTTGAGCCCCTGCCACATAGCTCTAGAGTCAGCTTGTTCAAACTGGAGTTCAATTTTATCCCTGTAGCGCCGTTTGGCCTCTGACACTGTCCTCCTTACGTTGTGTCGCGCCACCTTGTGGTCATTCATGTTGCCTGCCACTAGGCCGTCATTGTATGCTTTGGTGCGCTCTCTCAGAGCTTCACGGACGGATTTGTCTACCCAGGGTTTTTGATTTGGGTAAACTTTCATTTTGGTAGTGGGGATTGTTTCTTTCACCCTAGTACAGACATAGTCCAGCACTGTCTCCGTGTAGGCATTAATGTTATCTGTGTCGCGGAACACAATCCAGTCTGTGTGGTGAAACACTGACCGGATCGTCTCTTCTGACGTCAGATCCCATTTCTGCACCTCTCGCGAGACTACGGGAGTACTTTTAATTCTCTGTCTGTACTTTGGTGAAAGGAAAATGGATGCGTGATCTGACTTGCCAAAGCCACTATCAGAATGAGCCTTGTAGCCACCTTTAAATTGCGTGTAACAGTGATCTAGGATGTTACCGCCTCTGGTGTTGCAAGTCACATGCTGATAGAAGTCGGGCAATACCTTTCTCAGATTGGCGCTATTGAAATCTCCCAGTACTAAAATGGCGGCGTTAACGTTAGCCACTTGTATTCTATTTACCTCGTCGTGTAGTCTGGAGAGCGCAACCTTGTTGCTGGCTTGCGGTGGAATATACACTCCGACCAGGACGATCGCCGTTAACTCCCTCGGGAGGAAGAAAGGACGACACTTGATGGTTATATATTCCAGTTCTGGGGAGCAGTGGTTGGATAATTCCTTCACGTTCGTTGGATCACTCCAATTTTTGTTAAACATGAAGGCAATACCTCCTCCACATTGTTTACCGGACTCTGATGACCGATCCTTGCGATGTATAAAGAAGTGATCCGCTGGTTGAATTGCGTGATCTGGAACCTCCGGTGTGAGCCATGTTTCGGTGAAGCAAAGGACATTGCAGTCCCTAACGTCTCTTTGATATTGAATCCTTGCTCGGATGTCATCCAGTTTATTGTCTATTGATTGTACATTGGCTAGCAATATACTGGGCAGTGGTGTGCGGTGGCGTCTGGATCTCAGCCTGTTTCGGATCCCAGCCCTCTTTCCTCGTCGTCTTTTCCTGGGCTCTGGGAACAAAGGGTCTGGTCCTAATCTCCGGAGAATTTCTTCAGGCCATTGATGTGGTTCGGAAAGCTGATCCAGCGAGTAATCCAGTTGGTAAGTTTCCCGTAATCCAATGTCTATGAGTGACTGACGGTCATATACATTAAATGCACCAACAGTTGGTACGCACAAAACTCTAAAAACTATAAATATTAACAAAAGTAAACAGTCTCGACGGAGCGAACAGAGAGGCAGCCGGTCGGAGCGGCGCCAACATCATGATATGTTTGCAAGCTTTGAGGACTACAATTAAAACATTAGACTAGATTATCTTGATCCTGAGGGACTGCTGCACACGATCCACCAACATGATGTTTTCTGGCTGTATGTCACAATGCATGAACCCAATTATTTTGAATGCATTTAATGCGACAGCCAGCTGAAAGTACACAGTCAAGAATACAGGACAGTTGAACATTGATGATGTTTTGAAATGGGCATTCATTTCATAGTGGTTTCAACAAGGGGAGATGGGTATTCTTCTTCAGGGACATTTTCTTTCTGTTTGGTACCATTACTGTGTAGTAAGTTGTGAAATCTACAGTCTCATCGATACCTGTTGTGTGATTGGCTGTATGTCAATTAAAGGCAGGGGCTTTAACCTGAATTGATGGAGGTTGATATCCATCACCTCAAACACCAGACAAGGGTGACCTTCGTGCAAGAAGCAATCATGAAGTTGTCTGTGTCTGGGTCCAGATTGCTGAGTTTCTTTTATACCGTCACCTGGAGACACGTGAGGTTGTAGAGTTCACATTTAACACAATTTGAAGCCCAGATGAAGTGTAGAACCAAACAAAAAAGATGTTAACTTTGGCAAGCTTAGATATGCTTCTGCAATTCCGATTATCTCAGGACATCGTAGAGCACATCTACATACAATAGGCAAACATTTGTCCTCATTCTCGAACAGACATACATAAAAGTTACCAAGGAATTCCTTCGTAACTCGATTAACGAACTTATTCTGCATTCTCGAACGGCTTCGTATGGTAAATTCTTTGTAGGATTTACGAACCCGAAAAGGCAGTCGTAAGTCGGACAGAACGGTGTGCGCCCGTGTTTCCAACAGCTTTCTCTGGGACAAGTCATTGGGGATTGCCGATAGTACAGACATCCGTGGAATTAAATAATTATAATGATAATTAATACGACAATATTTGCATAATTAATAATAAAGTTTTGCATTTATAGTCCTGACTTAATGAGGCATCGTGAGCATTACACACACACTGCAAACTAAATAAATAATAAACTAAACCGATCGCCGCGGATATAGCTACTGTATAGTGGAATATACTGTATTATACTGTTACACTCCACGCCAAACCGGAAGTGGCGCTTGGTGCATCTGGGAGAATCCTCCGGTATAGTAATATCTTGTAACGTGGATCAAGAGACTCAATCGAGTGCATTGGTATCGCTTTCGAAACGCAATAATCAATATGATTTCGGCGTTTATTGCGTTATACAAACGGGAAATGGATCTAGCAGATCGACGTCAAATAATTTGAATATTTTTCCTCCAGTCTCATCGGCGAACGGTAAGAGGAATCTAGCGTTATTTTCAGCCCGATTGTTTATTTATTTCACGGCAATCCATCTGATCAACGTATCAACCCATAGTAAAAAAAAAAGACGCTACTGACGATCAAGGAATTATAAACGACCCCCTCCCCTTTCCTTCACGCATGATGAAGCGTAATGTATACCGATCATATACATTTGAATTTCTTATTATAGCGTGTATAGGAAAGAAACGCCAATCGATAATCTATCATATGCGTCAGGGCCTATAACTCGCGTTTTAGGAATTACTGCAGAAAACGTTAAAAACATACTTCAGCCACAGACTCATACCCCCCCGACACTCAACTAACCGCCTCGGACAGTCCTTCATACCAGCGGCCAGTCCTTCATACCAGCGGCCATCAGGCTCCACAACAGTGGGGAGCGACTAGCGGCCTCCAGGCTCCACAACAGGGGGCAGCGACTGCTGCCAGGCATTGACCTAGGACTAATAGGAACCCAAGGAGGACAATAACACTACCTTATGCATACTGCACCTTATGTGGATACTGTGATACTGTGAATAATGTATATTTCAGTTAGTTAGATAGTAAATTATAACACTACCTGATGCATACTGCACCTTATGTGACACTGTGAATACTGTGAATATATATTTCAGTTAGTTAGATAGTAAATTATATTGACCTATTTGTTTACACTGCTTGTGTTGTTTTTACTACCTGTACCCCCCTTCCCCCATGCTGTTATGATGCCTGAATTTCCCCAAGGGGATCAATAAAGGAATATCTTATCTTATCTTATATTCACGACGGTATTAACACGACAATGTATGAATGAAAAAATATAACGTTCCCACATCCGGAACGATAAATACCCGATGTTGAATGGGCCATAGTAATGTCGATATAGCTATAATATTTAAAAAGTTATAGCCCTGCAAAGAAGGTAAACATCTCCATAGGGTTACAGCACTGGCAGACTGGGCCCAAGGATGGGTACAATGCATGGCGGACAATGTGTTAATCCGCATGCAAGCCCAGACAAAAAAAATTAAGTTATTATTAAACAACAAATGGCATCAGAGTAGTTGCATTTGTGTTACAGAAGCTATTGAGCTTGATCGGGAGGCTATACTGTGATGCAATACACGATACTAACTAGAGATTAGCGTCACATAGCTGGCCTTTTTTTTCTGAAAACCCAAGCACATATTGTTCCATAGCATACGCCTTCAGTTGATCATGACAAATCCTCTATTACCTTGACGATTAAAAAGCCTCCATAATTTAGTAAATAAAGCTGTTAGCTAAATAGCTAACCAACTAAATACAATAGACAGTGGTATCCTGAGGTAACGTTATGACAACGTTTGCTAGTCGAAATGACTGGACACACACAGGGACAAGTTAAACATCAATCAATTAATTTATTCCAACAGGTAGTTTGAGCTGCATGTGAGCCGCGGTCTTTCTCTCCTCTCCTTTGGAAACTAATGACGTTACGTTAGCTCGAAAAGCACAGAACCGGCCGACCCAAGTTAAGCTGCTAGCAACAGACACTATAACACTTCCGGTCGGGGGTTTTCAAAATGAAAGAAACAGGAAAAACATTTATTTTGTAAATTTGTGGCATGCACTTATTATCTTGAGACGTTTTCATTTTTACGGAAACCTTAAAACGAAACGAAAACGAAACAGATCAAAATCATTTTAGTCTGGACAAGGCCTGAGAGAGAGAAGGGGGGGGCGGGCGGTGGTGTGAGTCCTCAGCCCTTGTGTGGGTGAATGTAACAAGTTCCTAATGTTTACTTTCCCCTATTATTTCATGCACACTGTATTCATTGTTATTTTGTGCATCACTGTTTTTTTTTATCCACTTTTTCTCCTTATTTTCTATTTTTCTCCCATCCCAATTTCGCTGTTTCCAATTCTCCCCTCCCCTGTCTTGAACGTTGCTCGCATATGCCCCCCACAGGTGGGTCGTAGGGAGGATAGAAGCCTTGCATCACGTGTCCCCTCTGGTACACGAGGAGGCAGCCTGTCACATCTTTTCACCTTCCAGCACGGACTCTCATTGGTGAGGTGTAACGTGTGGGAGGCTCACACTTCCCCCGCTATTTCCTGTCTCTGCTGTGCAGGCGTCCCCCAACCGACCTGTAGGAGTCGCTGTCCACAACATCCAGATTACCACCCATCGACTTCCACCCGCTGACTCTGCCAATTGAGCCAGTATGACGGCCGGCCCAAGCCGGAGGCAACGCCGACAGACTGATTTGAACCCGGTGTCTCTTGCGTTGGAGACAAGCGCAATGTCCGCTGCGCCACCCAGCCGCCCTTGCATCACTCTGTTTTGAATTTGATGCAAATTTGCAATGCATGAGGGCCTGTTGTGTTAAATGGCTCCATCAGGCTGCTCAACGAACAATAAACACTATGCAACAACCATCAAATGCACACACATCCACACGCACACACTCACTTTAAACAAACAACTCACTGCAGCACCCACTTTACACACTTTAGAACACCTAAACACACTTTACACTTTATATTTATTGGTAAAGGATTTGCACTACAACTCGTACACCTTACTGTAAATTGTACCTCATCCCATTTCTGCTCTGCAGTATTGTATATTAGTACATTGCATAGTATATTGTATGGTAACTCAGTTACTTCTATTCTGCATCGAACATTGTACATATGTCTATACTGTGACCTCTATTTTTACTTCTATTTTACATGCTATACTATTTTATTTCATACTTATCTTGTCTAGCACAGTCTCTGGAGCGTAACAGTAAGAAGCATTTTGTATAAAAGTATTCTGTACTTCTGTATGACAACTATTAAAGAAACTTGAAACTTGAACTAAAGCAAGCATTTGTTGACTCTCATGTTGATAAGAGTATTAAAACTTGGAACTTATAATCTTTTCATCTCCGTACATTTCCGTTTTATACGTGGTGAATATGAGTATAGTTTGAGTGATTCTGAGTAATCCCAGGAAAAGACGCGAAAACAGGGGGGGGGGGGTACTATGCTTCGAGCGCCACCAACGCCAAACGCTACACAGTACATTACAGACACAACCAAAATCATCGGATCAACACAAGATTGGTAAGTCCTTACCTTGTCTCTGATGTACTGCAAAAAGAATAATCCAATTATCTGATCGCCATTCCAAATATTCATTGCGGTCGTTTGTCCAACGTTATCCAGCATTGCAGATGATCTGGCGGGCGGGGACCCTCGTCGAGGTAACTGTGGTGACCGTTTGTCTTGCCGGAGTGTTCAGACCCCACCCGGCGGGCGGGGACCCTCGTCGAGGTAACTGTGGTGACCGTTTGTCTTGCCGGAGTGTTCAGACCCCACCCCCACGCCTCTGCTTGGCCAAGAAAACAAACCACATCGTTTCAAATGGAGTGCAATGGCGGCCGCAAGGCATTAGGCGGCAGTAGTGACCGTTTGCGATCTCAGACACATTCAGGACAGCATGTACAAGGTGCCTCGAAATATTTAAATCCTGCACCAGAATGCAGGAAATTAAGACTTTGTAACAAAGATGTTCCTGGTGGGGGACCCCCAGCTTAAAAAGTGGCCTGACTGGGGCTATATTTCGCACTATATTTCCCGCCCTGAATGATTTCCCCAGTCCGGCCCTGCAAGTATGCATTACATACAGTATGCAAAGCTCTATAACAAACTGCAGCGGATTCTGAGGGTTAAGTCAAACTCATCCTAACTAATTATTGCAAGTTCGCATCGTGTTTTCGAAGGGATCAACAGAAAGCCCAAAGGCTGTTGGGGTGAAAACACAAATTAGCCTTTTTACTCCAAAGTCTCCTTTCAAATCCTCCAGTCGATGAACACTCAGTGCTGCCACCACTGGTCACCAATAAGATCAGCACTTCGGAGAGAAAAAGGATAATTTTATACTGTATTGTATGTATTGTTTTCAACCCATCTGCCTTTGTCTTTGAGCTTTCTGTTGATCCCTTCGAAAACATAATGCAAACTTGCTAGCCCACAAGATAATCTGGTTACTGATAGTGTAGGTGTGTGCAGGGGGAAATGCCACCGGGTGATCCTGCATCCGGAACCACTCTTCTCCAGTTGTAGTAACACTGGGCTGTCCCCCTCTCCTCTCCCCTTTACTACAGGTGTCCCTGAAACAAAACCATTCATAATTGATACATACATGCGCAGGCACAGAAACACAGAAGCTGATCCCACACAAAAAGGCAGCCTGCGACCGCTCCCCAATTAGTCCAATCACACAGTTCCAGCTGCCTCTGATCATGGCAATCAGTGAGTCTTCATATAACCTTGGGTAAATGGCAGTTCACACAGTCTTTAGTCATAAATGAATAAAAGCACAGGAAATCCACGGTCCACCTGCTGTGACAATAGCTGAGATAGTGCTGTGATTATCTCTAAATCCACATTGGTGCAGACTTAATACTGAGTGACTTGAAAGACTGAAAGATTCTTCAGATTCCAGGATTTCTGCAAAGCAGGGTAGTTTGGAGATAATCATTTAACTAATCTCTATCACCTCCTTTGTGTAATGCAATCACATTGTCCCATTTCCCAACACTAGGAAAACCGCCCTGTTGAAATAGAAAGATGATATGCGTTAATTGCTCTGATAATTAGAGTGGACAGTTTTAGAAAAGAATAATCAACAATTTATCCTCTCCAGTTGAACTTCTGGTATCATTGGATTGCAATGCTTCAAGTACATCATTAGGAAAGAAAGTTTGAAACGTGAACTGACAATCAAAGTTGATGGTGCATGCACAATCATCATCATCAATAAGAAAGGGCCCTGTAAATTCCTTTTCCCCTACAGTAGATGCCCAGCATCAGCTAAATGTTTATTGAAGGCAAATCTCTGTTCAGAAATCAAACCAGAAGTTACCATATTTAAGGTAGTGGATTAGTGGTTTAGATTGTGTTTTGAGTTTACTGATTTCCCAAAAATGTCCCGGTATGAGCTACTGTAGTAATTAGGTTTAAATAATAATTAGATACATTTTTTCTCACAGCTGAAGTACATTTATTTCTAGGTTGTCTAAATGATAGCCAGTGTAAAGGATCCCCTGAATGTCTGGCATGAAACCAGGCAGCGTGAATATTTTCGGCAACCAACTTGTGTTTAGCGTTTCTCTGATTGGCCACTACGCCCATGTGACCGCGGCAGCGCGAGAGAGCTGCAGCGCGGAAATAGGCTGTCTATTGCCTCGCGCTGCAGCGCGGAAATAGGCTGTCTATTGCCATTCTCTAAGACAAACTCTAACCTTAACCAGCTCCTTAACAGCGCCTAAACTTAACCCTTCTAACCTTAACCAACTCCGAAACAATGCCTAACCTTAACCTTAACCATAACCAACTCCGAAAGAATATTGCCATTCTCTAAGACAAACTCTAACCTTAACCAGCTCCTTAACAGCGCCTAAACTTAACCCTTCTAACCTTAACCAACTCCGAAACAATGCCTAACCTTAACCTTAACCAACTCCGAAACAATGCTTAAAGTTAACATGCCTAAACTTAACCGGTGAAAGAATTCACATTAAAAAAAGAAAAAGAAAAAAAAATTGAAGGGAATCGAAAAAGGGGGGATTACTGCTACATAATGCTGCCGCGACGGAGCTCCGCGGCAGAGCGGAGCGGTAGACGCAAGTTGGGCGTGGCTAGACACAAGTTGGTTGCCTTTAATATTTAGGCAACCAGGCACTGTTCCTTTCCATAAGCAAAGCTGACAGCTCATGTGAAAAACTGAAAAAAAAATTGTTAGAAAGGCTTGGTCACTAAAATGTCAGACTCCTCTTTGTGACGCTTTGCCTTCTCTAATATCATACTTCTGATACAAGCAATAGGTGATCACTAATTCCAACCTCGAAGACACCACAAGCAATACGTACAAACAAGCGTAGACCTAGACAGACATGGATAGCCACCTGTTCACCTGTGAGATCATCGTTGCATAACAACACTTATTGTTTTCCTCTCTCATCTGCTCCTATCTTCCGGCTGCTACTATCTCCAACCACAACAAACACACAATGACATGGTGATGTTAGCGTTAGCTTTGACACAGCTTCCTGTCTGTGAGGGAGCACGCTCCCTGACAGCTGTTATCTAGGGGCTCTGCTGGGAGCAGCGCTATCTGAATGACAGTCAGGAAGCCAGATAAGATTCCATCAGGCCCTGGGAGGAGGACATGCTCTCTAGTGCTACATGGATGGACCGCATTCTGCCTGTGACAGCCCTGTCAGCCTATCCCGCTTCTCAAAGAGACAACAACTGCTCCAAGGACTGCAACAAATGGCTCCCTGTCCTTTGAGTTCACATTAGGTCACCCCTAAATCATGCACTGCTTTTTTAGCGATATGAACAGTCTCTGTCACAAGCTTATCAGATGATAAACAATATAGACAATAATATACAATGAGTCAGATTACTGTGGCAAGTAACAGCACTGGCCACCTTGGTCAAATATTGCTTTTGAATGTGGCATGTTCACCTGATTCACTTAGTTGCAGAGCTGGGACCAAGTCGTTCTAGTTGTTTTGTTTTGGATTTGTTTAAATTTGCATTTTAGTGCAAGGAATGGTTGTATGCGCTGTTCATTTGTTGCTCATTTTTGTTCTAGTTGTTTTGTTTTGAATTTGTTTAAATTTGCACTTTAGTGCTGGTTGTAAGCGCTGACCATCAAATTTACTTTATTTAATTGGATAGGGGGCAGGTGATAGGGGGCAGGTAGTAATAAGAATTTATTCTTCTTCCTGCTCCTTTTCGCTTATGGGTGTATTTGATTATAATAACTAAATGAATTATAGGAATTTGTAATGTACTGTAATACACTACCATGTGCGAAACAAAATAAAATGAAATAGTTTAGCAAGTCCCAAGTAAGCCTCAAGTCTTTACACTAAAGTCCCAAGTCAAGACAGGCAAGTCTCAGGAAAGTCAGAAGTTTGGAACTTTGGGTTTCAAGTCCTAAACAAGTCATAATGTATTATTTACAAATGTAATGTTATTTCAAAAAGCTAACAGAGTAATAGTTGCTGACAAATTGGTCCAATGTGGAACTGTACATAAACATATTTGTTTATGTAAAATATATATACTCCAGTCCTCCTACTTAATATGTAGAAAATAAAAATATAGACTATTCTGTTGACATTGCTTTTTACATGAAAGCTAATTCTATAGTAGGCTATAGGCTAGGTATGATATGTTGTTACGTTCTGGACACCGACCTCGGTCGGTGACCACCCACATTCCTGGCATATGTCACTGGGCTTGTCACCTGTCATTTCCCTGTCAATTAGTGCTGTCACTTAGGGGTGGTTCCTGATTGGCTGTCACGGGGGTGTGTGTGGAATGTTGGTATTTGGTGTCTATGTAACATACCTCTCTTCTGCTTGTCCATTGTCAGGTCTTCACTAATTGCGTTCGGGGATAACGCGGACGGTTCTACTCTGGACCTCCAATAAGCTCCCTTTTACCTTATTTTCCACTTGTGCTATTAGCACTTGTTCTCTCTTAGAATTTACTCTGTGTTCTTACTATTAAAGTCGAACCTGTTCAAGAGTAAACACTCTCTGTCTCTGTGATTGCCTTCACCCATTGGAATTCACCTACCTGCATTCTGACAGAAGACCTGACCATCAGAATTCCATGGAGGCCATCATGGAGATGCTCCGGACGCAGGGAGCAGCCCAGACACGGATGGAGGAACATCAGCAGCTGGTCAGCGCCGAGTTAATCCGACTCAATGGGGTCGTCGGATCATCCCAAGCGGTGGCGCAGTCGGCGTTGGCCACAGCCCGACAAGCCCAAGAAGGAGTGGCTGGTGTTCAGTCGGCGGCGGGAGAAGCAGCGCTCCACGCAGAGGAGAGTCGGGGGGTGTTCGGGGTCCAGGAGCGGTCCCGCGAACCACATCTGCAGGCGCCCGCTCGCTATGACGGATCACCGGATGGTTGTCGGGAATTCATCACCCAGTGTCTACTCGTTTTCCGGCTGCAACCACGATAATTTCCATCGGAGACAGCGCAGGTAGCGTATATTATCACACTGCTCACCGGTCAAGCTCTCTCCTGGGCTACGGCGGAATTAGAGGCAGGGGCGATAGTCTGGACGCCTTTACCCGGGAATTGAGAAGAGTATTCGATACTTCCCGGGTACTCTCGATCTTCGAGGCTGGTGGTCGTCTTCTCGACTGCCGGCAGGGCCTCCGCACGGTCGCAGCTTATGCTATCAATTTTCGGATCTTGGCTCGGGAGACAGCTTGGGCGGAGAACGTCTGCGTGGTTCTGTTCGTCAGGGGACTCTCAGCGCGGATACGAGATGCGCTCTCCGCGCGTGAGATCCCCGAGCAGCTGGAAGTGCTGATCAACACCACCATCAAGATGGACAATCGGCACCGGGAGAGGGAGAAGGAGCATGTCAACAACACCCAGCCCCAGGTATGTTTTCCTTCTTCTCCTGGTGTTGATAATTCCATGCATTACACGAGTGGGCCACTGGGTGATGAATCCATGCAGCTTGGAGCGCTGTCGCTCTCGGACGACGAGAGGCAGCGCTTCATCAAAGAGCGACGCTGCTTCCGGTGCGGCCGCACCGGTCACCGCTTGGGCAGCTGTCGGGTCCAGGCTGTATCGGCTCGGCGCCAATCGGGGATGGAAGGTGCGCCGTCGGGCTTCGAAAAGGCGCCAGCAGGTGGGCTCATTCCTGCCAAAACCACGGATTCTCGTACATTTTTTGAGGTGGCGATCAACTGTGGGGGTGACATTAGGGGAACTAAGGCTCTCATTGACTCAGGGGCGGCGGGCAATTTTATTCACGTGGGATTGGTGAAGGAGTGGGGAACCCCAGTGGAGGATTTAGGGGTTCCCTTACCAGTTTATGCCCTGGACGGTCGGCCTCTGGGCAGTGGGAGCGTCACCCAGCGCACAGTTCCCTTACACATCCGGGTGGAGGGTGGGGAGTGGGAATGGGTTACATTTTTTGTCATCTTTTCCCCCTATTCTGTCATGGTGTTGGGTCATCCCTGGTTGTCGTCATGTGTTCGTGTCATTAATTGGAGCACGGGCGAACTCTCAACGGCGGCCGACGTCAAGTCGATCGTCAGCGGGAGTTTGCCCAAACCCTTGTCTCCCCCCCCCTCTTCTCTTTTGTCTCCTCCCTCTTTCTCCAGGATGGTGGGGAGCAGATTCTGATCTACCCTCTAATCCCGATTTAATAGGGGTGCCTGAGATCTATTGGGACCTGGCGGACGTTTTTAGCAAGACGCGTGCTAAAGCACTTCCGCCTCATAGATCATACGACTGTCCCATTAATCTTCTACCCGGTACCTCCCCGCCTCGCGGGCGAATGTTCTCTCTCTCACGCCCCGAAACCTTGGCCATGAACACCTACATAGAGGAGGCATTGCTTGCGGGGCACATACGCCCTTCCACTTCCCCTGCCGGCGCTGGCTTCTTCTTTGTTGATAAAAAGGATGGGGATCAGCGCCCATGCATTGATTATAGGGGATTGAATGACGTTTCCATCAAGAACCGATATCCTTTACCCCTCATGGACACGGCCTTTGAGTGCTTACAGGGGGCACAGGTCTTTTCTAAACTTGATTTACGTAATGCATACAACCTGGTCAGGATTAGAGAGGGAGACGAGTGGAAGACTGCATTTAACACACCCAATGGGCACTATGAGTATTTGGTCATGCCCTTTGGTTTGGCTAATGCTCCGGCAGTCTTCCAAGCCCTGGTTAACGACGTGCTGCGAGACTTGATTGGGGTGTCGGTGTTTGTCTACTTAGATGATATCCTGATTTTTTCTCGCGATATGGTGCAACACCAAATGCACGTTCGGGAGGTGCTAGACCGTCTCCTCAAGCATCAACTATTCGTTAAGGCTGAGAAGTGTGTGTTTCACACGGACACCGTGTCCTTCCTGGGCTTTGTGTTGACGAAGGGCGATCTGCGCATGGATCCAGCCAAGGTGAGTGCAGTTTTGGACTGGCCACGGCCTTCGTCGCTCAAGGGGTTACAACGGTTTTTGGGCTTTGCAAATTTTTACAGGCGCTTTATTCGCAATTTTAGCGCCTTAGCCAATCCCTTAACAGCTCTCACTAAGGCCTCTCTCCCTGGCTGTGAATGGTCGCCTAGGGCTGAGTCGGCCTTCTGCGATCTTAAACGTCGTTTTACATTTGCTCCTGTATTGATCCGCCATGACGCGGAGGTTCCGTTCATTGTGGAGGTGGATGCCTCTGACGTCGCGGTGGGGGGGTGCTCTCTCAGAGATGCTTAAAGGATGGGAAAGTGCACCCGTGTGCTTTTTTTCTCGCCGTCTGTCACCAGCCGAGCGTAATTACGACGTGGGTAATCGGGAGTTATTGGCGATCAAATTGGCACTGGAGGAGTGGAGACATTGGTTAGAGGGGGCGGCACATCCTTTCATTATTTGGACTGATCATAAGAACTTGGCTTACATCCAAGGGGCTAAACGCCTTAACGCTCGCCAGGCCAGGTGGACGTTGTTCTTCACACGATTTCGATATACCATCTCCTATAGACCCGGCTCCAAGAATATCAAACCTGACGCGTTGTCGCGCCAGTTTGATCTTCCTGGTCGGGAGGAGCAGCCCCATCCCATTATTCCACCGGCCTTGATTTTGGCACCCGTGTCTTGGGGCATAGAGAAGGTGGTAAGGTCGGCGCTAACGCAGGAGCCCGATCCTGGTGGGGGTCCTCCGGGGACGGTCGTATGTTCCCAAGGTGGCGCGCTCACGCTTGCTACAGTGGGCACATGCGTCATCCCTCACCAGCCACCCAGGGGCAACCAGGACCCTGGAATTTATCCGTAGGAGGTTCTGGTGGCCGACAGTGGAGGGGGATACGCGTTCCTTTGCGGCCTGTCCGGTGTGCGCACGTAGTAAGACCTCTCGACGGGCACCGGCGGGTCTCCTCCGACCACTTCCTATTCCTAAACGACCCTGGTCACACATATCTCTGGACTTTATTTCTGGTCTTCCCCTTTCGGACGGATTCACCACCATCTTGGTGGTGGTGGATCGGTTCTCTAAGGCGGCTCACTTTGTCCCTCTCCCCAAGCTTCCTTCGGCCCGGGAGACTGCTGATTTAATTATACAGCATGTCTTTCGGGTCCACGGGCTGCCAGTAGATATCGTGTCGGACCGGGGTCCTCAGTTCGCCTCCAGGTTCTGGAAGGCGTTTGCCGCCGGCCTCGGCGCCTCTGTCAGTCTGTCGTCTGGGTTCCATCCACAGTCGAACGGGCAGACGGAGAGGGTCAACCAGGATTTGGAGGGGGTCTTGAGATGTTACGTTGCCGGTAGTCCGGCAACGTGGAGTAGGAGGTTGGCTTGGGCTGAGTACGCGCATAATACCCTTCTCTCCTCTTCTACCGGTATGTCTCCCTTTCAGTGCCAGTATGGTTTTCAACCTCCTCTGTTTCCCGAGCAGGAGCAGGAGGCGGAGGTGCCCTCGGCCCAGGCACATGTGGCTCGCTGTCGCAGGACGTGGAAACAGGTTCGGAAGGCGCTACAGAAGGTTTCGGTTAGTACCCAACGGCAGGCTAACCGTAAGCGTCGTCCGGCTCCAGTTTACCGTCCAGGGCAGCGGGTTTGGCTTTCCACCCGGGATCTCCCTCTCCGGGTGGAATCCAAGAAGCTGGCTCCTCGCTTTATAGGACCATTTAAAGTGATTCATCGGGTTAATCCAGTGGCTTACAAGCTACGACTTCCGAGCTCTATGAGGGTTCATCCGACGTTTCATGTGTCCCTGTTGAAGCCATTCCTCTCATCGCCCTTGGCCCCGCCACTGCCTGTGGTTCCTCCGCCCCGGTTTATTGGCGGTCAACCCATTTACACGGTGCGGAGGATACTGGGTTGTAGGCGGAGGGGTAGGGGGTTTCAGTTCTTGGTGGATTGGGAGGGGTACGGGATAGAAGAGCGTTCTTGGGTGCCTCAAAGGGATATTTTAGATCCCAGCCTGATCGTTGATTTCCGGCGGCTGAATCCCGAGGCTCCTAGGTGAATGTCTGGTGCCGTTCGTCGGGGGAGGGTACTGTTACGTTCTGGACACCGACCTCGGTCGGTGACCACCCACATTCCTGGCATATGTCACTGGGCTTGTCACCTGTCATTTCCCTGTAAATTAGTGCTGTCACTTAGGGGTGGTTCCTGATTGGCTGTCACGGGGGTGTGTGTGGAATGTTGGTATTTGGTGTCTATGTAACATACCTCTCTTCTGCTTGTCCATTGTCAGGTCTTCACTAATTGCGTTCGGGGATAACGCGGACGGTTCTACTCTGGACCTCCAATAAGCTCCCTTTTACCTTATTTTCCACTTGTGCTATTAGCACTTGTTCTCTCTTAGAATTTACTCTGTGTTCTTACTATTAAAGTCGAACCTGTTCAAGAGTAAACACTCTCTGTCTCTGTGATTGCCTTCACCCATTGGAATTCACCTACCTGCATTCTGACAATATGTTATCCTTAAGCATTTGCATTTTCCCTTTAATTCTGCCTTCCCTTTAATTTGAACATTTCTTTCCAACATAGAGGTTGTAGTCACAGTAAAAGAGAGTTGAAATGATTGACAGCATAGCATCTCTGCTTGATTATGGCACTTGATTATTTATTTTTAAATATTTTGCTAATACCACCAAGATATCTTATTATTTAACTGCAACAGTTTAACACTATATATATATATAGTGACACATGCACTAGGAAGCTATTGTAATTGTAAATTGCACGAAAATGTCTTGTTTGATGAACAATTATGTTCTGATGCGAATACGGAATACATCCATTAATTTAGAAGGCTGACATTTTAATTCTAGTTGAAGAAATAACATCTTGTTTGCATGATCTTGATTACATTACTCTCTCCCTGGAATAACTTTGTCAAAATTACCTGGCAAGAAAGAAGGAGACACATTACAGCTGTGGGTGAGTCAGTATCACTTTTAACGAGAGAGCGAGCAGCAACCTGAATCAAGGTAGTGTGTGTGTGTGTTTGTGTTTGTATGTGTGTGTGTGTGTGTGTGACGCTATAATGGCAGAATGAAATGGATAAGAGCGCCAGTTGTTCTTGCGTGAATACAGAGTATAATTCAATATCATAATGATGAGAGACTGACAATTAGATTCAGATTTTATGTTGTAGTGAGTAACGAAGTGTCCAATGTCAATGTAGTATAAGAAAGAATTTAGTGATGTGAAAGTGAAAATATTAAAACTCAGGTAAAGAATGAATCCTTCATTAATTTACACTACAGCCATTGCAGACATTAACAGCATTTTCAACAAGTCATCCCATTTTATTCCTGTAGAACATTGGTTCTCAACCCTTTTTACATCAAAGGTTGATAGGTAATACTGCCCACATTGACAAGTCATGGAGTCTGAGAAGATAATTGTTGTTAGATGTGATTTAGTCCAGAATTCCATAACCATCTATAATGTAGGGGGGGGGAGCATATGACCAGCATAGTAATTACTGTACATTGTTTCATTGTGTGCTAACTCTCTGGAACTCTGTCAAGGATTCCACTAAAGCAAAACGAGCATTCTTCACTTTCTTCACGTTGCATTCAGTTGTTTTTCAGTCAATACACAAGACGGGTAAAGTGTAAAATAAAAGTTTTTTGCCATCAATTTGGCAGTCAAATGCTATTATTCCTGCGGAGTGCATCGATCCAAACACTACCTATCTGGGAACAATCTGCCAGCTGTCAAAAGTTATTGCGTGAAAGGAAGCTATTTCTCTACGTAAAAAGGGAAAGGATTTAGTTTGTAATGATGGATTATATAATGACCATGGCTTTGGCTGACAAGAATATCTGGCGATGGAAATGTTGATGGAGAGTAGCTGCAGTCCTATATGAGGCCATGGCCAGACGCACATAGCTACCATAAACATCAATTATTAGCCTGATCTTTTATTTGCTTCAATCATTGAACACAAGCAGTCTATTTTTGGAGTAGTCTTCTGTTTGGACCAAGCCTTTAATTAATTATTTTGTACAAAATAAAGATAACGGCAAGACTTGAGCAAGACACTTAACCCCTAATTGCTCCAGATGAGCAAGTTGGCTCCTTGCATGGTTGCCTCCGCCATTGGTGTGTGAATCTGTGAGTGGGGTCAAATGCGTAAAATGCGAGGAACAAACTTGTAAAGCACTTTGGAAAAAAGTGCTATATAGATGCCAGTGGAGGTTATTCCATGACAACACGTGAGGCAGAACTTCACTCATAATTATTATTAATTTACATATATATATATATATATTTTTTTTTTGTATTTTTTTTGTATTATTATTATGTTTTCCTCTGTAAAAAAAATAATTCCAGTGAATTTATTTTTTCTTCAAAAATGGCCAAGTGACAGCTCTGAGCTCTCTGATCAGGCCTGATCCCTTAACTGCAGTAATGGCGAGCTGTCAATCACTCAGTGCAAAATAACTGCACGGGTTGATTTTAGGAATATAATTAGCCAATCAAAACAGGGTAGGGTAGGCGGGTTAGTGACAGTATGTGCACGCGATTGATTGGCGTTCACGCCGTGCCACACAAACTTAAGATCCAATAATTTTTTTCCATAGCCTATGTTTGCGAAGACGGAGGGGAGGAGGAGGAGGCTTTGTTTACAAAATCATTTTATCTCAGTTGAAGACGCTAACTTGTTGGAGCTAACGTAGCTAAAGGGCTACCACTGCAGCTACCAGGCCCAGGGTGGAGTGTTTTGTTATTGTTCATGAACTTATTGTGCATCGTTTGATGATATATATATACAGGGACACTATTTCCTCCTAAGAATGTAACGTCGTCAATGGTGAGTGAATTTTTTTTTTTTTATATTTAGTAGCTGTGTGGGGCGGGTCTGTTGATTATGAATTAATTGGCTGTATTTTACTCCGTGCGTTGGTATGCTTTCTGCCTTTCTGTTGGTAACGAGCGATTTATTTTGGTCCGCTGTGGCCTGGCCTCTGTGTGTGCGTGTGTGTGTGACTGAGAGTGCAGTAGTCCAGGGTGGAAATTTACCGTGAATTTTACAAGCTCTATTGTACAACTTTGCTATGGGTTCTTCTATAATTTCCTTTCCAACCAGTTCTGGACCCAACATCTCATCTCCTCCTCCTCTTCCTCCTCCTCCTCTTCCTCTCTCTCCTCCCCTCCTCCTCTCCCTCTCCTCCTCCTCTCTCCTCCTCTCCCTCTCCTCCTCCTCTCCCCTCCTCCTCCTCCTCTCTCCTATAGCTATTGATGTGATGTTTGTAAGTGAGGCGTGTGTGTCAAGAGTTACTCCAAGGTATTATTTATTTATTACTAGTGCCTGTTGTCTTTAACTGTCGTGTCTGTCTGCTGTCTTCATAACCACACTGTGTGTCTGTACTTCTTTATTAATTTCTTTTTTTTTAAATATAATTTAACATATAATTGTTATGTACCATGAGCCTGATCACTCCTGTGTCACTGCCTGATCACTGCTGTGTCACTGGGCATACAGGTGAGGGCTGCTAATTAGCTAATTGCTGGGCATACAGGTGAGGGCTGCTAATTAGCTAATTGCTGCTGATTGGTTACCTGCTGGGAGCTTAAAACCAGCCCTTGAGTCACACATGCAGGGTTCTTTGGTTAGACTGTGGATGCACCTTTGCATGAGGTCACGCTCAATTCTCCCTTAGTATCAGGCAATGTTGTTGTGGGGGTATGTTCTCACATTCCCATAAGGGGGGTGTCCTTCATTCTAGGGAATGATTTGGCTGGTGACGAAGTGTTGGCTACTCCAGTTGTGACTCCCATTCCTGTGGTTTCTGAGGTCCCTAATGAGCTGGCACAGAAACATCCAGGAGTTTTCCCTGTGTGTGCTGTGGCACAGGAAATGTCAAAGGACAAAAGTGGTGTTGTTGATAATTCGACTTGGGACATTACACTTAGTGACACATTCTTTGTTGAATTGGAATGTGTACCTGTTGAGAATTTTGGAAAGCACACTGTGGATGTACCTCTGCATAATGATTCTCTTGATTGTGCCTTTGTGTTAGGCCCGGTGGTGAAACTAGGGTTGACATGCGTGCCGGAGAGGCATGTGGTAGGAGATGATCTGGCAGCGCAGTGTCTCAAGGTCTTCTCAGCCTGTACTGTGGCTGAGGCCACGAACGAATTGGAGGATGAGTGTGGGAAGGATGCTATGAGAGGTGCTGTTGATTCATGTGACACCGTTCTAGTTGAAGAGGCTACTAGGCCTGACTTAGGCTGCCAGCCTTCCCACAGTAGCTCTATTGTCCCTAATGTTTCACTTGTGAGCAGGGATGGTCCCAATATGTCAGTTGATGATTCTGACATTGATCCACGTGTCCACACTGATTCTCTGCCATGCACTAGGTGTGATGGTCAACCTAGTTACCTGTGTCCTGTGGAGCAGGAGCTGCCTTTGCGACCTGGTCTGTTGAGTGGCAGCCATTTTGATCAGGACAATGTTATTCTGGGTGACGCCATTTTAGATGGTGTTCCAGACATTTTTGTGACGGACGTATTGCCATGTTTCAGGGACGGTGGGGCTGTACCTGAGGCGGTACATCCTACTCTGGATGTTCACGGTTTGCAGTATCCTGAACTACCAGTGCCAGGTGGGATGGAGATGGGCGCGGTGGTGGTATCAGAGATCTATGGTTTTTGTTTTTCTGTGTTCTGTCCTGTTGAGCGCAGTGAGATTAGTTCTCAGATTGATTTTGGTTTGCAGTCTATTTTTGACAGGTCGGTATCGGTGGAGGGGCCTGTTGAAAGGGGGCTCATATATGATGAGGTCTTGGTTGTTCGACGGGGTCCTAAGTCTTACGCCTCAGGGGAGGAGGCGCCTGCCCCACTGCAGCCATGTACCGCAGTGGCGGAACCTTTTGTGAGGTCTAGTTTGCCCGAGAGTCGGGACAGGGTTGTTTTTTGTTTTACACAGCATTGGCAAATGTTCCACAGTGGGGTGCATACAACACGGTTGGTGGTCGTGTTCGACAGGGGCTGGCCCGTTATCGCTGTTGTGGTAGTGGCCCTGACAACTAATGGGTCACAGTTTTTTGTTTGGTGGGGGAGGTGTTATGTACCATGAGCCTGATCACTCCTGTGTCACTGCCTGATCACTGCTGTGTCACTGGGCATACAGGTGAGGGCTGCTAATTAGCTAATTGCTGCTGATTGGTTACCTGCTGGGAGCTTAAAACCAGCCCTTGAGTCACACATGCAGGGTTCTGTGGTTAGAGGAAGAGCTGTCACGTTCTTCCAATCCTTGTTGTAACTGAGGGGTACAATTCCCTGACTGTATTAAAGAGTATGGTATATTAAACCACTACTAGTTATGTACTTTAATTACTGGCCATACAGTACATGAATATATATGGTGAACACCCACACAAGAATACGGCAATGACACATAAAGTACTATTTAGAGGGTATTTATTATTATCAAAGCAACGTTAGGTTACAGATTGAGAATTATGCTTGCGCTTGTATGGCGAAGAACACACGTAAAGTAAGTCAAGAGCGTAAGTCAATGAGAATAGTATGAATACTAAGATGGGTCTAAACTGACGCCACCTGTGGCATAGCAATTACATAGAGCACACTAGTACCAGCTGGAGACACTGGGGGGTTCCCTCCGGGTGTAAGGCCGGCCGGGTAGAGGAATGTTCGGGTACAAAGTCTGGGTCAACGAGGAATAAAGAGGCTCCAGCTACGGGAGTCGGTGCATGTACTCCCTTGATCAGCAGACAAAGCAGCAGTTGTAATCCAAGTATGCTCGACAGCATGGAAGACAGCTAGCCAGCCTCTTCCTAGAGGCGGGCTCGAGTGATGATCCTCACGGGGGGTAAATCCCAAACGATAGTGGAATCCACGGTACTCTCCTCCAGCGGTAACGGTCCCAAAACAATATAATCCAACCAGAAATGGTTCTGCAATCGCCGGTGTAGATTCTCCTGTGCACTATACTTCACATTAAACTAGGTTGAACTTGACGTTACTTCACTAAACTCTGACACTTTTACTATCCTATTCGCACATGTTCTAAGTGCTCTATTTAGACGCAAGGTTGCTCACTTCACTACACGTTGACTCGTGGTGAAGGCTTTAAGGTTTGAACTGAACTACTTGATGAACTACTGCTGTTTACACCTGCGCCGTATTTATACGTAAGTGATAATCTAGTCCCAACCTGGTCTCTTTGGTCCTGAATAACTGCACTGCCAAAGGCATGTTGTAACATGCCCCAAACTCGCCCACCGCACCTGTCTGAGTACGAGACTGCCTGGAGCCTGGGGGGGGGTGGCCAATAGGAGAGCGCATATTACTCTGGTTTGTACGCAGGTAAAGGGATATTCTGTGTATATATACAAATAATATACAAGGGATATCAAACGATATACAAATATTATACAAGGGATATCAAACAATAAATATATATATTCGGTTTAATCTGACCCTTTGTAACAGCCGCCTCCTAATTAGTCCGCACCTAATTAGTTAAAGCGGAGACAGATTAATAGTCCTGTCAACTACTCAATGTCTGTTGTGGGGAGTAGGGCAATCTACAAGTCAGTGGGTCATGATCGTCATCAAGGGAGTCAGGGAGCCTTGGCAACTCTATCAGCCTCGCCACGGGTCGGGTGTAGGTCCGTCCCTGGACAATAACTTCTGCCGCTCTGACCTTTCCGTCGGCACCAGTGATCACTTTGCTTACGCGGCCGGCCGGCCACGCAGCTCGGGGTAGTGACTGGTCTATGATCATAACGACTGTGTCCACTTTTAAGTTGTCCCTGTCCTTGACCCGCTTCTGACGAGCTGGCCGGGATGGTAGGGGGGCTTAGGAGGAAGCGGGCCTGAGACTGGTTGATCTGTGCTTGGCTGTGTCTCCACATCCTCCGTCTGTTCCTCTTGTTTGGTCTGTACCCCGTCTGAGGAGGGGCCGGTTCCGGCCGCGCCATCAAGGAGTCGCTTGGGGTGCTGGGTTCGAGGTCAGCTACGTCGCTTGGAGCGCAGCTGAGGGGGGTGGAGTTCGGAACTCCCTCTTCTTGTGCCCACGGTTCTCTCACAGGCCTCTCGTCTAATGTCAATAGCCTCTCAACAGGCTGTACGAGAGAGTGGCCTGTGTCGCTCACCTTTGTGTGCAGGCAGCGTGTAAATGTGGGTTGACTGTCAAGTCCGTAGAGGGGGCCCTGGAGCGTCCACCCCAGTCGGGTCTGAACCGCGACTGGGCATCCTTTGGGTCCGATGTGGGCCGCCTCAATTGGGAGAATGAGGTCCGCGTGGTCGGAGCCTATGAGCAGGGTCGGTGTGGCGCCGTCGATAAGCGGTATAGGTAGTCTGCGTAGGTGCACGTACTTCGCCATCAGCTGTGGGATGGGGTAGGTGTACTGTGACAGGCCTATGTCGTGGCTGGTGAAGACGTTAGTGATACTATACTGCTTCTCGGGCTGCTCGATCGCTGCTATCGTGAAGGAGACATTTTCACCCTTTATGGTCTTCTGGTCTTTTCTAATGGTACGGATTGTCATTGTTCCTTTGGCACCCAACTGGGCTGCGGCGGAAGCGAGGAGGAGAGTCTTTTCAGACCCATCGTCTAGGACGGCGTAAGTGTCCAGGACCTTGTCCTCGTAGCTCAGGAGCACTCTGACCACTTTGATGAGCACTCGGGGGGTCCCGCTATGCTGGTCTATGTGGAGCACTCCTGTTGGTGGGTTGCCTTGGATCTTCTGTAGTGGTGCCGACTCGCGGTAGTCCGAGTAGCACCGTGACTCCCAGTGTCTGCTGTAGCAGTCAGGACACCAGGGGGCGGTCCTATGGATCTTCGGTAGTGGTGCCACCGCCTCGGCCTGATACATCACCGTGACGGGCCCACTTTGGTTTCCTGGCGGACGCTTGTTGATGTCGTGCAGGACCTCCAAGTGGGCGCCGTCGCACTTGCTGCATTTCTTCTTTAAACGGCACTCAGCTGCCATATGGCTGCGCGCGCAGCGGCGGTTGGCTTTGATCCACTGACTCACCTCGTCAGTGGTCAGCTTCTTGAAAGTGTCACATTGATACAGCCGATGTTCCTTTTCACAGTACTGGCATTCAATCTTCCACTCCCCCTTGGTCGGGGGGTTGCTGTGGTTCTCGTGCTGCGTTTGTACGACTCATCGGGGACGTCGGACATCATAGTCTCCAAGCACATCCGTAATTCCGTGTACTGTGCTCTGTCCTCGTGCGTAAAGTCTGGGAACGTCAATGTGCCAAGGTACGATACCATGGATGGCTGGCACATTGGTGAGTGTAGGGGAAGAGGCCTCCTGGGCGAGTCTCCCCGTACGTGTTGTCGTGGGTTGGTACTTGGTGGGTACCAGGGGCCGGGTACCCAGGTGCTGTTCCTCGGTGCTGACTGTACGTCAAACTCACCCGTGAGTTGGGTCGGGGGTTTGTAGTGCAGTGACTCGGGGCTGACGTCTGGGCTGTACTGGGCCTCCTGGTCCAGAGTACGTTGCTGCTGGTCGGGGCTGTACTGGGCCTCCTGGTCCAGAGTACGTTGCTGCTGGTGGGCTTGACATTCCTCCTCTTCCTCTTCCTCTTCTAGGTCCTGGAGTCTTCTAGTCAGTCTCTCGGCGACGTAGGCCGGTTCTTCCCGGTGGCTGGGTCTCGTATGGACCGGTCGGGGAGGGGGTTCGGAGACGTAGACAGGATCCTTCTGTTGGCTGGGTCGGGTAGGGGAAGGTGCCCTAGACCCTTGTCGTGATGATCTCCGGGAGCTCCGTGCGGAGCGAGGGGGTGTCGCCATGGCAATCAATTGTTCTATCATATGCGCCTGCAGCCGGTCGCGCTCTGCTTCGCGCTGGGCATGGGCGGCGTCACGCTCTGCTTCGCGCTGGGCCTTGGCGGCGTCGCGCTGTGCATTGCCGGCGTTGCGCTGTGCTTCGCGCTGGGCATTGGCGGCGTTGCGCTGTGCATTGGCGGCGTCGCGCTGTGCATTGGCGGTGGCGCGCTGTGCATCGGCGCGGTCTCTTTCAATGTTCTCTTCCGTCTGAAGGCGTCTGGTCTCCAGTCTTATGCGGTCGTCTTCACTCCTTTGTTGCGCCTGGAAGCGCTCTCGCTCGGTTGCAGAGTGTTCGCGTTCACTAAGGGCTTGCGCTTGGAGTTGCGCGTGAAGGCGCTCTCGACTGTATTAAAGAGTATGGTATATTAAACCACTACTAGTTATGTACTTTAATTACTGGCCATACAGTACATGAATATATATGGTGAACACCCACACAAGAATACGGCAATGACACATAAAGTACTATTTTTTTTTGTATTTTATTTTTTTATTATTTTTTAAACAAACATATAAACAAACATGACAACACACGATAAGATATACAAGCATTAATTGTCAGGGCACATCCAATGAGATCACATTTTAGTTAGTTGTCTTATATAAGATATACCCCTAATACCTGTTATCTAAAAAACCTACACACATATGCTCCAGCTCGAACCCCCCCTCCCGGACCCCACCTTGAAAAGTACCTCCACTATCCCTCGCACCTAACCAGACACTACCATTATAAGCTAGCTTTTATTCTCTCCACCACTTCTAACCACATTGACATTTTGGATTCATTGAGACCCAGAATTCTTGCTGTAGATATTTCTTGGTAAATTACATCGAGATATGTAAGAAACCAAACTTTACGGCACATTTTTTCCGGTTGAAACCAGCGTGATGCGATCAGCTTTTTAGCTACTGTGATACCCGATAAAACCAATCTCTTTAGCTGTGGATTCACTGCAAACTCAAAAACATCATTCAATAGTAATACCGAGGGGTGTACAGGTATATTCCAAGATACGAGTTTTGATATTTGTTGGGTCACATCTTTCCAGAATGCCTTAACTGGTGAGCAGTCCCAATACATGTGCATAAATGTCCCTTCGTCCCCATTTGTACATTGGGAGCATTTGGAGTCTTGTTTAAGCCCCATTCGGCACAGTCTTATAGGAGTCAAGTATGTCTTGTGAATATAGTTAAGATTGATTTGTTGATGATCCGGGTTCCTTGATGTAAGTCGGACATTTGCCCAGGCTCCTTGCCAATCAAAGTCATTTTCCAGGTCTGGTATATCCCTCCTCCAGACAGAGTCTAGTTGGAGGGTTTCATACGAGGACGTTAGTAATTGATGATAAAATTCTGAAACAAAACCTCTCGATGTTTCTCTTTCGTAGAAGAATTTGTGGTATCTGTGGTGTTCAATTGGTCTGTCTAATGGAACACCGTGAGACTTCAAACATAGCTGTAACTGTTTGTAAAAAAGCCATGTGGACTTGGTGAGATTACATTTTTTGCGTATTTCTTTATCACTACAAAAACCCTGTTTGTTAAAAACATCCCCTAATGAGTGTATGCCTTGCTCTTCTCATATAGGGAATCTTATAGGTCATTTTCCAATTAAGAGTGCATTGTTATTGAATAAGGGAGTATGATTGTGCCATTTTTGTGGGTTAGGATTTTTTTTTTGTGATTCACGCCATATCCGGATCGCATGAGTAATAATGCGGCCAAATTTTCGTTCACAGTGCTTGATTGGTAGTTTAGTGTATGCTATGTCCTTCAGTCTATGTGGGGCTACTATGTGATAGATTAGTTCATTGATTCCTGGTAATATTTGTCTGTGCTTAGACTGCACACTGCTCTCTGTGTCTCTCTCCCCCTGCATGTGGCGTGACCTGATGACCTCTGGCTGAAGGCCCCTTCCACACACAGGGCCGGCTCCCTCCTCACACACATGCAAAATCATGTAGCAGAACATGCAAAATCCTAGTTCCCTTGGCAGTTATACATGCAAAATCATGTCCCTCCCTTTCAGCACACACACACACACACACACACACACACACACACACACACACACACACACACACACACAAGCACACACCACACAAACACCCATACATACACACACAGAGACATACACACACACCCCCCTCCCCTTTCTCAAGAGTGTATAAAGTGACATGTAATATGGACATTCTGCCTCTTTTGTCTACTGGTGATGTGCCCGCGCGGGGTGACTGACTGTCTTCTTCTCTAATGAATAAAAGCTCCGTTTGAGAAATACTCTGTCTCCGCTTCGTCTTTCGGCCGACTGGTCCACAACTAAATCAATTAAGAACTCACGACCAGGGATAGGCTAATCCCTAACATATGTTTTCTTCTAATTTTCTCCAGGATACTAATGCTTGGGGGTCAAACCATGTTGTCAATGGACTTAATGTGTATGCCTTAAAATATAGGAAAAAATCTGGAAATGCCATGCCACCATCTGCTTTATTTCTCTGTGCGGTGGAACTTTTTATACGTGGTGGTTTGTTATTCCAAATAAATTTGTATGTGGAGGAGTGTAATCTTTACCAGTAACCCTCTGGAGGGGGTAACGGTAGCATTGAACTGAAGAAGTTGATTCTAGGTAGTACATCCATCTTAACTATTGATATCCGTGCTTGTACTGTGTTTTTAAGTTTTGCCCATCTATCAACATAAAGTACTATTTAGAGGGTATTTATTATTATCAAAGCAACGTTAGGTTACAGATTGAGAATTATGCTTGCGCTTGTATGGCGAAGAACACACGTAAAGTAAGTCAAGAGCGTAAGTCAATGAGAATAGTATGAATACTAAGATGGGTCTAAACTGACGCCACCTGTGGCATAGCAATTACATAGGGCACACTAGTACCAGCTGGAGACACTGGGGGGTTCCCTCCGGGTGTAAGGCCGGCCGGGTAGAGGAATGTTCGGGTACAAAGTCTGGGTCAACGAGGAATAAAGAGGCTCCAGCTACGGGAGTCGGTGCATGTACTCCCTTGATCAGCAGACAAAGCAGAAGTTGTAATCCAAGTATGCTCGACAGCATGGAAGACAGCTAGCCAGCCTCTTCCTAGAGGCGGGCTCGAGTGATGATCCTCACGGGCAGGGCCGCCTGGGAGAAATACGAGGCCCTGTGCGAGATTTAACGCGAGCCCCCCCCCCCCCCCCCCCCCAAAAGGTAAAAAAAATATATATATATATATATTTTTTTATACAGTCAACATATTCTTAAATAATAGCGCTGCCCGAGGCGGGGCATGATACAGTCAACATATAGCAAAAGAGAGAGCGAGAGAGAGCTCCCGTTCTACAGTCAATATACAGTGTACAGAGAGAGAGAGAGAGAGACACATTGGAAAGAAATTGAAATGCTATTTGGCCCTAAACAGAGAGTACACAGTGGCAGAATACCTGAGCACTGTGACTGAAGATCCTTGAGCACAGCCTAGCCATCGAGAAAGGCCGCCATAGGCAGACTGTGTGTGTTAGAAAGAGAGAGAGAGAGAGAGAGAACATGTGTGTTTGTCATGTGTGTGTGTGTTAGAGAGAGACTAGAGCATGTATGAGAGATTCAAAAGGACAAAGATCAACACTTAAATCCAAGAGAGAGAGAGAGAGAGAGAGAGAGAGACACATTGGAAAGAAATTGAAATGCTATTTGGCCCTAAACAGAGAGTACACAGTGGCAGAATACCTGAGCACTGTGACTGAAGATCCTTGAGCACAGCCTAGCCATCGAGAAAGGCCGCCATAGGCAGACTGTGTGTGTTAGAAAGAGAGAGAGAGAGAGAACATGTGTGTTTGTCATGTGTGTGTGTGTTAGAGAGAGACTAGAGCATGTATGAGAGATCCAAAAGGACAAAGATCAACACTTAAATCCAACAAGAAGAGGGTCTATACCAGAGAAACCAAAGCAGCAAGGAGCCAATGGCCGACATCAGCTAAATAGGCTAGCCAGGTACTGTGACACCAGGCCACACACAGCTTTGGCCAACGGCCCAACGCTACCCAAGCTACACAAACGACCAAGACATTAACACACAGCACATGTCGTATCTCCAAATGTTGTGAAGTAGCATATGTTTTGCCTGGAAAAAAACATCGTTATTAACAAAACATTCGGGAGGGGAAGGAAGGAAGAGTGGGGTAATGTCATGACATTTTCATTAATCTTACCTGCACAAAAGGAACGCAGGGCGAAAGGCCGCAACACAGGTCTCCACGTTGACGAAAGGCCTCTCGCTGGCGGGACAAAATAAGCCAGAACCCCCTGCTATTCTCACGGCTAATGTCAATGGTCGACTCGTAGCACAAGCTAACAGCTAACTCTAGCCTAGGCTAACTGATGGCATCAAAGTAACGTGCGCAGCCGGCAGCTAGCCGGCAGCTAGCTACGACGTTAGCTGCTGGCTGCGCACGTTACTTTGATGCTATCAGTTAGCCAGTTAGCTCAACCCGGCTATCGCTAGCGGCTAACCATTAGCTAACGCACTACCACTGAAACTACAACATGAGAAAAGCAATACAGGCGCTGACACCAGGCACACACCGTTAGCTACTAGTAGTACTATATTAGCTAGTCGACCAGTTTGGCTCCAGAGAGAGAGAAAGATAGATAGGTCCACGGCGGGTATATAATCATAGGTTGACTCACCATAACGCAGTATCAATGAATGCGGCGCCAATGGTAAAGTTGGAAGGAGACTTTCTTGGCCCACGGTGTAATTTCTTCTTATCCTTGCTGCTTTTGAAAAGACATCCACTCGCCTCGCTCCTCTGAATAGCGCTGAATTAGATCATCCCTGTACCTCGTGTGTCCGAGAAGAGCCCGGAAACACTATCCTAAAATCTGTAGAGCAGCAAAGCCGCAGAAACCGGAACACTGCAGTCTGCAGAGCCGCAGAGGCAGGAACAAGTCAGACACATTCTACAAACGTGTCTAATGTGAAATATATAAGCATATAAGCAAAACTAGATTTTAGGTCTGTGATGAAAAAGGGCCTCGCGGGCCCTAATTTTTTTTTTTTTTTTTTTTTTTTGCGAGGCCCCCCTTCCCACGAGGCCCTGTGCGACCGCACTGCTCGCACACCCCCTGAGGCGGCCCTGCTCACGGGGGGTAAATCCCAAACGATAGTGGAATCCACGGTACTCTCCTCCAGCGGTAACGGTCCCAAAACAATATAATCCAACCAGAAATGGTTCTGCAATCGCCGGTGTAGATTCTCCTGTGCACTATACTTCACATTAAACTAGGTTGAACTTGACGTTACTTCACTAAACTCTGACACTTTTACTATCCTATTCGCACATGTTCTAAGTGCTCTATTTAGACGCAAGGTTGCTCACTTCACTACACGTTGACTCGTGGTGAAGGCTTTAAGGTTTGAACTGAACTACTTGATGAACTACTGCTGTTTACACCTGCGCCGTATTTATACGTAAGTGATAATCTAGTCCCAACCTGGGCCCTCATTCATCAATGTGTGCGTAGAACATGACCTATTTCCACACGTAAGCACGGAATGTAGAACTAGTGTACGCACAGGGAAGTCGGGATTCATCACACGGTGCGTACGCAGGCTCTATGCTCCTCCGTGTTGATGAATACCACTTTGTTCTACCGTCAATGCTCGTGCATGATTATCCATATATGGTCATGAAAATGAGGAAACACCCCCCATGGGATGTGAAATAATGGACCGACCCGAGCGGAACTCTGAGAAACTCCACGAAGATTGTTCACTGCTGTCGAACCAAGAAGACACTATCGCGTATTATGGGATAAATAAAAGGCGGACTTGTAAACGGTGATGTCAGATATCAACGGACCATTGCTGCAATTCTGCTTGGACAGCTCAAAATACTAATAAAGACCGTTCGTTGACCACTGTTTGGCGTTGGTTGTGTGTCATTATAACCGTGCTGTAATATGAATGCCTTTATTAGTTGTGTTCGATTGGCTATATGATTTTTAGAGGCATCTATTTTGTTGTCGGCTAATAAAGACCGCGCTGGAATATGACTGCCTTTTCCCGTGTTGTTTGATTAATACCCAGGGATTAAAGTTCTCCTCAATTTTATTCCAAATCGCGATGGATCTCCCGTCAATTTTCTACCTGCTGCATATGATTTCTAGAGGCATACTACAATCTATTTTGATGTCAGTATTGGGTAGCCTATATAAACAATAATAGAGAGCATATACAAGAACAATGAATCTCACTGCATGTATGATGTAGCCTGCCTTTCAATACATGAACTTGAATTCCATCATGTTTGTGTGCGGGACTCACAAGGCTGTTGTCACAATGGGTGGTACCGGTACAGTAATAATTACAGTCCACACAATATCACGATCCATGCCATAGCCTATGTTCTATTAGGACATGATCTGTGACGACAAATGTTCTAGAATGTTTGAAGATATCATACTCTGACAGCATGCCTATGATCAACAAAAACGCGAACTTGAATCCCATCATATACATAGTCTGTCCACTATCTGGTGGCATTGCAATGCGTTTTCTATTCTTTCTTATACAGTAAAAAGGGGGAAGAACACTATATTCATATGACTTGTATTCTGCTTACAGCTTCGAAATTCCACTTGTTTCGTTTAACGTAAAGCCTTTTAAATATAATCAAAACGTTCCCGTGTTTCTGCGGTCTGCGCAAAATAATAACGAGTTGAGCTTTATGATTTATGATGAATTGAAAATGGGGGACCCTGATGTAAACAAGACGAAAGTTGGTCTGCATCCCCAATTAACAATTGTATGTACTGAGCTGTACTGTACCCATTCTGCAATCTGTTAATAAACTTTTCAATCAATCAATCAATCAAGCTACGCGGAGCGCAGTCAGTCAGTAGCCTACACCCCGTATATTCCGATAACGCTATATAAACCATGCTGCATTCATTCTGGGAGAAAGATCTATTATTCCAAATGCTATTTATAGGGTTTTGACCATAATTACACTACTGTTGCTATTTTACAATGAACTATAATGAACTACGGTTCGTACAGAACATGCCAGTGTTATTATGCACAGAAGCTCATTTCCTTGTTGTAATAATATATTCTACCACTGGGCGCCAGGTACGCCTGGTCTGACCTGTGCGTAGATGTAAGCACGGAGTCAAGTTCAAATCGAAATTGATGAATCCCACTCTTTGCTTAGAAATGATCGTACGCACAGGGTAAGCACAGATCTGTGCGTAGAACACGTTGATGCATGAGGGCCCTGGTCTCTTTGGTCCTGAATCACTGCACTGCCAAAGGCATGTTGTAACATGCCCAAAACTCGCCCACCGCACCTGTCTGAGTACGAGACTGCCTGGAGCCTGGGGGGTGTCCAATAGGAGAGCGCATATTACTCTGGTTTGTACGCAGGTAAAGGGATATTCCGTGTATATATACAAATAATATACAAGGGATATCAAACGATATACAAATATTATACAAGGGATATCAAACAATAAATATATATATTCGGTTTAATCTGACCCTTTGTAACACTTGTACTTTAGTTTACACCAGTAATTCCTTGTTAGAGTATCATTTTGAGTTTGAGCACAGGTTTTTGGTGTTGGTTTGCACATAGGTTGCGTGCCTTTGAGCCAGGGTCGTAACAATATAATAATTTGTGCTTCACCAAAAAAAGATTTCAGCAGCCGCCACTGATAGATGCACCATTTACCACTGACACAGACACACACACACTTACTTAGCTTAGTTTTGAAAATATTTAGTGAGCTAGCATCCCTAATGTCCATAAGTAAGGTGTTCCATAGCTTTTGTGTGTAATTACCAATGGCTGCATCCCTCTTTTGGCTGTTGCTGGGAACCTTCAATAAACCAGTAGTAGATGATCCTAATGTTCTTGGGGGTAAATGAAAAAGAATTGGCAACTGTGAGCTTTCACACACAGAGCCTAGCTTCACACCACCAAGCCTAGCTTAGCACAAATTAATGAAAGTGGATACGGACCACTAGCCTAACTTTGTCATGATCCAGCGGCTCCTGTGTCTCACCTACCCCTGTTTTTCTCCTGTCTGCCCCTGTCTGTGTGTTAGATAAGATAAGATAATCCTTTATTGATTCCCTTCGGGAAATTCGGGTATCAAAGCAGCAGGGGGGGGGGGGTACAGGGTGGGGGATGCATAGCTTCACAGTACAAATACAATATAGTAATATAAAATATAATAATAAGGTAATATAAATAAAGTAATATAAAATATAAAATAGTAATATAAAAGTACAAACACAAAATAGTCCAGTGGTGAGAGTCCATTGTGGACTCCATCAGTGGTTCTCAACCTGTGGTACGCGTACCACTAGTGGTACCTGGGCCCCCTGCTGGTGGTACTCGGAGGGATCCCTGGAATGATAATCTCAATGTTTTTCAAAAATTAAATAAAACCAACTTTAAAATCCAAATACTAATACTACAACGAATGAAAATAAGCTTGAGATAATTGAAATTGGGGTTTAAAATAAGTTGTACATTTATTTGGTTGTTTTTAGATTTAGAAACAAATTAAATGTTTGTTTCCGAATCTGATGTTGTTTCTGACGGACACACTAGTACCTGTGGCGCGTGCACGATTAGCTAACGTTACAAGCAAGCTAGTGATGACTAGCCGAGGGATGTCGCAAAAGTTGCTCAAAATGGGAGATATTCGAAAGAGAATAGTGGAGGAGAATATTTTTTTAACCAGAAGATTTCTTCACAAGAAAACGTGATGCACTGAATAAGCGCAAGTCCACGATTCAATCCTGCTGTACAACCACAGCCAAATCACAGGAAGCCTCGTATCGTGCCAGGCTGCCAGCCTCCGCATAGCGAAAGCTGGTAACACACCGAGTGACTGAACACTCGTTTCTCAAAGCCTTCTGTCTCTTCTAAAATGGACTACTGTCAGGAATGGAGGTAGGTGAGTTCCAATGGGTGAAGGCAATCACAGAGACGGAGAGTGTTTACTCTTGAACAGGTTCGACTTTAATAGTAAGAACACAAGAGTAATTTCTAAGAGAGATAAATGCTAAATAGCACAGGCAGGAAATAAGGTAAATAGGAGCTTATTGGAGGTCCAGAGTTGAACCGTCCGCGTTTTCCCCGAACGCAATTAGTGAAGACCTGACAATGAACAAGCAGAAGACAGGTAGGTTATATAGACACCAAATACCAACATTCCACACACACCCCCGTGACAGCCAATCAGGAACCACCCCTAAGTGACAGCACTAATTGACAGGGAAAGGACAGGTGACAAGCCCAGTGACATATGCCAGGAATGTGGGTGGTCACCGACCTCAGTCGGTGTCCAGAACGTAACAGACTACAAGTGTTTTGTTGATTTACATCCACATCACTATTCATTCATAATTATGCTGTTACTGCTGTCGGATTTGACTTTATTTGATTGGAAGAAGATCCCTCTGGAAAGAGTCTGGATTTGATGCAGGATATCGGCGATATTATGCTAATAAAAATTTTATTTTAACTAACCCGGCCACAAATGACCCGCAAACAATACAAATATTTTTGTTTGATCGCCACCGTGGTTGACCGCAGGCACTCGCCCACTATGGATCAGCCCGCACAAAACTAGTGTGTGTGTGTGTGTGTGAGAGAGACAGAATGAGGGGGAGAGAGAGGGGGAAGAAAGGGAAGGAGAGAGAGAGAAGGAGAGAGAGAAAGGGAAGGAGATAGAGGGAGAGAGAAAGAGAGAAGGAGAGAGAGAGATGGAGAGGGAGAAACACAGTGGGGGAGAGACAGATATAGAACTGTATTTAAGCATTACATCACGCGCAGGAGTGGTTTGTGAAAAAAACGACCACCCCTAGGCATGGTTTATTTTTCGCAAATCACGACTGCAAGTGGTGTAATGCTTTTATACAACTGCCACATTCATCCAACCTTATTGCTATACAATAAACACACATTAATCGAAGATTTATTGAAAAAAACATCCGCCACAAAAAGTAGTTCCCACAACAACAAAAAAGAGAAATTGCCTCCATGTGGAAGCAGCTCGGAAGTGCATCCAACCAACGAACACATCCAACTGTCTTTCAACTAAGACATCCAACCAACTAACACATCCAACTGTCTTTCAACTAAGACATCCAACCAACTAACACATCCAACTGTCTTTCAACTAAGACATCCAACTAACTAACACATCCAACTTTTCTTTCGTTTTTAATTATGAAGTTAGCGGTTGTTATTGGAATGATTGATTGATTGATTGATTGAAAATTGTATTACCAGATGCAGAAGTTTTCTTCGCCCTATTTTTTTATTTATTTTTTTAAACCTACTTTAGAGGGCCTAAACTTAACCAGTTGGAAACCAGGCGTACAGTAATAAAATTAGCAATCAATCAATCAATTCAATAGGCCATGCTCACTTAAAACAGCGCAGCACTCAGCTGCTTCTATGTCTCTCAGTCTGACTCTCCTCCGCCGTTGCAGACAGGAGTGCGTGTGTGTGGGTGTGTGGGTGTGTGTGTGTGTGGGTGTGCCAGACAGTGTGAGAGAGTGAGCTCTGCAGTCAGGGGCAAGGAAGAAAAAAAATAAAAAAATGCAAATAATCAATCAATCCGCGATTTTTCTTTTGTTCCACAATGATTCATGACCCATAGATTACACAATCCAACATTGTGTAAGAGACTAAGACATTCGCCGTGACAGAATTGGTTATTATTTAGTCGTTATGACGCTATCAACATATCCATTTGTAAAGATTATTGTCCGCCATCTTTTTTTTTTTTTTTTTTTTTTTAAATAGTGATTCGGTTGTGGGCGGGTCCTGGGACCAAGAGCGTGGAATTGTGACGGATACATACGTGTAAATTGACTATTTAAGCCAATCAGAATCGAGATATTTGCATGCCGTTGTATAATATCCCTCGCCTGTTACACTTTGTGCATGTGTGAGAGAGAGGGAAAGAGTGTGTGTGAGAGGGAGAGTATGTGAGAGAGGGAGAGAGTGTGTGAGAGAGAGGGAGAGAGATGAAGAGTGTTCATTCAGAGTGTTTGAATGAAGTACATTTGCTGAAATACAGTTCTTAATTTTCTCCCTTGCTATGTGAGAATGTTACTTATTATGTTCTCAATGCCCCTTGCATTGTATGAGAATTGTGTGGAACAGTTTGCTAATTCTAGTACCCCTTTCGTACATTGTGGCTGTATCTGACAAAAGTTAACAATAAATAATGTTATTAGTAGTGCTGTCAGGCGATACATTTTTTTAGCTAATTAATTACATGATTTGTAATTAATTAATCTAATTAATCACATTTTAATCGCATAACCATTTTAGCCCTGATATTTTATATTCTATAATCATATTTCAAATTGCATGTGTCCGGATGGCAGAATTCAGTACTGTATCTAAAAAACATTCTGTTTAATCATCTTCCCTTTATTCATTTGCTTAGATTTTTCAGGTCTGGTCAATTTTAGCATGGTATTATTCACAGTAAAAAAAAAAAAAATTAAATAGAATTTAATTGATATTCTTATTTGGTTCACTACAATTTACTCAAGCCTAGTAACAGACACAGTATTTCTGACACCGGGAATACATTCCCTGAGATCCATAGATGTCCCTAGAATCAGATACCAAGAACATGCAAATGGACCATTTAAAAAAAAGTTTGTAAATGTTTATTCTACGTTCCTATGGAATGAATGAGATAAATTAAACAATAAATTATTATAATTCTTTTAATATATTTTGAGTTAGTTTTCATAACGCGATAATTTGCTGTGTAATTAATTCATCTAATTAACGCGATAAACTGACAGCCCTAGTTATTAGGAATAAATCTTGCTGACGTTGAGTTGGAGCTGGTTACTGTCCGACCATCCTACGAAGCTCTCAACCAGAGCCCTGTATTCAGCTTCATCGTCGTCCACAATGTAGCTGACGATGGAGGAGTCATCGGAGAACTTCTGCAGGTGGCACATCCTTGTGTTGTAGTGGAAGTCGGAGGTGTAGATGGTAAACAAAAAGGGTGACAGCGCTGTACCCTGGGGAGCGCCGGTGTTGCTCACCAGCACCTCTGATTGGCTGCCCTGAATTCTCACGTACTGAGGAGGTTTTTGATGTCCCTGTTGATCCAGGGTTTGTTGTTAGGAAAGCAGCATACCTTCTTAGTGGGTACGATAGCTGTGTTAGCTGAGGGGAGCAGCTTCCTGGCAATGAGCTCATTCCACTCACCTGCTCAACAGCCAGACCTGTCAGCCATCTTCTCATCAGCCCTGCAGTACATCTATCCCAGTTCTTCAGTCACTCTTCGTCAGATCGTTGACTCAGCTACTTGGTAGTGACGTTTCAGGCCTCTCTTTAGAAATATTACTCTACAGATTTTTTGTCAGTTTTCCTGTGTTTTTGTGCTTCGCTAATTTTTGTGTTTCTTCTGTCTCTGCCTTCTCTGATACAGACTCACCACCTCCAACCTTCCCCCGTTTTGGAAATAAACATAATCTTCTATATTACTACAGTGTCCGCCTGCATCTTAGGTCCCCAGTCCTGGTCTTGACAAGCTTAGGGAGAGGTGTTTTTGCTAGCTGGTCTCATATCCTCTTTCTACTGAATGCATAGAGAGGAAATTGGTATCTATCTTCTTATCTGACTCTGGAAAAGACGGTAAGTGTATTTCCCATAATGTTGGCGTGTTCCTTTAACACTTTGAGTGCCAGCCACGAGAAATCTCGTTAGTTCATGCCATGCGTTGAGTGCCAAGAACGAGAAATCTCGTTATTTAATTGTTATTTTTTTTATTATCGATTTCCATTCATTTTTCATCAATCTAGCCTCATGTTACCACCAGTGGGGATCTATCTGAGCTCGAACAGGGAAAATACCGCCCCCTATCGTCTCTCCGGATGGTATTGCACCCATTGGATTGGACTGAATGAAATGGATGGGAAAAAAAGAGTCCGGAATCCACATTTTACTTGTAACCGTAATAACCGGAGACGATCCCATTCATTGCAGAGCCGCAGAACAGCGTGGAATATGTGTTTCCAGTACCCAGCGTTGGATCAATAAATGCGATCGATATTTGGAATGGCGATCAGGAATTGGAATAATCTTTTTGGAGAACATCTGATCTGAGGTAAGGAATCTATTTTAACAGTCTTGGGATAATCAGAGTTTTTTTGTGTGTGTGTGGCTGTGTGCTGATCAGGAAATAAGATAATCGATTTTTCAGCCCGCTTCTCTAGCGTGCATAAGTACACATATACTATCGATAATCTGGCGTTTATTTGAAAACGATTCATAAATAGGCCGAAAAATTACAACATGTTTTGTATATTTCACTAAAGCGCGATTCCTGCAGAATCACCTTTTTTTCTGGAAGTTTAAAAAAAACTTCAAAATGGTATAAAACGGAAATGTACCGATTAAAAAACAATCCGTTTCGACAATGTGGACTGCAAACAAGTCATTGATAAGCGACAGGCGTATTAGACACATAGCCATAATTTAAGATGTAGTTTATGCGTTCGCAAATGTGCTGGCCCTCCCATTGAGTAAAGTGCTGGCATACAAGCCCTAATACAGCCGGCTCTGAATGTGTTAAAGGCATAGCCTTCCCAAATGTTATGCTGGGAATTTTGAAAATGATATAATATGTGTGCAGCATTATATAGGCTACTATATTGTGTGTGTGTGTGTGTGACAATCGGGTGATAATTCAGCAAGGTGATTATGGGTAGCTTAGCTTAAAAAATAAAAGGCATTCCATGTAGCCAATGAAATCCTGATCCCACCGCAAAGCATAATAAATTTTTTGTAAACATCCGCATTCCAAATTTCTGCCCGTCAATCGCTTTGTAGCGAACACCAACGTGAATTCACCTCTTGGTATAGTGGTCTGCGATGTCACTCGGGGCAATCCCTTAACACTTTGAGCGCCACTCACGGCTAATCTCGGGTTTACGATTGTGACGTTGAAAGCCACGTCACGGCTTTTCTCAGATTTTTTTTTTTTTTTTTAGCGATCTTAAATCATATTGCATCACGCGAGCCTACCGTTGGAGATCCAGGGGCCGCCAGCGATCAGATGTGAA
Organism: Notolepis coatsorum; assembly: GCF_963971535.1. NCBI lineage: Eukaryota > Metazoa > Chordata > Actinopteri > Aulopiformes > Paralepididae > Notolepis > Notolepis coatsorum. The sequence continues at coordinate 71,683,790 of NC_140171.1, read as the reverse complement.
AAAAGCGCCCCCTATCGTCTCCCAGATGGTAAATCACCCTTTTGGAATGGACTCAATGAAAATGGATGGGGGAAAAAAATATTCCAGTCCACATTTTCCAGTCCACTGATGCAGCCGGAGTTACCAGAGTTCATTCTGGAGCCTCTGAGCCGCGGCGAGCATGGGTTATACTGTACACACGTTGGATCAATATCATACCTGTCAACACTGACGTTTTTCCCGGGATTGTACTGTATTTCAATCTTCTTCCCGCCCTGTTCACGGTTCACGGAATTGCCACGTTTTTTTGACATATACATTTTTACAAAATGGCTGCAATTCCCCTCCGTGACGACAGGTGGCAGCAGTGTAGATTAGAACGTTATCACAGGAAGTCAGACCGGGAGACGGTTGCGACCCGAAGAAGAATAAGAACAGCGACCGGATAAAGCTCAGAGCTCAGACTGATGCACCGAGGGTGTCAAATCAACTTAGCCAGTGTCTCTTGATTGCCCACTCTGTGGCTTTTGTCTCTGGAACAAAAGGTTTGCAAATCTTCTGTGGATAAAACAATACAAAGTTACTGTATGTGATGCAGGAATGTGTAAATGTGTTGGTGAACAGCCGTTTGCTCTGCGCCTCCCCTGTCCCCTCCTCCCATTCCTCCACGGAGAGCATGCCTTCACTGCCCAATTTCCTGAATGCGATTTATAAATATAAATTGATCCGTTTTAAAAGTTGTCGTGAATTGTCATGGTATGACAAATACAGTTACTGGTAACTCGCAGGCATTGCAGAGATATTGAGGAAAAACAAAATCGCATTGGCTTTTTTTCTATCTCACTTTTCTCTGTAGACACACACACTGTTCCAAAAATGATATTCCCACTGTTAAATTAATGACCATAGGTATTTTTTATAGCTTTAACGAGTTGTAGTATTAATATGTAGCCTACAGTGTTATGGTTTGTAACCGACCCCAATCGCACAACACAAGACAGGTATGAGAGTAAGCCAAGACAGGGCATTTATTGAATACAAACAAAAAGCGGCACTGTCCCTTTAACTCTTTCAGTGCCACGCCTGGTTTTCCGTTTTACCGCTTGAATGCCACCATCGGCGCCAATGTTAACGTTAATATCGCCTAATCTATTTTTTTAAATTATGGCTATGTGTCTAATCTGCCCATCGCATTATCAAAGACTATTTTCCAGTCAGTGCTGTGAAGACAGATTGTTTTTTTATCGCGTCGTTTCCATTTCAGAGCAGTTAGAAAAGCCCCCGTTTTGATATAAAAAACAGCTCATTCTGGAGCATTCTATGAAAATCGTCTTTTAGTGGAATATTCCACAACGTTGATATTCGTCGGCCTTTTTATGAATCGTTTTCAAATAAACGCTAGATGATCAATATTATACGTGCACGCAAGCACATTACGGCCGCGCACTGATAATCGCTCCGTTGATTACCTCACGGAGTTTTACAGTGAAACCGAAAGAAGACATTTCACAAAACAGCTTATAACTTCATCAAATTTACTCCGATTATCCTACCACTGATAACATAGAGTCCTTACCTGACATCAGATGGTATCCAACTGGTATATTCCAATTCCTGATCACCATTCGAAAAAATCGATACGTGTATGGATCCAACGCGACACAGTAGATCTCTATGATCCGCGGGGATCTGAGGCTCCAGAATGAACTCTGGTAACCCCGGCTGGATCAGTGAACTGGAAAATGTGGAGTACCGGATTTTTTTCCCCATTCATTTTCATTGAGTCCATTCCAAAATCACTTATGTCATCTGGGAGACGACAGGGGGCGCTTTTTTCCACAGTGATCGTCGGCGCCCCTCGGCTATACTCGGGTAGGCTCGGGTGATGCAATAATTTTTCAGATCGCAAAAAAAAAAAAAAATCGAGAAATCTCGTGAGTGGCTAGCAACCACCTATAAAAAAACACGAGAAATCTCGTGAGTGGCACTGAAAGAGTTAAGGGAGAACACAAAAACACTGGAACAAAGAAATAGGGAAAAATGTGGCACTGTGCCTTTAAGAGGCGAGCAGGCTGGGGAGCTCCAGTAGCTCACCACGTACCGCGAGTGCTATTTCAGCGCCGTGGACAACCGTGCTCGTCACGGATCTGGGGCTGAGCGAGTTCGAATCCCGGACTGCAGCCGTGCCTTTCCCAGAGTGTCTTCCCCCCCATCTGAACCCTTTCAGCCTGCTTCTGTCGGTCGAACTTGACCAAGTATAAATGCGATAAACGTATAAAAGAGCCAGGGAAATGGCCAAAGTTAAAAAAAAAAAAAAAAAAAAAAAAAGAGGCGAGCAGGCTAAGGGGAAGGCAAGGGACAGGGCCAGGGCAAAAGGACAGGGCAGGAACAGGGGCACTGGAGAGGGGAACAGGGACAGAGGCCCGCGGAGGCGGTCTGGAGACAGGGACAGAAAAAACAGGGTTAAGGCCTTGGACAGGGCGAGGGCCAGAGCTGCTTACAGGGATGGAGTAGGAGCGCGCCGGCTAGAAGAGCGCGCCGGCTCGGGGTCTGGAGTGGAGCGCGCCGGCTCGGAGAGACGCATCCTCCCGTAGAGGATTAGGAAGCGATGCGCGTCGGCTTGAAGAGCGCGCCGGCTCGGGGTCTGGAGTGGAGCGCGCCGGCTCGGAGAGACGTATCCTCCCGTAGAGGATTAGGAAGCGATGCGCGTCAGCTTGAAGAGCGCGCCGGCTCGGGGTCTGGAGTGGAGCGCGCCGGCTCGGAGAGACGCATCCTCCCGTAGAGGATTAGGAAGCGATGCGCGTCGGCTTGAAGAGCGCGCATCCTCCCGTAGGATAGGAAGCGATGTGCGCCGGCTTGGAGAGCACGCCGGCTCGGGGTCTGGAGTGGGACACTGGAAAACCTCCCGTAGAGGATTAGAGAGCGCAGAACTGTGTCCCACTCCAGGCAAACGGCGACAGGTGGCGATGGTGATGACTCACCAGGAGCGCGGCGGTAGCACGGTAGCATAAGATACAGATAAGAATAAGATACGGAACGACCCGACGAGGACTGGAGGGGAAGTCCAGGTATTTAAAGCCCTCTGGGGCGCTAATCATAACCTAACACAGCTGTGAAAGGTAGTCCAAGGGTGTGGGCTGCTGAAGAGCAGAGGAGAGTAAACGAACGCGAGGGTGGGGGCTGGAGAGGTGAGGAGACAGGGAATTAAAGGTCCAGGGAACAGGCGAACCTCACAACAGTGATGAAGGTATAAAGACACTATGGTAATACATTGATTGATTGCTAACTTTAACAGATTGCAGAATGGGCACAATACAGTATGGCGCAATACACAATTGTTAACACTTTAACTGCCACACACGAGATATCTCGGGTTTATTTTTATGTGGTTGAAAGCCACTCACGAGATTTCTCGGATTTTTTATTTTAATTTTTTTTAGCGATCTGAAATCATATTGCATCACGCGAGCCTACCCAAGTATACACAAGCACCGCCGGAGATTATATGTGGAAAAAAGCGCCCCCTATCGTCTTTCAGATGACAAGGGATTTTGGAATGGACTCAATGAAAATGGATGGGGGAAAAAATCCGGTACTCCACATTTTCCAGTCCACTGATCCAGCCGGGGTTACCAGAGTTCATTCTGGATCCTCTGAGCCCCGCTGATCATGGAGTTCTACTGTATCGCGTTGGATCTATACACTTATCGATTTTTTCGAATGGTGATCAGGAATTGGAATATACCAGTTGGATACCATCTGATGTCAGGTAAGGACTCTATGTTATCAGTGTTAAGATAATCAGACTAATTTTGATGAAGTTATAGGCTGTTTTGTGAAATGGACTCTTTCGGTTTCACTGTAAAAGTCAGAGAGGAAATCAACGCGGCGATTGTCCGTGCGCGGCCCGAATGTGCTTGCGTGCACGTATAATATTGATCATCTAGCGTTTATTTGAAAACGATTCATAAAAAGGCCGACGAATATCAACGTTGTGGAATATTCCCGTAAAAGACGATTTTCATAGAATGGTCCAGAATGGGCTGTTTTTTATCTGAAAACGGGTGCTTTTCTAAATGCTCTGAAACGGAAATGACGCGATAAAAACACAATCTGCCTTGACAGCACTGACTGGAAAATAGTCTTTGATAATGCGATGGGCAGATTAGACACATAGCCATAATTTAAAACATAGATTAGGCGATATTAACGTTAACATTGGCGCCGATGGTGGCATTCAGGGGGTAAAAAGGAAAACCCGGCGTGGCACTCAAAGTGTTAAGGGGATGCAGACCAGAGAAGGACTTCCCCCATTTTCAATTCATCATAACATTTACAGTAAAATCAAATACATTTACAGATTACAACCTTTATTTAATGGTTAATATTTTGATAAAAGGTAATTTACTGTATAGCATTTACACTTAAAGTAGGAAATTTACAGTTTACCCATATTTTAGATTTGCTGGGTACATACAGGTTTTGACCAGCAGCTGGCAGCGACGAGGCAGCTCCATTGGGAGGGGGCGGGGAAGGGGCGGGGCTAAAGTGTCCAAGTTTTTTCAAATCCCAATGTTGACAGGTATGATCAATATACTTATTTTTTCGAATGGTGATCAGGAATTGGAATATACCATTTGGATACCATCTGATGTCAGGTAAGGAATCTATGTTATTAGTGTTAGGATAATCAGACTCGTTTTCATGGAGATATAAGCGTTTCCACTATATGTGATATGGCTGTTTCACTGTAAAAGCCATGAGGAAATAATAGCAGCGATTATCAGCGCACGGCACAAGCGTGTGTGCGCACACATATACTATCGACCATCTAGCGTTTATTTGAAAACGATTCATAAATAGACAGACAAATGATAACGTTCTGGAATATTCCAGTAAAAGGCGATTATCAGGGAATGTGTTGTTTTTTCTTCGAAACCGAGTGGTTTTCAAAATGCTATAAAAAGGAAATGAAGCGATAAAAACACAATCTGCTTTGCCAATGTTGACTGGAAAATGATTCTTTGATAAGCGATGGGCAGATTAGACACAGCATAATTTAAAACATAGATTAGGCGATGGTGATTTCATTGGATGTGCACTGTTAATTAATGCTTGTATATCTTATCTTGTCTTGTCATGTTTGTTTATGTTTGTTTAAAAAATAATAAAAAAAAATGTAATCAATGGGGAAACTGCGAAATTTGCGAGTGCTTAAAATATATCTTATATTATAGCTATGGGTCTAATAACGCCGTTGATTGTCAGTGAGTTGCTTCTGGTCAACATGCAAAAAACGGATTGTTTTTTCATCCGTACATTTCCATTGTATACCGTTTTGAATATGAGTATAGTTTTGGTGATTCTGAGTAATTCCAGGAAAAGACGCGATAATAGCGTTTTAGTGGAATGCACTTATCACGTTGTCATTTTTCGCCTGATTATCGAATCTTCCTGAAATCAACGCTAGATTATCATTATGTCTCCTCATGATGAAATGGCCCTCGTAGCGGGGCGCTCGCCCCCCCCCCCCCCCACCCAGGGTGACCAAACGTCCCGATTTGCACGGGACAGTCCCGATATTTAGCCATCTGCAAATACTGTACATTACATAGCCTAGTAATCACGGGACGACCAAACTCTTCCCACTTGCCATGCGCGACGCAATCCACAGCCAGATCACGAGCAGGCTTCGTCAAAATGGTCTGGGCTTAGACCATTAGATAATGCTAGTGTTAACTATGGAAAACACAAATCTGTGTACAAAAAGCTTCACAACAACCGCGACAGCATTGTGAAGGCAAACTGTCTTGCCCACATCATTCACAACTGCGCACATGGGTTGGGCACCGAGATTTTTTAAATAGTTGTTTCCTATTGTTCACGGCTGTTTTAATTTGTTTATGTATTTCACTTATGCAGGATAACACTCTTTGTAGGCCTACTCATGCTATACTCATGTTATTATATTAATCCTGTATATACCTGTGATATATTTACATTTAACATGTTAATTAAAGTTTAAAAAAAAAGTATTAAAAGTATTATCATTTCAATAATTGTAAAATGTTGTCAGATTATCATTGAATGAAACATTTTAAACTTTGTAGTATGTTCTGGACAGGTTTAGAATCAAGGAAGCCAGTGTAGACAATTATGCACTTCAGTATCACATTACAAGAGAGATCACAGGTTACATGTACCTCTTAACTATAGCCATAGGACTCTGGAACCGCTTAACACTATGGTCGCCAAAAACGCTGTCCCACGTCATTCCCCGCCATGCTCATTCTGCCAAAGACGCCGTACCACGTCTTTGATATCAATATTTCAAAAATCTGTGATCGAAATCATATTTCTTCCCCGGAGACTTGAGATCTACTGTTGATCCCCTCTCAACTCTCCAACGGTTCAAGAGCGCCATCTGGTGGCGGATCGGCGGATCGCCCAGAGCGGAAACAGGAAATGGAAGCTGGTGCTCATTCCAATTCGGTCCGATCACTCGGTAATAGTCCCAGGACTCGAGCTAGACACAACGGATAGCAATCCGTTACCAATAACTCGATAAACAACATGATTTGGACGTATATACTATTATACAACCTGGAAATGGATCGCATATTTCTACATCCCATAATAGGAATATTTCTGTTCCACGCTCATCGCCCAAAGCTATGAGGAAGCTACGGTAATATTCAGCGTTATTTTTTAACGTGTTCGATACTAACTGCTCTAATGATCATATCACCCACACTAGATGAATCATCTAACGTTGGCCACGGAATTATAAACGACCCCCCCCCCCATCCGGTCAACATCAGATGATCAGTAGTAACTTCTAGAAGCACGTCCATTTGAAATTTTTTATCTCACGCAGATTCCTATCAAACTGTATTTGATCATCAATATAATGCATTTGGGGCTATAAATCACGTTCTGGAGAAAGCTGCAGAAAACGATAAAAACATACTTATACTTTAGACCGTATTTTAGTATGAATATGTGAATGAAAAAGTATAACATTGCTACACCCTGAACAATAGATACTTGATGTTGAATGGGCCATAGTAATGTCAATTTAGCAATACAATTTAAAAAGTTATAGCCCTGCAAAGAAGGGGAACTTCTCCATAGACATAGAGCTGGCGGAGGATGGTATATTAAGAATATAAGCCTGGCGACCAAAGTGTTACCTCTTAACAACATGTTGGATTGCATGGTATGGTCTTCTATATAATTATGAGTATAATAAGCAATTAAGACGCAACAATATTGTGTTTTTAATACATTAAATGCTTATATTTTTATACAAATTATGAATACATTAACATTTAGTCATTTAGCTTACAAGTTCTGTACGACAGGTCATCAGGAAGGATACAACTCTATCAGCTGAGTAACAATATTCATCAAAGTGTTGCGTGTTACAGTGTAGGTTAGTTTATTAGGACAAGTGCATGACAGTAAGGTTAGTTAGGGTTAGAATTATTATTATTATATATTTTTTTTTTCAGATAATGGTTGAAGTGCGTCTTTAGTCGACGGCGAAAGATTGGAGGGGATTCGGCTGTCCTAACTGGGGTGGGTAGTTCATTCCACCATTGTGGGGCAAGGACTGAGAATAGGCGGCTTCTCTTTGATGACCCTCCCGGAGCTTGGATAGGAGTAGGTCTAAGGCGGCCAGAAGATGCAGAGCGTAGGGGTCTTGAGGGTGTGTAGTTAGAGACCATTGACCGAAGTAGGCGGGAGCGGTTCCCTTTGCCGCACAGTATGCTAGGTCGAGGGCCTTGAAGCGGATACGTGCAGCAATGGGGAGCCAGTGCAGGTCCCTAAGAAGTGGGTTGACATGGGCTGACTTCGGTAGGTTTGAGATCAGGCGGGCCGCTGCGTTCTGAATGAGTTGAAGAGGCTTGGTGGCAGTGGCCGGGAGGCCAGCTAGCAGTGCGTTGCAGTAGTCGAGGCGGGAGATGACTGTTGATTGGATGAGGAGTTGGGTGGCTTCTTTTGTCAAGAAGGGGCGGATCCTTCTGACGTTGCTCAGGAGGAATCGGCAGGTTCTGGTTGTCGCTGCGATGTGAGCAGAGAAGTTCAACTAGTCGTCGAGGACAACACCAAGGTTCTTGGCGGTCGGGGACGCGGTCACAGCTGCATTCTCGACTGTGATGGAGAGGTCGGTCAGGGGGGAGGATTTGGCCGGCAGGTGGAGCAATTCTGTTTTGCTTAGGTTCAGTTTGAAGTGGTTGGTCGTCATCCAGGCGGAGATGTCGGACAGACAGGCCGAGATCCGCTCAGAGACGTGGATATCTGAGGGAGGGAAGGAGAGGAAGAGTTGAGTATCATCAGCATAACAATGATATGAGAAGCCATGAGACGTGATAATGTTACCCAGTGATTTAGTGTAGAGGGAGAAGAGAAGGGGTCCTAGGACCGAGCCCTGGGGGACACCCGTCCGCAGGGGGGCGGGTGGCCGACAGAGTCCCTCTCCATGACACTTGGTAGGAGCGGTCATTGAGGTATGATGTCAGCCATGTCAGCGCAGATCCAGCCACTCCCATTCCTGCGAGGGCCGCGAGGAGGATCTGATGGTTGACTGTGTCGAAGGCTGCAGATAGATCTAGGAGAATCAGGACAGAGGAGAGGCCTTTCGCTTTTGCTAAGTGAAGTGCCTCTGTGACCGCAATGAGGGCCGTTTCTGTGGAGTGGCCAGCAGTGCATGTTAGCGGATCGGAGCGTGAGCGGCGCGGGGCGCGGAGCGGCCGGTTTTGACGTGAGCGAGGAGTGGGTTTTAAAATGAGTCGGCGCGACGTCCGGAGCGAGAGTTCTCCTCCGCTCCAATCCACTCCAGGTCGCTCACAGTGGTTTAACACTGTTGATGTAATATACATGCAGTACAATGCCAAAGCAACAGATGGCGATGTACAAACATGAAGGCCATTTTCAACCAATGAGAAGGGTGAACCTGTGATATCCTGTTCAGGCTTCACTCCTCCTCCTTCACTCACTCCTGTTAGAAAAAGTATTGACGCCATTGTTGTTGACGTTAGCTTACATGCTAACGTTAATGGCAGCGACCATAGCATTGTGGCTCGGCTAGCCTATCATCGCTTAATAGAGCTAGTGAATGGATAAACAACGTTATTTAACATTGCAGAATGGGTACAATTACAATGCGGCTCAATACAAACAATTGTTAAGGGGCCCAGGGGGTGTAGACTGTTGTAGTTTGAGCTAATTTACACCATGCTCCTAAAAAAAAAAATAAAAATGCCGAGCGATCTGGCGCGGGGAGCGCTCGATTCAAGGTGAGCGGGGAGCGAGCGGAGAGCGACTTGGGGGCGGGGTCAACATGAGCGATTAGCGGAGCGGACCAAGCTTTAAAGAGCGAAGAGCGGATTTCTCGGCCGCGCCGATCCGCTCACATGGCCTGGTGGCCAGTGCGGAAGCCAGACTGATTAGGGTTTAGGAGGTCATTCTGTAAGAGATAAGCAGTAAGTTGGTTGGATACAGCACGTTCAAGTGTTTTAGAAAGGAAGGAGAGAAGAGAGACAGGACGATAGTTGCCTATAACGGTGGGGTTCAGGGTTTTCTTTTTTATGAGGGGCGTGACTCTGGCTTGTTTTAGGGAGGTGGGGACCACCCCCGAGTTGAGTGAGGAGTTGATGGTTGCAGTTAGGAATGGGAGGATGTCCGGTGCTATGGTCTGGAGGAGTGGGGAGGGTAGCCGGTCCAGCTGGCATGTAGTCGGACGGTTCAACGTTACCAGTGTCAGGGTCTCGGCTTTTGTAATGGGAGAGAAAGATGACAGAGTGAAGGATGAGGGAGAAAGAGCTGCGGATGTTCTCCACTTTTTCCTCAAAGAAGATCGCAAAGTCTTCGGCAGAAAAAGATGAGGGGGTGGGGAGGGAGTGAGTGTGTTCAATACTTTTTTCCTATGTCATTCCACTTTATTACATGCATAACTTTATTTATACATTATTTGTACATACTTTATACTGCTATGTATAGGGCCATCTAACAGTTGAATAGGTTGCCATAATAGTAATAGTAATTATGCGGCGGCTAGGTGGTGTAGTGGGCAAGGCACTCGCCACCAGTGTGGAGACGCTAGGATTCGCGTGTTCGAATCCAGCTCTCCACATTGTTTTCAGTTTAGCTGGTTGTCCGCAGTAATACACATTGGCCGTATTACGGGGAGGGAAAACTGAAGGGTGGGGATCGAACGTTGTGAACAAGCGACTCCTACAAGTCGGTTGGTGCGCCTGCGCAGTAGAATCAGGAAGTGTCGGGGGCAGCGTGAGCCTCCCACGCGTTACTCCTCGACACTGAGAGATCGAGCTGCGCAGGTGAAAAGATGCGACTGCTGTTACCTCAAGTACCGGAGGGGACTTGTGCTATGTATGACTTAGTCCACATTGCAGCCGGCTTGTGGGAGGCAAGAAACAGCGTTCGTGACAGGGGAGGGTTGAATTGGATGATACGAAATTGGGATGGGAGAAAAATAGAAAAATGGGAGAAAAAGTGGATAAAAAAAAAGTAATAGTAATTATGCAATTACTCAAGCAACAAGCAAAGAAAGCTTTAAAAAACAAGTAAATAGGTTACTTTTGGGTACAGGCACAATGCTTGACATACTGTATAACATTTTATAGAATAGAATAGAATAGAAATACTTTTATTATCCAGAGGGAAATTTGACACTGCAAGTCACTAGCCACTCAGCATTTTCATCAGCCAAAAATCATCACACTAAATAATTTTTTCATCAATACATTCCCATTTTATAGCGTGATGATGAATATGTTTAAAATCAAAATGCATATGATCGGTATCATGTTCCACCATGAATGCATGAAAGGGGGGGGGAACGTCGTTTCTGATTATTTATTACCACTAACGGCATTCGTTATTGTAGCATCATACACTGATGTGTCATGATGTCATGTATGTTGAAAGTGGGTAGTGATTCACATTCCTTTACAGCTTTGGGTAGGGCGTTCCACATTGATGTGGCATAATTGTGAAACGTGTTTAGTCCCTTGTTTGAGCCGAATCTGGGTTTAACATGATTTGTGGAGCTCCCTCTGGTGTTGTGATCGTGGTATTCACTGACCTTTGGGAAGTATTTTGACATGTACATGGGTACCTTGGTCGTGTAGTGTATCTTGTAGACCAGGCCCGTTGCAAGTTGCTGTACTCTGTCGTCTACTCTAAGCCATCCTAGGTTGTCAAAGTGGGCAGGGGTGAGGTGGGTTCTAGGAGTAAGGTCAAGCAGTAGTCTGACCAGTTTGTTTTGAGATGTTTGTAATTTTGTTTTTTGCGCCTTTGAGGTGCTTTGGTACCATGAGGTGCAAGCATAGTCGTAGTACCCTTGAATGAGTGCTCCTGCCAGAGTCTTCAGGGTATTCTTGTTTACCAGTGAGGAGATCCGGTACAAGAATCGAGTTCGTTGGTTGACTTTTTTTTATTACATTGGATGCCATTTTGTCACAGGAAAGATTTGCCTCTAGGATGGAACCCAGGTAGGTAATATCTTCTTTCCTTGTGACAATATTGTCACCCACTGTAACTGAGAAGCCGTCGGTCTTGCTGAGTTTGTTATTTGAACCGAAGAGAATGGACTCTGTTTTGCCCATGTGTAATGATAGTTTGTTATCAGCGAGCCATATGCAGATTTTGCCTAGTTCTGAGCTGAGGGTTTTTTCAACCTGTAACTTGTTCTTGTCAGAGACCAGCAGGGCTGAGTCGTCCGCAAACAGGAACAAGTTGCAGTCACAAGCTGACGACACGTCATTTGCATAAATTAGGAACAGTAGCGGACCTAGTATGCTTCCTTGTGGAACACCACAGCTTACTGTGAGGGGGGGGGGGGGATAGGGTACCGTTTACCTCCACCATCTGCTCTCTCCCCTCCAGGTAGGATTGCATCCAGCTCACTGATAGACTATCAAAACCAATTGCCTTTAGCTTGTCAATCAGAATGGTGTGATTGACAGTGTCGAAGGCCTTTTGTAGGTCCAGCATGACCATGCCGCAGTATTTGCCCACGTCCACCTCTTGTTTGATGTGGTCGTTTAAATAGAGAAGGCATGTGTCAGTGGAGTGGGGTATTTTTCGACCTGTTCGTATACAATTTTTTCCATGACTTTCGAGATGGAGGTAAGGATAGAAACAGGGCGGTAGTTGCCTGGGTCTAATTTACTGCCTTTTTTGTGCAGGGGTGTTACTCTCGCAATTTTGAAGTCCTTGGGGACGTGTCCCTGTTTTATGGAGAGGTTTATTATGTGTGTGATGACTGGGGTGATGGCGGCTGCTGAGTCTCTGAGGAATTTGGAGGGGATGTTGTCATGGCCAGTGGCCTTGTTAGGTTGGAGGGCGCTCAGTTTTTTGAGTACCTCATCTGTTGTTACCATTTCCAGTTTGAAGTCGTCTTTGTGGACCCCTAGGTTCTTGTAGTATGCTACTATGTGTTCTACCCCATAATGCCCTGAGTGGGAGGGTAGTTTGTTTACCAGTGTTGTGGCTATGTTTGTGAAGAAACTGTTTAAGTAATTGGCTACATCCAGCTTGTCTGTGATGAGCGTGTTGTCCGTCTTTATGTTTATGTTTGAGAATCTGGTTTTAAGTTTTTTACTGCAGCCTAGTTGGTTATTGAGTAATTTCCAAAGTTCACGTGGTTTGTTTTTGTTTTCCTCGGTTTTGTCATTGATGACATATTTTTTTGCTGTTTTGATCATGGAGTTTACGTCATTTCTTAGTCTGTTTCTTTCCAGTTTGAGTTCAGTCACGTGGGCTTGGAGTTCACTGCTCGTGCTTATGGTAAGCTTTGACTGACTTTTACGAAACTCAGAGCATTTTTTGTCTCTGGTTTTCATAGCGGTCAGTATTTCAGTGTGCATCCATGGCTCAGCGTGATTTTTTACCCTGGTGGTTCTTAGGGGGGCCATGTTGTTTAGTATTGTTGAAAAATTTGGTTTTGAAACCAAGCCATGTTTCTTCAACCAGTGTACCATTGAGCTCATCTGACCAGTCCAGACTCTCCAGTTCAAGGTTAAAGGCCTCGCTAGAGTAGGTTTTGAGGTCTCTAGATGTGACTGTTTTGTGACAGCCAGCCTTTTGTTTTAGCTTTTTGCGGGTACAGAATATCATATAATGATCACTTAACCCGCATGCTATAACCCCTTTATTGGAGATCTTGGACTTGTCAGAGGTCAGGATGAGGTCAATGGTAGTCTGAGTTGACTCACATACACGTGTGGGTTTGGTGATTAGCTGGCTGAGGCCGTGCATAACATCCAAAATGCACCATGTCTTGTGACAAAGAATGTTCATCAGATCTTAATACAAAAAAGAAAAAAAGGCATAGTAGCATAGTATATAGTAAATAATAGTATAGACATACTGTAGTAGCATAGTAGGTAATAGTATTAGGTAGTATAGTAATACATACTGTACTGTATGTATGTATATACAAATTCACCAACCAGAGAGACACTGCTTCCTCTACGTGGAGCCAAGGCCCCGCTGTTACGAGGGCCATAAACTTCTGCTAGTCAGAAATAAAACGTTACCAAAAGAATAATATTCTAATGATATTATCTGTCTGTCAGTCACTCCAGGTACTGCGTGAGCACTCTCCTCACTCTCTTTCCCTCCCCCTCATTACAGTCAGTAAGATACCCATTGCACTGTGTAGGAGGCTGAGAGTCCTGTTCACCATGTATTGTTCCCAACACAGAGTGATCATCCATAGCCTCCTTACTGGCCTCACAAAAATTGTGGAGGACAAAGCAGGCGTAAATTACATAGGGCAGGTCAGCCATGTTTATGTCCATAGGCCTTCGAAGTGCAGAAAATCTGGCCTTGAGGCGTCCAAAAGCACACTCAATGACCATACGTGCTCTACACAAACATAGCCCATAGTACTGCTCCTCATGTGTGGAGCCACTGTTGGAATATTCCTTCATCAGGTATGGCAGCAGCGGGTAGGCAGGGTCACCAAGCAGGAAAATTGGTATGGCCTCCTCGTCATCCACAATCTGTTTTTTTTAGAGCAGGGATCTTTCCAGACTTTAAGTAGGAGATTAGATCTGAATTACCAAAGACCTGTGCATCATGCACACTCCCAGGCCACTTTACCACAACATCCAAGAATCTGTACTTGTAATCACAGACACAGAATTTTTATACAAACATCACATGACCATTGGGGGCTATACAATATAGGACTTTGTAGGTGTTATGATGTTTGTAGTTGCTGTATGTTTGTGATCGTTTCATAAAGTTTTTTGGCCTTTGTACAAATATTTCAGTACAGTCTATTATGCATGTAGCTTGAGGGAAAAGCCATGAGGGTGTGCAAAAGGTGCCAAAATCTGTCTATACCTATGCCTGTGAAAAACGTTTAATCTTTGTCATCCAAGTCATAGGCTGATGTTGATGGTGCAGGATCAGTTTGTGTTGCACTGTCTTTTGTAGACTTGTTAGAACAGTAGCTGTGGTCTGTAGCATCTGGCCACTGGGTGCCAACATCACACTTCTGCAGAGGCATGATATTTAGGGCTCAAGACATCTTCTCTTGGGAGGGACTCTACCAGGCGACATTATCCTCTAAGGAAAAGACAGAAATATTTCATACATGAAACTAAATGTATGGGCAATGAGCCATTATTCAAACTTCAGGAGAAATGGAATCAAACTTGCATGATATTCATATCCCATATGCAATACAGGATATGGGTGTTCTTTCGTTGGTTTGCCATCCAGGAAGTGTATTCCACACATCTAGAGTGGTAAGAATAATTAGGATGAGTAACAAATACCACAATAACTCAACAATACTACCTAAAATATTGTCCTGTCAGACATTTCACCGTTGAAAATGCTGCCCAAATCTTCTCGATATCACACAGCAATGTGAGATGCAAAAATAACCCCTTGAGTTAAGACATGTATGCTTTTGCCACACAGATTTATAAATCAATCTAACTTTAACTGATGAGTTAATTTATTATGTGCGACCACTGCAGAACTGCACGTTAGCTTAACACTTTCAGTGCCCATGACGTCATATCACGTTTTATCAGCCCAATGCCTGAATGCCCACAACGTTTATTAGCGTTTTATTTTTTTATTAGCGATCTGAATTCATATTTCATCAACCGAGTCTCCCGTTGGTATGCAGCCCCTGTAGGAGTTTAGATGTGGAAAAAACGCCCCCTATCGTCTCCCAGATGGTAATGCACCCTTTTGGAATGGACTCAATGAAAATGGATGAGAAAAGAAAAATCCGGAATCCACATTTTACTTCTCAGGCATGTAACCCGAGCCGATCGGATTCATTGTGGACCCTCAGAACAGCGTGGAATACATATGTACAGTATGTAGCGTTGGATCAATAAAATCGATCGATATTTGGAATGGCGATCAGGAATTGGAATAATCTTTTTGGATAACATCTGATCTCAGGTAAGGAATCTATTTTACCAGTCTTAGGATAATCAGACCTGTTTTCACGGAGATATAAGCTGTTCCCCTATGTGTGTGTGTGGCTGTGTGGCTGTGCGAGCGATCAGGAAATAAGAGAATCGATTTTTCATATCGCCTATATAGCGTGCATACGTACACGGGGCCGCCTCGCGGAAAGGGGGGCCTAAAAAAAATTTTAAATTAAAAAAAATATTATTATTTTTTATTTTTTTGCAAGGCCCTCTTTCATCACAGACCAAAAATCTAGTTTTGCTTATATGCTTATATATTTCACATTAGACACGTTTGTAGAATGTGTCTGACTTGTTCCTGGCTCTGCGGCTCTGCAGATACACTATTGGAGCTCTGAGGCTCTGCAGCAGATATACTATTGGTTTCAACGAGGGGAGGGGTTACAGGTATAGGCGGAGTTTGAACTTGACGCCAGGGGGTGCGACAGCTTGGCGAACGATACCCTTTATTTTATTATTTTAGCATTTTTACAATGCCCTAACCCCTAATTTTTTATTTTATTTAGGTAGTACAGCAGCACACACACACACTCACACACACAGCACTACGGGGGATCATTTGGAGGCTCTAATTATTATTATTCATAGAGACTCTCAAGCAATAATAATTATTACAGCCTCCATTTTTCGTGGACGAAAAATATACCAGACTATAGATATCAATTTTCCCGAAATAACGCTACATGCCTCGACAAAATCCGTGCATTGGTTATCCAGATACATTAATTATCATCTCAGAATAAGTGGCTTTGTACAAGCGTTACGTTCTGCTGCTGCGAATGGTGGTGCTTGGCCGCGTGTTAACCCTTTCACTGCCACACTACAGAAGGTTCGCCTTATAATGTGACATGATTACTACTATGAAATGAATGTATTGTAAAACAAAACATAATAGAATTCAGATTTGTTTCTCACAATTATTATAATTTTATTAAAATAAAAATAATCTTGATTTAAAAAAAAAAAGAAAAAAATAAGCAATTTCACCCCCGGCCACCAGGGGGTGCAATGCACCCCCTGCACCCCCATAAACTCCGCCCATGGTTACAGGTAAGGTACAGTCGGCCGGCGTGCGTCTGACTATTTCGCGCGTGCAGCATTGGAGGTTATGCCAGCCAAGACGAAGAGGACGGTCGTTCGGCAGATGGACTGAAGATGAAAGTTGCATGTTAGAAAGTTCAGTCAGGCTAGCCATGTCGGCTTAACTAAAGGCAGGGACAGCTAGTTAGCTTTAGCTACGTTATCGAGTGCTAACGTGTGGTTCAGTTGGGCTAGCCATGTCGGCTAGTAGCTTAGCTAAAGGCTAACTAGCGTTAGCTAGCGAGTGCTAACGTGTGGTTCAGTCGGGCTAGCTAGCGGGACAGAGCCTTCAGCGTGGCGTCCCCTACCGTCTGGAACTTTCTCCCCCCCGAAATCCGCAACGCCCCAACCCTGGACACCTTCAAATCCGCTCTAAAAATACACCTCTTCACCAAGGCTTTTCCTCATCAGTTAGTTTAGATTAGATTAGGTCCATTATCCCTTACCTTCCCTCATCCCCCCCCTATTTTCCTTGCCCTATTTTTTGTCCTGATTGTGAAGCGACCTTGGGTTCTATGAAAGGCGTTATATAAATTTGATCTATTATTATTATTATTATGTCGGCTAGTAGCTTAGCTAAAGGCTAACTAGCGTTAGCTACGTTATCGAGTGCTAACGTGTGGCAGATAAACTAGGACTCCCTAGTTCATCCCAACGGGGGGACAATATCATGGATGCTGGTGAACTTTTTCATCTCCACGGTAGGAAAATGCGTCGACGTCGTCTCCTTCCAACTTTGCCATTGATTCTGCATTAGGGTGAGTTATTCTACTCTATTCAGCTCCCGCCGTGGTCTCTGTCTCTCTTTCTCTCTCTTGCTCTCTCTCTCTCTCTCTCTCAATTCAATTCAATTCAAATGGGCTTTATTGACATGGGAAACATACATTTACATTGCCAAAGCCAAACAAAACAATCAAACAGATAAAACAAAAGAAATCAGTACATTACAGAAGGAATTTCTTGTACAGTCTTTATGGTGGTTGTATTCCGTTGGATGTCCTTTTCTTGCACAAATCTGGCTGCTGTGTTTGCACATTCTTGTATTTCTCCCAGTAGGTATGGGTGTTTTGAGTTATTGTCCATGTTTTCAAAGTCTCTTTGGGTGTTTGCAATTTGTGGGAAGTATATGTCTCTGATGTCTTGGTATAGTGGGCAGGTTGTTAAGAAGTGGAGCTCGGTTTCCACCTCATCTTGTGTGCAGTGGGTGCATAGTCTGTCTTCGCTTGGGAGCCAGGTCTGCCTATGGCGGCCTTTCTCGATGGCTAGGCTGTGCTCGCTGAGTCTGTACCTAGTCAAGGATCTTCTTAGTATTGGGTCAGTCACAGTGCTCAGGTATTCTGCCACTGTGTACTCTCTGTTTAGGGCCAAATAGCATTTCAATTAGATGAAGCTGTGTTCTGAGGTGTCCTGTGTTCTGAGCTGTGTTCTGAGCTGTGTGCTGAGCTGTGTTCTGTGCTGTGTTCTGCATGTGTGCTGTGTTCTGAGCTGTGTTCTGAGATGTGTTCTGAGCTGTGTTCTGAGCTGTGTTCTGAGCTGTGTGCTGAGCTGTGTTCTGTGCTGTGTTCTGCATGTGTTCTGTGTTCTGAGGTGTCCTGTGTTCTGAGCTGTGTGCTGAGCTGTGTTCTGTGCTGTGTTCTGCATGTGTTCTGTGTTCTGAGCTGTGTTCTGAGATGTGTTCTGAGCTGTGTTCTGAGCTGTGTTCTGTGCTGTGTTCTGAGATGTGTTCTGTGTTCTGAGCTGTGTTCTAAGCTGTGTTGTGTTCTGAGCTGTGTTCTGAGCTTATATAGTGCTTTTACTAACTATATTATATTTCTCTCTCCTCTGGTCAGGGGCATTGCCGGGTCTGTGCAGCGATAACACTGTATATTGACTGTAGAACGGGAGCTCTCTCTTGCTCTCTCTCTCTCTTGCTTGCTATATGTTGACTGTATCATGCCCAGCCTCGGGCAGCGCTATTATTTAAGAATATGTTGACTGTATAAAAAAGAATAAAAAAAAAAATTATATAAATGTTTGTTTTAATTTTTTTTACCTTTAGGGGGGGGGGGGCTCGCGTTTAAATCTCGCACAGGGCCTCGCATTTCTCCCAGGCGGCCCTGTACGTACACATCTAGCATTTATTTGAAAACGATTCATAAATAGGCCGAAAAATTACAACGTTTTTGTGTATTCTAGAATATTCCAATAAACGTCTTTTATCATGGAATATTTACATTTTCCTTGAAAACGAGGGCTTTTCAAAATGCTATAAAACGAAAATGAACCGATAAAAAAACAATCCGCTTCGACTGGAAAACGAGTCATTGATAAGCGACGGGCAGATTAGACACATAGCCATAATTTAAAACATAGATTAGGCGTTTTTAACGCTAACATTGAAGTGGATGGTGGGCATTCAATCGGTAAATCAAGGTTAAGCTTGGGCTCTGAAAGTGTTAAAGACGTGTTTTCACCATGTTAAGGCTAGACAGCTGGCTAGGCTAGGCAGCTGTATGCTAACATTAGCCATTGTGAGATTGTCGACTGACAAAACCTACCGTGCTGTTTTTAGTGGGAACAAAGTCCTTTCGGTTGGTATTCTTAATCCACTTCTGGCGAATATCTTAGTCGTCTGCAGTGGCCGGTCAAGTTGAAGACATTGGTGGAGGTGTTTCCTGTTTCATAATACGAATTTCATAATAAAAGTGGCCGCTTAAAAAATAAATAAATGAGAGCTCGTGCCGTTTCAATGTTGACAGTTATCAATCGCTTGTGCCCAAAGGACATTTTATAAAACGAGGCATACAATACAATACTATGTATTTTAGCCAAAACATGTGGTCAGAACACAACATTGCAGTGCATTTTGTCCATTCTCTCTCATTCTCTCTCTGCCTCTCTCTCCCTTTGTCGAGCGGAGCTCCTCCTGAATGAACAGAGAGCAGGCACGTTGGGCACGTTGTCACCAGCTGTATTCGAGCCCCCCTGCTGGTCATTGTTACCGTTAATACGGTGCCCAAACGGTGGTCCAATGATAATTCATGGCTTCATCTGTAGCTTTGATCACGGGAGAAAGAAATATCAGATCAACACAAGATTTTATATATAGTGTTCTTACCTTGTCTCTGATGTAATGCAAAAAAAAGAATCCAATTCTCTGATCGCCATTCCAAATACTGCTCGCGGACGTCCGTCCCACATTGTCCGGCATTGCATATGAAGGGGGGGGGGGGCAGCATCGCAGATGTATCGTTGTAAACGCTAGTCCTGCCGGAGTATTCAAACCCCGCCCGCATGGCTCAGATCGGCCCAGAAAAGAAACTACACCATTTATACTCCCCATTGATTAAAGCGATGGCGTTCTAGCGCCCCCTGGTGCTGATTGAGTTAAGGTAAGACAATGGTTAATCATATTGGATGCCTTAATTTGATCACTTAATTTGATCTATATATTAACAGTTTGAGTGCCAGCAGGGGGCGCAGGATTTAGCACTTGAGTGCCAGCGCTCTATTCAATGAGAGGGCAAGCACATTTGCGAACGCATAAACTATATCTTAAATTATGGGTATGTGTCTAATACGCCCGTCGCTTATCAATGACTTGCTTGCAGTCAACATTGTCGAAACGGATTGTTTTTTTTCGGTACATTTCCGTTTTATACCATTTTGAAAAACGCTTGTTTTTTTAAATTTCCAGAAAAGAAAAGTGATTCTGCAGGAATCGCCCTTTACTGGAATACACAAAAAACGTTGTCATTTTTCGGCCTATTTATGAATAGTTTTCAAATAAATGCTAGATTATCGATAGTATATGTGTACTTATGCACGCTAGAGAAGCGGGCTGAAAATCGATTATCTTATTTCCTGATCAGCGCTAACGTCATACACGCACACTCACACAGACACGTTGATATATCTGTGAAAAAAGCTCTGATTATCCCAAGACTGGTCAAATAGATTCCTTACCACAGATCCAGATGTTCTCCAAAAAGATTATTCCAATTCCTGATCGCCATTCTAAATATCGATCGCGTTTATTGATCCAACGCTGGGTGCTTGAAACACATATTCCACGCTGTTATGAGGGACCACAAAGACTGCAATTGGCTCGGATTACATGCCTGACAAGTAAAATGTGGATTCCGGATTTTCTTTTCCCCATGCGTTTTCATTCAGTCCAATCCAAAGGGTGCATTACCATCCGGGAGACGATAGGGGGCGGTACTTTCCCTGTTCGAGCTCAGAGAGAGTCCCAGTGGTAACGTGAGGCTAGATTGATGAAAAATGAATGGAAATCGCTAATAAAATAAATAACGATTAAAAAACGAGATTTCTCGTCGTTGGCACTCAACGCATGGCATGAACTAACAAGATTTCTCATGGCTGGCACTCAAAGTGTTAAATTAGTGGTGCTCGCTGTAGTAGCCTACTGGGTGTGTGTATTGTATGAATTCAGAACCATGGACAGCACTGTTTGCAGGTGCGCGCAACGACCATTGTGTGCATTTCTTTTTTATTGAATGCTGTCAAACAGCGAACTCTAGAAAATGTGATGTGAACTACATTATAGTGTGTATTTTGAATTGCCATACATCGCTATAGCAACTTTTAGTACAGTTCTGATTGAAATTACTGCATTGCTAGAAAGTAGGCATGGAAAGCAACTAGCGCTTCAATCATATTATAACCATGCACTATTAGGGATGGGAATTGATAGGATTTTATCGATACGATTCCATTATCGATTCTTTATCGATTCCCTTATCGATACCTGATCAATTTATAATTTAAATAAATAAATTGAAAATGCAACAGAACTACATTTAGTCATTTAGCTGACGCTTTTATCCAAAGCGACTTACAAGTTCTGTACGACAAGCCATCAGGAAGGGCACAACTCTATCAGCTGAGCAACAATGTTCATCAAAGTGTTGAGTGCTAAAGTGTAGGTTAGTTTATTAGGACAAGTGCATGACAGTACGGTTAGTTAGGGTTAGATATATTTTTTTTTATTCAGATAATGGTTGAAGAAGTGCGTCTTTAGTCGACGGCGAAAGATTGGATGGGTTTCGGCTGTCCTAACTGGGGTGGGTAGTTCATTCCACCATTGTGGGGCAAGGACTGAGAATAGGCGACTTCTCTTTGATGACCCTCCCGGAGCTCGGATAGGAGTAGGTCTGAGGCGGCCAGAAGATGCAGAGCGTAGGGGTCTAAGCTGGTTAGAATAACATGCAACTTGACATTTCTGATTGTCATTTATTGTTGAGCCCCCATGTCAGAAAAATACAAAAACTGTAAAAAATAAAACATTAACTATAGCCTACACTTAAATAAAATAATGTATTTGAGATTCTCTTAAAATGTATTTATTTTTTTATTCTTAAACTAATTTAATCTATTGAATAACAGGTTGTTATTCCTCTGACTTCTGTCTCTCACTCACACACTCTCTCTCTCACACACACACACACACACACACACACACACACACACACACACACACAGAGAGAGAGAGCTCCCCGGGCCCCTGTCCTATAAGGTATTGGCTTGTGTTGCTACACGGACACATTTGTATGTTGCACCACTGTACTTCCTGGCTTACAGTCTTGTAAACAAACATTCCGTCTCTCATTATATGTGAACTAAAGAGTACAAGGTTTACACAACAGCCCCCACCTGCTGTTTTATTGTATTTGTACCTGTACTATCCGCTGTCAGCTGTTTATCTCTCTTTGTGAGCTTGATTAAATAGCGTTAGCTCACGTTAGCTCCGCGGCTAATTTTAGCTCAGCCTGATCTAAATCAATGACTAGGTTCTAAAGCATTCAAGTAGTTTTCACTGCACATAGAAGTAGCCAAACAGCAGGAGCATTTCGGGAGCATATTACCAAAACCCAGGCAATTTCGAGCCATTAAGGAATCAAATAGAGTCTGCCATGGCTACATGCTAACGGCTAACATTATTGCGCAACTGTAGGCAGCGATAAGGGAATCGAAAGTCACGGGAGCCACACGGTTCCAGGCATCGGCCAATTAGGAACCGGTTCCCAACGGGAACCGGTTTTCGATTCCCATCCCTATGCACTATGCTACAACTATACTGAAAAGGACAATAACTACTGAGACAGTTTGACCAAAATAGCCTCTTTTTCCACTTTCCGCTTTGCCCACTGCTGACAAAGTGGAAAGAGAGTCAATGAGTCACATTGACGTCAGCATGGGTGAAACAACCCAACTGTCCTTCAGATGAGAACCCATACAATCCATGAGGGGAAGTGCTGCCTGCAATAAATACACTGTATAGTGTAGGCTACTGGTCTCCTAGGTAACACGCATCCGGATGTGGGTGTTGAAAGCAAAAGCTGTCCCCATTCAAGTATCTATCTTCCAGGGGTGTAAAGTACTTGAGTAATTGTACTTTGTTACAGTACTTAAGTACTGTTTTGGGGGATTTGTACTTTACTCAAGTATTATTAGGTTTGTATACTTGTACTTTTACTCAATTACATTTCAGAGAAACAAAACATACTTTTTACTCCTTACATTTAAAATGCACACCTACAAAGTACAAATCTCGCAGGTCCAACTATTTTAATTAGTATATTTGTTTCTCTGGCCGGTCTAACGTTAACATTATTAATCCTGCGGCCGCACTTTATTTAAAAACAGCCAATCAAATTCCCATCAATGGAAAATGAACCTGCCCATACCCATACTGATTGGTCCTTGTGCAAGACTAGAAAGCGGGCATCTTTGATTAAACACCTGCTATCAGAAGAATAGACAGTCAGAAAAAAAGTTTTTACTTTAACTTTTTAGTACTTAAGTACATTTAAAAGTAGAAACGTTTTGACTTTTACTCAAGTGTGTTTTTAGCAAGATACTCTGACTTTTACTTGAGTATGATTTTTAGACGGTACCCATACTTTCAATTAAGTATAATTTATGGGTACTTTTTACACCCTAGTATCTTCACAGCATCGCCTGAGGTCTCATGGTTGAGCCTTCGTCCGTGACGTGGGCAAAGAAAAAGAAGGAGAAGAAGATTATTTGTATTTTTATTTCGCATATCCCTTCTAGTTACACATACACATACACACAGTCCCCCACACATATACATTTCATCAGAGAGGTCAGAGCGCAGGATCGCCCACAGTGCAGCACCCCTGGAGCAGTTTTGGGGTTCAGTGCCTTGCTCAATGGCACTTAGGCAGGATGGTGGGTACCGTAGATGTAATACCAGCCACCCTTCAGTCACCAGCTCACAGCTGGAGTAATGGATTACATACAGTATCACAAATTGTGATACATTGTGTTTTTGAAAGAAACTTCAGAAAGAGACCAGACTCGTGCATGTGCTATAAGTATAAATGTTAATTTGTTAATTTGATTACATCTGTTCCTATCTTGTATTGTAAAACAGTTGTGTTCATATCCTAATAGATACAAATAATTTTGTTGATAACAGATACAGATACAGATGATGTCTCTGCACACCCCTAGTAGCCGGACAAGTGCTAGTAGTTAGTAGTGCTATGCTTTGCTGTATTCTCATCCTACCATCTTCACCATCTTCTGCAAGTCAATGGTAATTAATAATTAATCAAATATTCCCTTGACTTAATTACTAGTGTGCACACCCGTATACTGTATATCTATCCAGACCTCTTTTGGCAGAACTTGAGCTGTGGCCAGCAATAGCAACCCCTATCTCCACTCAACTCCAACCTACACATCAAACCATACCAAAACATTTAAACAAAGTGCAATACCAAGTGGGGCTCTTTTGCCTAGAGGTTGCTGTTTGGTGGCATTGCAGATCCCACCTTTAACATATGGAATACATAATATTATATTAATTGTTCCCTCTATCCTATTAACAGTCGACAAGGGGTCACATGACCCCTAGGCATTTTCAATAAATGTATCCTTGTCACTCGGTCGAGCTCCAGCTCTGTCACTCAATGACTTTTCCTAAAAGTACCCATTTTATCTGGCACGGTAATTTTCAAAATTACCAAAATGACTTCAGGAAAATGTAATTAGAACGTTATTCCACATATGGGCCGTTGGAACAGACGAAAGTCACAGCACTTTGCGAGCGTCTAGCGCAGGGGTGGCCAACCCGTGGCTCGCGAGCCGCATGTGGCTCTTTGCCCGTCAATGTGTGGCTATTCCATCCAAAAAAATATAATTATAATATATATATATTTTTTTTAAATGTAAATAATTTTGTTTGTATGTCACTCAAACCTACATTTCATTGTGGTAAACCTCATATTTTTATATTCAGCGGTAATTATATAGTTTACACTGTTTATTTTTCTCATATTTCTCATAATAAAGCTGTCGGGTCGTCTGACCCGTTCCTGGCGGGAATTAGTGGCATTTTCTCCATGGCTGTGCTAGTGTAAAAAAATATATAATTTTTTTTTTCAATTATTTTACTTCATGGTGTCTGTACTGACATGTTTAGTCACTCGTGTCCATGGAAATGATGAACACATCAAGGTTTGGTTCCCTTCCGCAGGAAAGATTGGTTATTGGTTATTATTTGGTTATTTGTGATAATATTTATGAATTTGTGAAATGAAGCAATTAATACTAGGGCACTCTGGGCCTTTTGATGGTCTGGGGCCCTTGATGGTCCAGGGCCCCGGGGCATTTGCTCAGTATGCCCGGTTGGTAATCCAGGCATGGCTATAATACCAATAATACACTCAAGGTCATGCTGTACGGTGATCCATGGCACTCTGTTTTCAGCTTCGTGCCTGCGACTGCATCACAGCAGTGATCAGCACTGCCTCGTGTATTATTGCTTAATTAATTGAGCATGTCACATTGGATTGAAAAACGAACAAAGAACCTTTTTTGTCAGTTCCAATGACATTACATTTCTGCTTTTCTAAGAAAAGCAGTGACAGCTACAGTAAGGGAGAAGACTTTCCTTTCATTGAGCAAAAGTACGGAGGCTCCAGCTGAGTTTCAGTAGGCCGAGACTGCTCTGCATGAAAATAATATGAATATAGTCTTTTTCACTTTAATTTCCTCAGAGATGTTCAAAAGTAAATCTGATTTGAATAGGCAAACTCACAATAGGCTATAACTGTGTATGTGTGTGCCTCCATGTGTGATGTGTGTGTGTGTGTGTGCATTTGTGTGTATTTCTATCTGATGATTTACTGATATGCTGAATGCATGTGGAAATCCACTTTAATTTGCAGTAATCTGATTTTAGACATATGTGCATCATTTTAAGACTGTCCCTGCTGGATTCCCCAAAGAGAGAAAGAGAGTGAGTGAGTCTGTGTGTGTGTGTGTGTGTGTGTGTGTGTGTGTTTACATGTGCATGTGCATGTACCGTAAATCCTCTAATAGTGGAGGGTACTCGAATAAAGGACGGGCCTCTTATAATGGCCGAGGGTTTGATGCATCATCATCATTAGGTGGCTTCTTCGTTCCGAAGGTTGCCTATCACTCTCCAACCCATTCTGTCCCCACTTCTTCTCTCCAACTCCATGACTCCGCCTCTCACTCCACTCCAATCACAGACATCGTCTACCCAGCCTCTTCTTGGTCTTCCACTTCCTCTCTTTCCATCCACCTTCCCCATCACCACCTTCTTGAACATCTCCCCGCTGGATCCTCTCAGAACATGCCCGCACAACTCCATCTTTCTCTTTTTCAACCTCTCCAGCAGCTGTCCCCCTTGCATATCCGCTCTTCTCAGTACCTCCTCATTCTTGATCTTATCCTTCCATGTTATCTTCAGCATCTTCCTCAGTGTCCACATTTCAAAAGAGTCTATCATCCTCTTTGCCTCTTCATTCAGCGTCCATGCTTCTGCTCCGTATGAAAAGACTGACATAACATACGTTTCCAAAATCCTGCAGACAAATAAAGGCCTGTCTCCAATATAAGGTCGCAAAAAAAAGTTTTTTTTATTTTTCGTGCCGTGATATAGAATGAGATAAACTCTTGCCAATGCAAATCAAGTGCTGCCTCCCGCTACACTGACATTAACGTTTCCCTCTGGTTGGCGTTAGCTTTAGCGCTAGCCGCTAGCTAACGTTGTCATAATATCTAGATCTGTGGTGTCAGCTGGATGACGTTGACTTCGTTTGCAAACGTTAACGTTCGCTATCTATGGCGTTGGCAGGCGAGGCTGGCGTTGTCCAGTTGACACATTACAGATCATGATGCTATGATAGCGTTAGCTAAAGCCACTGCATGTTATCATCAACTCGATTCGACTGAGGAAGTCGAGAAGGTAGGTACCACACGCTAAATCGTCCCCGGACCCCGCAACCTATAGACAGTTCCAACTTCAGTGTGTGAATTACGTTAATCCCACAATTACTCAACTGCACTCAATATTTAAATACCAATGCTAGTCTAAATAAATGTAGACAGACAATGTACGTATACAAAAAATAATAATAATAATAATAATGCAATAAAAGTCTGAAAATGAAGGGATTATGTCCATGAGTGTCATTTTTTTAATTAAGACCTGCCTCTTATATAAGCCTCTCTCTAATAAAGGCCTGGTGCTCTTTGCAGCTTAGGTAAATAGAAGACCCATCCTATATTTGAGGATTTACCGTATGCGTGCATGTACACGATTGTGTGTGTGTATGTGCGTGTGTGTGTGTATGTGCGTGTATGCATGCATGTACGTGATTGTGTGTGTGTGTATGTGCGTGCGTGTACGTGATCATGCGTGTGTGTGTCTGAGCATGTGCCTGTGCATGAATCTGTGTGTCTATATGTGTGCATTTGTGTGTGTGTGTGTGTGTGTGTGCATGTGATAGGACATTGTAATGAGGGAATATCAGTCTCAGGGGTGCTAGAGATGGCATGGGAATTTCCCAATGAAATAGAAGAAAAAAAGTGAAAAAAGCATGCACGCACACACACACACACACACACACACACACAGGAGTGGTGCTTAGTAGTTTACTCACCAACACTGCCACCACAGCTGGTCTTTATCAGGCAAACAGATGGGAATGAATTACATAAGCAATTGTAGGCGGCAACCAATAACAAGTGTTTGTACCCAAACAAAACACGCTCCAACCCTGCTCAACAGCAGGAGAGGAAAGTTGGTGCTAATGAAGACTTGCTCATCCAGTTTCTGGGAACACTTCCATAGAAGTCTCCCACACGTCCATGAAATAGTATCCCCAGGGGCCGTTCTCAGGCACACAATAAGAGCCACGGTGTCCCAGAAATGAATCCATACGTCATGCCCTGAGAGAAAAGCTGCCTAGCGGTGATGTGGTGGTTACGACCCATAGAGAAGGGTCTCTAGTGTAGCTTGGTCATGTTCCTTGGTAGGCCGGTACACCTAAGATGGCTTCCATATGTAGCGGGGGTAAGTATGCCCGCCCTGTAGGGGTTAATATGGTGTGTTCTTACCTTGGAAGATTGAGACAACAAAAGGAGCTGAGTCCCCGTCCCCAATACAATTAGCCTCACTACCTACGTGTGTAAGTATGTTTGTAACTATCCTGCTCTACTCTACAGTTGGTATGAATATGAATGGATTTGGCGAGGTGGGCTTCAGGTTTGAACTCAGACACAGTGGCAACCTGAAGTGTATAATTATGCTCAACTCTCAACAGTCTTAGCTGGAACATAAACCCTCCCTCCCCAATCTAACAAGATAGGTGAGGCGCCCCTACTCCAAGGTAAACCAATACTAAAGAAACACCTGAGAAGTTAATTCAATTTGTTAATCAAAACTAATATTTATTTTTAGGAAGAGAAATATTCTCTTCTCTCAGTCCTTGGCTCTCCTGGATATCTCCTTCTTTTAGGGACAATTATCCCAAACAACACAGTAATATACTTTTCACAATAACAACAGTCTCTTCTTCACTTCACAATATAACCAATACCCAGACTCTAGAGCAGGGGTGGCCAACCAGTCAGAGACTAAGAGCCACAAAAATTACTGTGGTACCACAAAGAGCCACACCATATGTGACCGCGACCAGTGCTATAGCCTACATGTCTATTTTTTCATTTTCCAGATTGTGAAAGTACAGAATGGAAGCTTTCAAATGATGTGTCATACTTTGAAATCTGAGAATGTTATTATTGTGATGTGCTAATTTTAAATCTTGTAGCAGTCTTTTTTCCCCAGAGACCTAAGCAGAGAAAACAGCTCTTAAAGATTTGACACCTTTTGCCAGGATTCTGCTGGGCGTAAACAATACCTCCCAGCCACACCTCTCCCCTGAATAGTATTAACATAATTAAGTGCTGTGACAGCCATGCTGACAGATCAGATACAAAATCAAACATTTTCTATTGTAGTAGTAATATAACTACTAGTCTGAATAATGTATATTTCAGTTATTGAATTGAAAACATTTATTTATGTATTCCAATATCTGTTTTATTGATTAATGATATATTTTGAAAGAATGCAGGTTATAGCTGTATAAAACAAATGTCTGTCCCATTGTACCAATCAATGGGATATATTGCATGTTGGCTATAATGATTTTATAAAAAAGAGAGAGATTAAATGCATGGCCATATATTTATACATTCATGTGACATCACAGCATATTCTTTGTATAGCCCAGTGTTTCCTGAAAACAGATATGTACAGTGTTCAGGTTATACATCTATCATTACACAATTACAACCAAAATAGGAAGAAATTATGTTGACCGCAGGGAATTTTAATGCATAGTTGGTAGAACTGGCCAGCGGAGTGATAGACACAAGCCTCATTATTATCATTATCATTATCTTTGTTACCACCTTTCATGTGACAACTGGATGAAAATCAGCAGACAATATCAAATCAATTCAAGAGGTTTATTAGTCACATACATACCAGGGCATACAGTGAAATGCGGGTGGTCATGCCCGCATCGATTGTGCAATAATACTAATAATAAAATACATAAACAGGTAATAAGAAGGCATAAGATGTGCATGATAAAAATAGACATGCTAATACAGTTTCAACTCTGTCATTATGCTATACTACAATAATCTAAACTATACAAGAACCACATCGGTTCTTTCCTTTAAAGTGACCTTTCCATTTAGTTTAAAGTGAATTTTTTTTTTATTCATTGCATACATACCAGGGCATACAGTGAAATGCGGTTGGCCATGCCCGCTACGATTGTGCAATAAAACAATAGTAATAATAATAAAAATATAATGTACATGTACCGGTACACAACAATACAATTCTTCTATGTCCCTATGCTATACTAGTACTACTATACTATCAAGTCAAGTCAAGAATGCAATAATAAGAATCCAATAGGATGAGAATGCGACATTGTGCAATAATACAAGTAATAAGAATAAGACATATCAGGTATATGTACATGAGTTTTACAAAAGCTTTTACTCTACAAGAACCACTCCTGTTCTTGTTTAATTTTTTTAAAGTGACCTTACATTGTGAGCGTGTGCAGCATGAGTGTGTGTGTGTGTTCATGTTAAAGTGACTGCTAGTACAGTGTGTGTGTGTGTGCTCTACATCCATGTGTCTAACATCGTACAGTCTTCTTGTTCTGAGGTGCTCTAGATGTTGGGAGTGGGCATGTAATGTCTTTTGCGTCATCAGAACAGTATTGTCTTATCTCCTTATAAAGATATTCCTGTCGGTCATTGTCTAGACCAGGTGGGGGGAGGACAGGAAAACCAGAGATGGTTGGGTAGCGTTTTGGGTCTTTCAACAGCTGAAACGTGAATGGCTCTGTATCGTCACGGTGTAATTTCGCCGTCACCATGCCAGGACTGTTGGCATCGAAGCTGAAGTGCTGGTATTTCTTTATTTGTGGGAATCTTTTGAAGAAGCCTCCGAGATGTTGTTGCCAGTCGTAGCTTGGAACATACACTGTGCCATCTTCGCGACCGACAAGTTGGGGGATATTGACTCCTTTCACTGCAGAGCTTTTCCTGACGATGTCTGCGATGCCTGCCAGGGTGTCGACCGCAGTCTTCCTGTAGACCTGCTTTATCAAACCGAAGCACCAGTCGGGGCCAAACTTAGTGTGGCCTGCAATTAGGAAGTGGAGCGCAAGCTGCAGGTGAAGTTTGTGAATAGTACCAGCGTTTCTCAACCTTTTTTTTCAGTCACGGCACCCTTCATGTGTTTATAGGTCTCACCCTCTGGCCTCTGAAGTTGCTAATGTCTTTTTTATTTGGGCCTCACAGGGTTAAAAGTACCCTGTGAGACCCACGGTTGCAAAATTACAAAATCACTTTTAGCCATTTAAAAAAATAATGTTTATTTAAAAAATGTTAAAGGGGAACTATTTTACTATTTTTGGGCACTTTTACACAATTCCTGTGAGTCTATGGAACACCTAGATTTTTTTTCAAAAAAAAATGCATTGTTTTGTATTTCTAATCAAGTACTAAAAACCGCATTTTTCTACCTCAAGATCTTAAGCCGTTTTGAGGCTGGGCTCCAACCACTGTGTGGCCTGGTGCCAACTGCCACATCAACTGCCACATTATTATGCAGCTGAGAAATCTCTGACATCACAGATATGCACATTTTCAGATGACTCAGTTCAGTGAGGGTGAATATTGTGAGAGGAGAATTGGAAGAATTCGCCAATATGAGAATTAGAGACATATATCCTATTAATATAAGTCCACACAGCTAAGAAACAATGGTAAACACTGAAAAAAGCCATTTATAAGATAGTTCCCCTTTAAGGGGAGACACTGCAGGTGAATAGGGTAAAAAAATTAACTAATAGATATCACAATGAAACTTCCCCAGTTGATTACTTATATTAAGACAAGACTTTTTTGTATTACAAGTTTTCTGAAATTGTATGTTTAAATATGCAAATGAGGCAGTATCTACTTAAATATGCACTAATTTGCATATAATTCCAGGACAGAAATCTGAACATTGGATAAAGCCATTTTCAAAATTATAGTTTCATTTTGTTGACATATTAGAGCCAAAGGTTATTACAGAGGGGATTTTGGATATCTCTTTGTATCACTCCATAAATCAGAAAATACTCCATTCAGTCCATTTTTATGGTAAAATTCCATATTTCGCCATGTTTTTAGGAATAAAATGTGATATAAATCAGGGTATGAATGCGATATCAACAAACCCTTCTGTAAATACCTTCAGAACATAGATATGAATAGAACTGGAAGGTTTGGTGTATGTGAGTGCTACTGAAGTGGAGATTTCTGGCTCAGAGTATGAGGAAAAACTCTTAAAACTCATTTTTGGGAAAACGCCTTTTAAGTTCTGTATTGTAAAATGCCATACCTTTTTTTTTTAAACAGATATTTACAAACACAATACCTAATCAAACCATTAGTAATAGACAACCTAAACACATGCCTGATAACTGAATAATAATAATAATGATGTTATTGAACTGAACAGAACTACACACAGGCTACAAACAGTGTAGTACAGTGTAGTACCCCCTAATAGGCAAAAGATATTTGAATAGATATCACTATGAAACTTTCGCAATTTGTTATGTACATATAAACTAAGAAAAAATATATTGCAAGTTTTCTGAAATGTATGTTTATATATGCAAATGAGGCACTTCACCATTAAATATGTGCAAATTTATGGATGCAATAAGGCAAAATGATGTAAAATAAACAACTAAATGTGTGTTATTGATGTTTTATTGTCACTAGTTTCATAGAAGACATGTTTAGGAAGCAAAATATAACAAAATCTCAAAATCAACAAAAAAAGTATATTTGACTTCACCTGCAGTGTCTCGCCTTAAGCACATGTAGTCAATTGGTCCTGTTGTTCAGCCTCACAATGCTATTTGATAGTAAATGTGTTTATATGTCCCACCCTCTGGCCTCTGAAGTTGCTAATTTCTTTTTAATTTGGGCCTCACAGGGTTAACCTCTTAAGCCCGAGATATACACTAAAAGTGTATATTTTCAGCATTACGTTTGTTTACCAATTATTTTAACTGTTATTAGTGAAATATAAGATTATAGAAATCTCAGGGCATTGAGTTGGAAACCGGCGCATATTGACAGGAGGAAGTGGCACAGCCAAAAGTGAGTGTAGTCTTTTGAAGGAAGAGACTCAGGGCTTTCAAATTTCGAAAAACTACCCTACCCAGCTCACACCAGCCCCTGTCAATCATCTGACTTCTGCATTTACTTTTTAATTTCTCTTATTTTTTGGGATTATCTCCCACAAACCTGAACGTTATTGCCATAAAACATAACGCAGTTAGTTTCTCTACCTTTCTGTGAACGTCTTGCAAAAAACGGTGTTGCAATATGATGAAAAATGGTGGAGTAATTTACATTATAAAAAAGATGGCAGAATTCAGTACTGTATCTACAAAACCTTCTGTTTAATCATCTTCCCTTTATTCATTTGCTTAGATTTTTCAGGTCTGGTCAATTTTAGCATGGTGTTATTTACAGTCAAAGATTAAAAAATGTTTAAATAGAATTGATATTCTCCTTTGGTTCATTACAATTTACTCAAGCCTAGTAACAGACACACTATTTCTGACACTGATCCATATATGTCCCTAGATTCAGATACCAAGAACATGCAAATGGACCATTTAAAAAAAAATTGTAAATGTTTATTCTACGTCCTTATGGAATGAGTGACATAAAAAAATAAAAAGGTTAAAAAAAAATAAAGACATTTTTTTTTTTTTTTATGGATGGAAGAGCCGCACATTGACGGGAAAAGAGCCGCATGCGGCTCGCGAGCCGCGGGTTGGCCACCCCTGCTCTAGAGGTATGTGGCAGGGCCTCAGAACAATGACAGACTACAAAGGCACCTC
The DNA here is from genome assembly GCF_963971535.1 of Notolepis coatsorum. Classification (NCBI taxonomy): domain Eukaryota; kingdom Metazoa; phylum Chordata; class Actinopteri; order Aulopiformes; family Paralepididae; genus Notolepis; species Notolepis coatsorum. The sequence goes on along the minus strand of NC_140171.1, from coordinate 71,650,438 downwards.
CCTCAAACTGAACAGTGACATCTCCTTAGCAAATTATCTCAATTCCTTCTATGCGAGGTTTGAGGCTGTGAATAACAACACCAGCCCACAAACCACGGCAATGGGGGGGGGGGGGTCTGCTGATGAAGACTCAGTGTTCAGGGTAACAGAGCATGAGGTGAGGCGGACCTTTAAAAAAGTGAATATCAGGAAGGCAGCAGGACCGGACGGCATCCCCGGCCGCGTCCTAAAAGTCTGTGCCGACCAACTGGCCCGGGTATTCACTGACATCTTCAACCTGTCCTTGGAACAGGCTGTCATCCCCACCTGTCTGAAGAAGTCCACCATCATCCCTGTACCCAAAAATCTACGCCCGCTTGCCTCAACGACTACCGCCCTGTAGCCCTCACCTCCATAGCCATGAAGTGCTTTGAGAAGCTAGTGAAGGGCTACATCTGTTCCTCCCTCCCCATCAACCTGGACCCCCTGCAATTTGCATATCGCCCCAACAGGTCCACGGAGGATGCCATAGCCCATGTGCTGCACACAGCAGCATCACACCTGGACAAGAGGCAGGGGAACTATGTGAGAATGCTGTTCATCGACTACAGCTCAGCATTCAATACCATAGTCCCCTCCAAACTCATAGCCAAGCTCAGGGACCTGGGCTTGAACTATGACCTCTGCCAGTGGGTCTTGGACTTCCTGACAGGCAGACCCCAGGTGCTAAGAGCAGGCAACTGCACCTCATCATCCATCACGCTCAACATAGGGGCCCCCCAGGGCTGTGTTCTGAGCCCCCTCCTCTACTCCCTGTACACACATGACTGCGTGGCACAGCGGAACAACAACACAATCATCAAATTTGCTGATGACACAGTAGTGGTGGACCTGATCTCTGCCAACGACGAGAGGGCCTACCTGGAAGAGGTAGAGAATCTGTCACAGTGGTGTCAGGAGAACTGCCTCTCCCTGAACGTCAGCAAAACAAAAGAGATGATTGTGGACTTCAGGAGGTCGGGGGTCAAGGACTACAGCCCCCTCAGCATCGACGGGGCACCGGTTGAGAGAGTGAACAGTTTCAAGTACCTCGGAGCCCACATATCCGAGGACTTGACATGGACCACACACATTGACAGTGTTGTGAAGAAGGCACGACAACGCCTCTACTTCCTCAGGCGCCTAAGGAAGTTCCAAGTCAGTCAGACGATCCTTAGGAACTTTACATTTACATTTAGTCATTTAGCTGACGCTTTTATCCAAAGGTCTGTACGACAAGCCATCAGGAAGGGCACAACTCTATCAGCTGAGTAACAATGTTCATCAAAGTGTTGAGTGCTACAGTGTAGGTTAGTTTATTAGGACAAGTGCATGACAGTATGGTTAGTTAGGGTTAGATAATTTTTCTTTTCTTTTTTAATTCAGATAATGGTTGAAGAAGTGCGTCTTTAGTCGACGGCGAAAGATTGGACGTGTTTCGGCTGTCCTAACTGGGGTGGGTAGTTCATTCCACCATTGTGGGGCAAGGATTGAGAATAGGCGACTTCTCTTTGATGACCCTCCCGGAGCTTGGATAGGAGTAGGTCTGAGGCGGCCAGAAGATGCAGAGCGTAGGGGTCTTGAGGGTGTGTAGTTAGAGACCATTGACCGGAGGTAGGCGGGAGCAGTTCCCTTTGCCGCACGGTATGCTAGGTCGAGGGCCTTGAAGCGGATTCGTGCAGCAATGGGGAGCCAGTGCAGGTCCCTAAGAAGTGGGGTGACATAGGCCGACTTCGGTAGGTTTGAGATCAGGCGGGCCGCTGCGTTCTGAATGAGTTGAAGAGGCTTAGTGGCAGTGGCCGGGAGGCCAGCGAGCAGTGCGTTGCAGTAGTCGAGGCGGGAGATGACTGTTGATTGGACGAGGAGTTGGGTGGCTTCTTTTGTCAGGAAGGGGCGGATCCTTCTGACGTTGCTCAGGAGGAATCGGCAGGTTCTGGTTGTCGCTGCGATGTGAGCAGAGAAGTTCAACTGGTCGTCGAGGACAACACCAAGGTTATTGGCGGTCGGGGACGCGGTCACAGCTGCATTCTCGACTGTGATGGAAAGGTCGGTCAGGGGGGAGGATTTGGCCGGCAGGTGGAGCAATTCTGTTTTGCTTAGGTTCAGTTTGAGGTGGTTGGTCGTCATCCAGGCGGAGATGTCGGACAGACAGGCCGAGATCCGCTCAGAGACGTGGATATCTGAAGGAGGGAAGGAGAGGAAGAGTTGAGTATCGTCGGCATAACAGTGGTAGGAGAAGCCATGAGACGTGATAATGTTACCCAGTGATTTAGTGTAGAGGGAGAAGAGAAGGGGTCCTAAAACCGAGCCCTGGGGGACACCCGTCCGCAGGGGGCGGGTGGCCGACAGGGTCCCTCTCCATGACACTTGGTAGGAGCGGTCATTGAGGTATGATGACAACCATGTCAGCGCAGAGCCAGCCACTCCCATTCCTGCGAGGGCCGCGAGGAGGATCTGGTGGTTGACTGTGTCGAAGGCTGCAGATAGATCTAGGAGAATCAGGACAGAGGAGAGGCCTTTCGCTTTTGCTAAGTGAAGTGCCTCTGTGACCGCAATGAGGGCTGTCTCTGTGGAGTGACCAGTTCTGAAGCCTGACTGATTAGGGTCTAGGAGGTCATTCTGTAAGAGATAAGCAGTAAGTTGGTTGGATACAGCACGTTCAAGTGTTTTAGAAAGGAAGGAGAGAAGAGAGACAGGACGGTAGTTGCCTATGACGGTAGGGTTCAGGGATGGTTTTTTTATGAGGGGCGTGACTCTGGCTTGTTTTAGGGAGGTGGGGACCACCCCCGAGTTGAGTGAGGAGTTGATGGTTGCAGTTAGGAATGGGAGGATGTCTGGTGCTATGGTCTGGAGGAGTGGGGAAGGTAGCCGGTCCAGCTGGCATGTAGTCGGACGGTTCGACGTTACCAGTGTCAGGGTCTCGGCTTCTGTAATGGGAGAGAAAGATGACAGAGTGAAGGATGAGGTTCTCGATTCAGCATTTGGAATGGGTGGGGGTTGGGAGAAGGAGCTGCGGATGTTCTCCACTTTTTCCTCAAAGAAGATCGCAAAGTCTTCGGCAGAGAAAGATGAGGGAGGGGGGGGGTGGGGGGGGAGTGAGGAGGGAGGACATGGTAGCATGCAGTTTGCGAAGATTCTTGGCAGAGGCCTCGATCCTATGGTGAAAGAAAGAAGCTTTGGCATTAGTAATGGTTTTGGAGAATGTTAACAAGAGGTTGTGATATGTGTCGATGTCAGCAGTGAGGCGTGACTTTCTATACTTCCTTTCAGCTGCTCTCAGGACCTGTCTTTGTTCTCTCACTGGATCTGTCAGCCATGGACTGGGTGGGGAACGGCGGGCAGGTTTCTCAACGAGGGGACAGAGCTTGTCGAAGGAGGTTGCAAGGGCTGAGAGGAGGGTGGAGGTTGCCATCTCTGTGGAGAGAGCAAAGAAGGTGTCACTCAAAGGTAGAGCGGACAGTATGTCAGAGGAGAGGGTGGAGGGGGATAGGGAGGGCAGGTTGCGTCTGAGTGAGACGGTTTGAGTTGGGGTGAAGACCTTTCGGTTAAGCATGAGAGTTAGTGAAAAGGATATGAAGGAATGGTCAGATACATGTAGGGGAGTTACCGTGGTGTTAATGATGCTGGAGTTACGGGAAAATATGAGATCCAAGGAGTTGCCTGCTTTGTGGGTGGGAGGCATGGCAGCGGGACTCAGGTAAAATGATTGTAGGAGGGAGACTACTATGACTGACTGAGATGAGTCAGGCAGGTTGAAGTCGCCCAATAGAAGGAGAGGGGTACCATCTTCCGGTAAGGAGCTTAGAAGCATGTCCAGCTCATCTGTGAAGTGATCGAGCGGACCTGGAGGGCGGTAGAGTGTAACAATGGTGAGATTGAAAGGATTAGAGACAGATACTGCATGATATTCAAACTTCTACTCATGTACAATAGAGAGCATCCTGACTGGCAACATCACCTCCTGGTTTGGGAATAGCACTGCACAAGACCGTAGCAGACTACAAAGAGTGACACGTTCAGCCGAACGCACAATTGGAGGGGGGCTTCCCACCCTCCAGAACATTTACAACAAGCGGTGCAGGGGGAAGGCTAAGAGAATCATCAAGGACTCCAGCCACCCGAACAACTGCCTCTTTGAACTGCTGCGGTCAGGCAAGCGATACCGGAGTCTTAAGGCGAGCACAGAAAGACTATAAACACTATGCAACAACCATCAAATGCACACAGCACACACACCCACACGCACACACTCACTTAAACAAACAACACACTGCAGCACCCACTCTCCACACTTTAGATCACACAAACACACTTTATATTTATTGATAAAGGATTTGCACTACAACTCGTACACCTACTGTAAATTGTACCTAAATTGCACCTCATCCCATTTCTGCCTTGCACTATATAGTATTGTATATTAGTACACTGCATAGTATTGTATATTATATGGTAACTCAGTTACGTCTATTCTGCATCGAACATTGTACATATGTCTATACTGAACACTGTGACCTAATTTTTTTTACTTCTAATTTACATGCTATACTATGTTATTTTATTTCATACTTATCTTGTCTTGCACAGTCTCTGGAGCGTAACAGTAAGAAGCATTTTGTATAAAAGTATTCTGTACTTCTGTATGACAACTATTAAAGAAACTTGAAACTTGAGAAACTTGAACTATTAGTTATTACTTCTTCTTCAATGGATTCACAGGGTACACATAACCTGGATAGTTATTTGTACTTCAAAAGCGGATTCACAGTGTACATTTCTATATATCCCAATATTATTGACAGTTCACCTGTAATAGTTACATATAATTATGGCAGTTCACTCATAATAGTTGCATATGATTATGACAGTTCCCTTATAATAGTGGGAATTACCTCACAACAAAACTCTTACAACCTCACAGAGAGAGTATTCACTCTGGATATAAACGGGATATCTGTCACCCACTAAGGGTTAATGCATTACTTCAGTCTTCTACAACTGACATGGGTTTGATACAGTTAACTATCACTTTGACACAATACCTCAGTTGGTTACAACTGGAAAAGGTTTGGTACAATCAATTATTACTTTAACACAGTACCTCAGTTGGTTACAACTGAAAATGGTTTGATAACAATTACCACTCCTGTTGACTGCATACGAGATGAGCTGAGTCACTGGAGGATGTCTTCTGATGGCAGGGAAACGTTCTGTTTCTAATGTTCTAAATCAGGGAGGGGCAACTGGCGGCCCGCGGGCCGCATGCGGCCCTCACCGACGTTTCATGCGGCCCCAGGCCAATATAAAAAAAAATATATATATAATTTTTTATTTTTTTTTTATTGTATTCGACTAAGAAGAGTTGGCAGTCGACTATGGCTCCTTTCGATTGATTAGTCGACTATTTGATTAATAGGGGTCAGCCCTAGTGTGGACATATGAAACGCTGTTGAAAGTGCCGTGCAGCAATATGGGGGTTTTGATAAACTGTCGGCTGTTGTTACCGATGGAGCACCGGCAATGAAAGGAAAACGCACAGGATTCGCTGGGCTTCTAAGGCAGAGTGGCGTTGAGTGTCCAATGCTGCACTGCATTATACATCAGGTAAGTTCGCTAACATAATTTCCATCTATTGTGGGTCACTAATAATGACCAATGCGAATCGAGTGTAGTCAAATTATATGCGAGAGTCGTTAAATCGTTTTTTTTTTTTTTTTTATCTGATATAGGAGGCTCTCTGTGCCAAGAAGCTTGACTATACAGCCATGTTATGGATTTGGTTACCAAGGTTACCAATCTAATTCGTGGAGGCAACAGGTCACTAAACCATAGAAAGTTTGTCTCCTTTTTGGAAGAGATGGACACTGATTATGGCGACTTGCAGCTACACACAGAAATCCGATGGCTGAGCCGTCGGAAAGTACAGGAGCGACATTGAAACACTGGAAATGCAATTCAATGATCGGTTTGAAGATTTCAACGGCATGCAGTCACGGATAGCGCTGTTTGCCGGCCCCCTCACCGCTACGGTGTCAGAGCAGCCCCCACCGTTGCAGCTTGAACTGTGCGAGCTACAGTCAGATCCTTTTTTTCAAGCAAAGAGAAATGAGAGGGGAATTTCATTTTGGAAACTGCTACCTGAGCCCCGCTTCCCACTCCTCAGGGACTTTGCCCTCTCTATGGCCAGTATGTTTGGGAGCACATACATATGCGAGAGCAATTTCTCAAACATGAAGCACATCAAGTCAAAGGAGAGAAACAGGCTGTCGGATGAAACATTATTTCATCTGATGCAGATTGCATGCACAAACATTGAAGTTGACATTCCTGCTATTGTGCGCCAACAAGAGAGACCACAAGTGTCTCATTAAAGACAGGGGGGGAGGAGATGATGAAGAGGTGTAGAGGGGGGGGGGGGAGGAGATGATGAAGAGGTGTAGAGAGGGGGGAAGAGATGATGAAGAGGTGTAGAGAGGGGGGGGGGAGATGATGGAGAGGTGTAGAGAGGGGACCATTATTATTATTATTATTATTATTATTATTATTATTATTATTATTATTATTATTATTATTATTATTATTATTATTATTATTATAACCATTATTGACCCACTGTGGGGCGAGGGTGAATGTCATGCCAGTTTGATAAAGGGTCAATGGGAGGCATGTAGTATTGCACTTTACTTTACTTGCACTTTACTTGTTTACTTTTGTAGTGTTCAGATAACACTAATAACACAAAGACAAAGCAGCATTCCTGCTGCATTTCACTACAACAGTAAATCAAAAGTGCAATAATAAATGATTTTGTTAAATGTATACACTTTTATCCTGCTACTAAACAAAACATTCCTGAGTGCTTCATATCCATAACATGCATTTCAGTGTTATAATGTTTTGTTTAGTAGCAGGATAAAAGTTTATACATTTAACAAAATCATTTATTATTGCACTTTTGATTTACTGTGAAATGCAGCAGGAATGCTGCTTTGTGTTTGTTGAGCAGTGGGCTTTAAGTTCATAAATTTATTTTATTAGAAGCCTTAATTATAATTGATCATTTTTGTATATATTTGGGGTTACACAGCAATACTTTTAAATTCAGCTGTTTATAAATTCATAAAGTTGAAATTGCATTACTAAATGCATTTGAAATGGAATAAAAACAAAGTTACAACAAATTATAATTGTTTATATACCTTGTGACTATTAGGGCTATTTGAGTGATGGGGTACTACTGGCGGGACTGCCGATAAACAATGCGGCCCCCCAGATTGATTGTGGACATTTTGTGGCCCTCACCATATACAAAGTTGCCCACCCCTGTTCTAAATAATGCGTGTAACTGCTTGATCACTGAGCTTGTGCGTATGTTCCAATCTGTTTGTGTGTGTGTGTTCCAGTCTGTTTGTGTGTGTGTGTGTTCCAGTCTGTTTGTGTGTGTGTGTGTATTCCAGTCTGTTTGTGTGTGGGATAGTGTGTGTGTGCGTGTTAGCTGTTAACACTTTCCGTGTCAGCCTCCGTGTCCTATTTACCCCGCTGAGTGCCGACGCTTTATTCAATGACAGAGCACTCGCATTTGTGAACGCATTAGTGTTGTCAAAAATATCGAAATATCGATACATATCAATACTGAATATTTAAAACGGTTTCGATACTCATTTCCCGAAATACCGATACTTTCTGCAGTATCGATACCAGCTGGCTTGCTCGCAGTGTTCTACCGCAAGTTGTTGACAGACAGACACGCTGCTGCAGAGCATGCTTGCCCCTCCGCCTGTAACTGTTCCGCAACAGTAAGTGACTTCCGGGGTAGGCCTGATTGGCCCCGACAGGCACGTGAAGCGGCAAACTCAGGACGCGCAACGAGGCTGCTGAGAGCTGTCGCGCGGAAATAGGCTGTCTATTGCCATTCTCTAACACAAACTCTAACCTTAACCAGCTCCTTAACAGCGCCTAAACGTAACCGTTCTAACCTTAACCAACTCCGAAACAATGCCTAACCTTAACCTTAACCTTAACCATGCCTAACCTTAACCATAGAAAGAATATTGCCATTCTCTAAGACAAACTCTAACCTTAACCAGCTCCTTAACAGCGCCTAAACTTAACCGTTCTAACCTTAACCAACTCCGAAACAATGCCTAACCTTAACCTTAACCTTAACCATGCCTAACCTTAACCGGCGAAAGAATACACGTAAAAAAAAAATCACGTTAAAAAAAAAAGATTTGATGGGATTCGAACTCGTCAACAACGGACCGCAGGATCGCAGGACCGTTGCTCTGCCAGGTGAGCTGAAGTGCCGAATGAAAGTCATGGCGTATTTGGACGGTTACGTAATTCCGCAAGCTCTGCCGCTCGGCTCCGCGGAGCGTGCCGCGCGGCAGAGAAAGTTGCGCGTCACGTGCCTGTCGGGGCCAATCAGGCCTACCCCGGAAGTAACTTACTGTTGCGGATAAGCTATAAGCTGCCCCTCCTCCTCCTCCGCTGCAGCCCTCCCCCTTGCAGACCTGTCTTCAGTTTGTAAACAAAAGATTTTAGCTCAGAATATGGCCAGTGCAGAGCCTCCGCAACTTGTGCTTGTGGATAAAGAAAACAGCAGTAGTGCTGTTTGGAAGTACTTCGGGTTTGAAGTAAACGACGAAGGAAAAGCTAAAGCGTTGTTACAGAGCAGTGCCAACGATACAGCTATTAGCTAACGTTAGCTTATGCTAGCTAGCTGGCCACCTTTATAATTACTTCATGGAAACGGAGTAACGTTAAGTCGAGTTCATACTAACTACACTAGTACACGTATGAACTTGACATAACGTTACCCCGTTTCCATGAAGTGTTTAAGTAGCAGCAATCTTGTTGAAAATGTAACGTTAATAAATGCTCTGAGTCGGAGCATAGCTCCGGAGAAATCTCTCTCTCTCTCTCTCTCTCTCTCTCTCTCTCTCTCTCTCTCTCTCTCTCTCTCTCTCGCCGTCATGAAAATTGTTGTAGTTGTTGTTTTAACCAAATAAAAAGCAGCAGCACTATTGCATAACTGAGTCATGTTTGCTATGTATTTCTTTCTTTAGGAGAGTTTGTTTCACAGTTTTAGCATGATGTTTTATAGATGGCTAGGTTAAACAGGTTTTTGTTTTTAACACTTTCCGTGCCACTCACGAGATAACTCGTGTTTTTTTATGGGTGGTTGAAAGCCACTCACGAGATTTCTCGAAATAAAAAAATAAAATGTAGCGATCTGAAATCATATTGCATCACCCGAGCCTACCCGAGTATAGCCGAGCGGCGCCGGCGATCATTGTGGAAAAAAGCGCCCCCTGTCGTCTCCCAGATGACATAAGTGATTTTGGAATGGACTCGATGAAAATGAATGGGGAAAAAAAAAGTTCTACTGTATCGCGTTGGATCCATACACTTATCGATTTTTTTGAATGGTGATCAGGAATTGGAATATACCAGTTGGATACCATCTGATGTCAGGTAAGGACTCTATGTTATCAGTGTTAGGATAATCAGACTAAGTTTGATGAAGTTATAAGCTGTTTTGTGAAATGTCCGCTTTCGGTTTCACTGTAAAAGTCAGAGAGGAAATCAACGGGGCGATTATCCGTGCGCGGCTCGAATGTGCTTGCGTGCACGTATAATATTGATCATCTAGCGTTTATTTGAAAACGATTCATAAAAAGGCCAACAAATATCAACGTTGTGGAATATTCCAGTAAAAGACGATTTTCATAGAATGCTCCAGGATGGGCTGTTTTTTATCTGAAAACGGGTGCTTTTCTAAATGCATGCTCTGAAACGGAAACGACGCGATACAAAAAACAATCTGCCTTGACAGCACTGACTGGAAAATAGTCTTTGATAATGCGATGGGCAGATTAGACACATAGCCATAATTTAAAACATAGATTAGGCGATATTAACGTTAACATTGGCGCCGATGGTGGCATTCAGCGGGTAAAAAGGAAAACCCGGCGTGGCGCTCAAAGTGTTAAGAGGGGTTTGATTTAGATTAGATAATTTAGTTATTTTTAAATGTCTGATCTAAAGATAAACAAATGGTTTTAAAAGTGTTATATTTATCTTCTCTTATAGTACCAGAGAGACGCTGAGGAGAATCAACCAGCAACAAAAGCAAAATTTGTTTAAAAAAAATATATACATATATATTTTTTTTTTTGGTATCGAAAATATCAATACTTTCGATACTTTTCAAGGTATCGTATAGAAGTCGAAATTCCAGTATCGTGACAACACTAGAACGCATAAACTATATCTTAAATTATGGCTATGTGTCTAATACGACCGTCGCTTATCAATGACTTGTTTGCAGTCAACATTGTCGAAACGGATTGTTTTTTAACACAATGGGGACCAGCCACGTATAAATACGTGTTTCGGTGCCATGCGTTGTGGACCAGAGGCACGTATATAGCCGTGGAAAGTTGTTATTGTTTTATTCCATATTACCACTTTAATCGCCGGAAACGCCGAAACTCGTCATTGCCCGCCATGCTCATTCTGCCGAAGACGCCGTAACACGTCTTTGATATCAATATTTCAAAAATCTGTGATCGAAATCATATTTCTCCTCCGGGGACCTGAGATATACTGCTGAGTTCCACTCAACTCTCTAACGGTTCAAGAGCGCCATCTGGTGGCCGATCGGCAGATCGCCCAACAGGAAGTGACGCGCCAAACAGGAAGTGCTCACCCATATTTCGTCCGGGCACTCGCGATCGTTAGCAGGACTCCATCTCGACACACTGGATAATCAATCGCTCGCCCTAACTCAATAAACAACGTTATTTGGACGTATATAGTATTATACAACCTGGAAATGGTTAATCTAGATCAACATCCCATAATAGAAAACTGTCTACTCCAAGCTGATCGCCCAACGGCCCGAGGAGACTGGGGTAAGTTTCAGCGTTTATTATTACCGTGTTCGATATAAACTGCTCTGATGATCATATAACCCACACTAGATGAATGATATAACGTTGCCCACAGAATTATAAACGACCCCCTGCCCATCCGGTCAACATCAGATCATACGTAGTAACTTCTAGAAGTACCTCCAGTTGAAAAGAAGGGGAACTTCTCCATAGACAAATAGAGCTGGCTAGGGATGGTAATTTATTAATTTAACCATGGCGATCAAAGTGTTAATAACCGGCTCAACATCCCCGATCGGCTCTGCAGAATTACCCTCCTCTGTGGAAGCGCCAACATGCAATACCGGCCAGATCCTCTTAGGGGCGCCATCGCTCCACTGCAGTATCATTGTGGGCGATTGGATTTTTTTTTCTTCTACCCACCAAGGGCGTTTCATATTAGCCTGATCCCAAAGCAACACTTTGCACCGTGAATCACGTTTTGAATCGCAAATTTCACCATGGAATAAGGGGATTTATCCTCAACCAATGGACATATCGATCTACCAGATGCCGATCGATAACGGGGAAATCAGCTGACGGTAAGAGCCTTTTCACCTAAATTACAGTCGTATTGAAGCTTGCTGTGTAACGCAACCAGACGATAGGCTAATGTGGCTAGTTACACTGACACTGTTATCGGTGATCAATAATACTAATCGACGTCCCCCGCCGCCCCCTTTCATCCATACATGCTTTGGGACAGCCCGGACCATATGCAGTTTGTGTTATTTCTTTAGCATATATAGAACGGAAATGCCGTTGAATATAACGTTAGTAGCCTTTAGCTCCATAACTAGCTTCCCAGAAAATATATGAGACGAAATCTGCGATAATGCTTATATTCATGGCGCTATAAAATGACAACCTACCGATGGATTTATTTTTTCTTTAAGCCATTTTGAAGGGACGGTTTATGCACTCAATTGACAATGAGAATGGACAGATAGCAATACTATAAAGTATAGATATAGCTCTACAAAGAGACATCGGTTTGTTGACAAACCTTGGTCCTCTAGCACCATATTAGACGGCGCCGAACGGTCGTCAAAGTGTTAATCGGTTCATTTCCATTTTATACCATTTTGAAAAACGCTCGTTTTTTGAAACTTTCAGAAAAAAAAAAGATTCTGCAGGAATCGCGCTTTACTGTAATACACTAGACATGTTGTCATTTTTCGGCTTATTTATGAATCGTTTTCAAATAAATGCTAGATTATCGATAGTATATGTGTACTTATGCACGCTATAGAAGCGGGCTGAAAAATCTATTCTCTTATTTTCTGGACAGCTACACACACTCACAGCCACACACACACATATGGGACACGTTGATATATAGGTGAAAACATCTCTGATTATCCCAATACTGGTAAAATAGATTCCTTACCTCAGATCAGATGTTCTCCAAAAAGATTATTCCAATTCCTGATCGCCATTCCAAATATCAATCGCGTTTATTGATCCAACGCTGGGTACTGGAAACATATATTCCACGCTGTTCTGATGGTGGGCAATGACTGGGATCGTCTCCGGTTACTTGCCTGACAAGTAAAATGTGGAATCCGGACTCTTTTTTTCCCATGCGTTTCATTCAGTCTAATCCAATGGGGTGCAGTACCATCCGGAGAGACGATAGGGGGCGGTATTTTCCCAATTTGAGCTCAGAGAGTGCCAGTGGTAACGTGAGGCTAGATTGATGAAATATGAATGGAAATCGCTAATAAAAAAAAATAACGGTAAAAAAACGGCATATTTCTGGCACTCAACGGTTGGCATGAAATAACAAATTATGCCGTGGCTGGCACTCAAAGTGTTAATGGACACCAGCCGGTCTCCCTCAGATCCTGGTTCTGCCTGGACAGCGGCACCATGTCTTCTTCAATCCAGAACGAATGCACAATTCAGTCTAGGCACCACGTCTTCTTCAATTCAGTCTTTGCTGAGGTTGTCTTTCATCTTCTGTACTCGATACGATAGGAACATAAACGAACACAACCGCAATAACGCACTCACTGGTATTTACTGCGCGTGCCGTTCAAGGCGCAAAGCTACATTTCACGTTAACACTTCACGTACTGACCGCAGGTCTCGGCGGTAGCTACTGACTTTTAGCTTATTTGTTATGGTTTGTAACCGACCTCAAACGCAACGGCACAGACAGGAAGTTCAGAGTTAGCCAAAAGCTAGGGCGTATTTATTTACAGTCACAAGATGGATGAGGTACAGTAATCAAACAAACGGGGATCTGGCATGTGACGATGTAGCGGCTCTGCAGATACTCCCAGTAGATAGTGGTGAGGAATTGGCATGTGACGTTGCAGCGGCTCTGCAGATACTCCCAGCTTTCACTCACGGTGGAAAACGGAGAGAGAGAGAAATCAGAAACAGCCCAACGAACACACAGAGGCAGAGAGGTGACTGAGTCCAGTATTAATCCCAAGTGACTTGATCTTCGGTGTACCACACACAAGTTAGCTGAGTCCAGTGAGAAACAACACGGTATTCTTCAGTGTTATACTAACACACAAATTAGCTGAGTCCAGTGCAAAACAAAACAGAATTCTTCAGTGTTATCCTAACACACAAATTAGCTGAGTCCAGTACAAAACAAAAACGGTATTTCTTCAGTGTTCACCAAACACACAAAAAACTGATAATCCAAAAGGACTGTTTCCAAAAACTCACCAGAGCGCAACGCATAAAGCGGGCAGATAACGAGGCGCAGCTCCAAACGGGGAACCAGGTTCTCCATAGCGGTTCTCCACAAAAAGGTCCTGGAGAGAAAGATGACAGGAACAGCGACGGGGAAAGGCAGGTATATGCAGTTGTATTCCAGAACGACCCAACATCGATAGCAAGGAGGTCTGTGTATATAAAGCCTGAGATTGATACTTGTTCCAAAAGCGTGTGGCGGGGAATGCACCAATCAACACGGCACCTTAAAGGAACGGAGCGCGTGGCGGGGAATGCATCAATCAACATAGTACCTTAAAGGAACGGAGCGTGTGGCGGGGAGCGGACCAAACCTCACATTATTAAAAGTCCATCAAAACTCTCACAGAATATACATCTGCTTCTTTCTTCAACAATATCATTCACTTTCTTGAAACTCACAGCACTGACAAAGCCTCTTTCGCTCTCATTCGAATGTTACTTTACAGAAACGAATGCCGCCATTGCCGCGGACCTCATGGCCGCCTAGTTATAGTTGAAAGTGGGGGTGCAATATAATTTTTATTTTTTTTTTTTTTTATTTTTTTTGGGACAGGCAAGGGGTGGTTTGGAGGGGGTCCGGCACGCCCCCCTCCATGGCAGATTTCTTTTTCATTTAATGAACCTGTACGTGCAATTTCCTGCAATATAGAGCCTTAAATCTTGACCAATAAAGCTGCTCTTTTCACTATAAAACTCAGTTTATATTGCAGTATGATAGCCAATTACTATAATAATAATATATTAATATATATATATACTGTATATATACTGTATATTGATTTTTCGCTCTTTTATTTTTATTAAATCAATCTCCTTTCAAATAAGCCAAGTTTTTAATAAGAAAGAGAGAAAAAATACCAACAAGGAACAATAACAGGGTCTGCTGTAAACATAGCCTATTTTCAGAGAATGACAAGAATATAAACAGAACATGGGAAACACATGCGCATAAATCAATTGGAAAAAATCTATGGAAATGAACGTTCTTACAAACAGAATTGAAATTCTCCCAGTATTCATTTTCCCCCCTCCCAGCACTCCCTCCCCCTTTTATGATGGTAAAAAGACTAAATGAAAGGAAGTTATTTATAAATAAAAGTTATTTTACTGAACAAGTATTTTTCTTTACAAAAGAAGACCATCAGTGGTATTTAAAAATCTAAAATCTAATCAAATTGGGATTTGAAGAATCGTTACACCCCTAATCCTTAGCAATGTTAGAATGGGTACATTTAGACAGAATGGTGGTGTTATAGGATAGGACCCAAACGCAGACAGACAGGCAGAGGATAAGCAGGAGGCAGGTGTTGCTTCTTAAACAAAATAAGGTTTATTGGTCAGGAGCAATAGGGCGTTAACACCAACAAGGATGACTAACAAAAAAGGGTGAGACACGGTCTCCAAAACCCTATAACGAATACAAATAAAAGGCGAGACAACTCAGTCTCTGCAAAACATTACACACGAACAAAACACTTAAACAGGGAAAAACAAATGAGAAGCCAGTCTCCAAAATGGGATAAGCTACAATAATACGGAACTTGGATGTTGCAAACACACACACCAAGGTACAAACACTCAAATATTACCTATACAATAACGAAACCTATCCTCCAAAACGGGAGAGATAAGAGTTGCTTCCGGCAAGAGTACTAACGTAACGGTCAGTGAACGGCTGACAATGTAAACAGCATAAACAGTGACAAGGGTAACAGGAGTAACAAGAGCAATGACCCGACAAGGAAGGCAGGGCAGACAACACTTAAATACACAGACTAATTGACACATGCGGGTGATTGGGAACGAGACACACCTGTGATGGAACAGACTGAACAGCTCGGGTAAAAGTCTAAATAACACAAAAGACAAGACTAAACACGCTGGGGAAATAACACAAAAGACAATAATCACAAGTTAAACCAGACAAGAGAGAACAACGGGCAACAGGTACACTGGAATAGACAGCAAGATGGTGAGAGCACTCACAAAGACAGACAGTTTGAGCAGACATAATACAAGGGGCAATGACGAGAGGAAGTCCATGGAAAGGTGGGGGCTGTGAGGCAGGACCAGGTGGAACGTAACAAGCAGTTGTCTTATTTTTTTGGGAACTCTCCAAATGTGTTCTGCCGCTTGGCGGAGCGGGCTGCAAATTGTTTAGCTATGGCATACAGGTCAAGGTTATCGGCCTGTTGCTGTTGGACATGGAGGACAAGAAGGTGGTTGAGTCTTGCCTGGGTCATTGTGTTTCTCAGATACGTTTTCAGTCGCCGTAACCCTGAAAATTACCTTTCTGCTGAGGCAGAGGAGCTTGGCAGGACCAGAATGATCTTCAGGAGGGTCCGAACCTCGCTGAAGAGGCGGGCAGCCTCACCTAACTTTTTGATTGCAGTGATTGCCAATTTCAACACCAGATCATTGGATGATGTCGGGTCCACTGACACTAGGTCAGGGAGCATGCTCAGCTGCACTTTTAGCTTGTTGACATCAACGTCAGAGGAGTAGTGCTCCACCACAGTATCAAGGTCTTTGGAAGAGCCCTTTTCCGCTCTGATACTGTCAACAAGTAGCCTCTCCACACAGGAAACCACAGAGGTGTCCAGCGTGTGGAACCGCTCCTCCAGGGTTTTTGTCATTTTGGAAAGCAGAGGTTCCCAGTGCTTTTCTCTGTACATTTGTTTTACTGTGAGGACGGTTGGATCCTCTGCTTCCTCATCATCCTCCCTGATTAGCCTTCTTGGTGACCTTTTGGTTCTTGGTAGGCTAGGGATATCGACATCTAGACCTCCTGCCTGTTCTACACACTCCTGCCACAGATCTGCAAAGCATGAATCTGACTGCATGTGCAGCATGCTTGCTTTGAGGCAGTCTGTGGCTTCCTTGGCTTTGGATATTGTGATAGTTTTGCCCTGCAAAACCTTGCTGACCATCTCGGCCTTTGAGAATACTTTCTCACAAATCAGCAAGCCAAATAAAAACTCAAATGATTTGAGTTGTTTTGCGAGACCGGATGCCTTGCTTCCAGCCTTCCCCCTATCAGTTTCGGAGATCTTAACCAATGCTTCATGCAGAGGTTCCAAATTTTCAAGGACACTTCTGATGGACGAAGTACGCATTGTCCATCTTGTCGGGCACAGTGGCCGCAGTGCAGCCTGATCTCTGTGTTGGAGCTTCTGGAAACCTGCCAACCGCTTTGGTGAGTCCCGGACAAAGTTGACCAAATCCTGGACCAAGTCGATAGTGTTCCGCACTAATTGGACATCTCGTGTTGCATCCTGCAGGACGAGATTAAGAACGTGAGACGAACAGTGCACAAAGAAGGCATTTGGCTGCTCCTCTTTTATCCTTGCCTGAACACCGGAGAACCGGCCTGACATAGCACTGGCTCCATCATAGCACTGGCCTCTGCAGTTCTCCAGGGGTATGTTGAGGTGAAGCAGGACGTCCTTGATGATTTTTGTCAACGTGGCAGCATCGGTCTGATCTGTGTTGTACAGACCAAGGAAATCTTCGTAGACTTCAAAATGCTCACTCACATGACGAAGAATGAGTGTGACTTGCTCCTTGTTACTAAGGTCAGAGGTTTCGTCAACAATCAAAGAGAAGAATTGGTTGGAATTCACTTCTTCTGCAATCGCACGCAGGCAGGGATGAGCTAACATTTCTAGCATTTCATTTTGGACATCATGTCCAAGCCATTTTTCCTTGCGGATAAGCCACTCGGCAAGCTCTTCTGAGTCAGTCGCACGTACTTTCAGAAGCTGGGCTAGATTGCTCTGATCATCGGTGCAACCCCTGGTTGCAATGCCCTGTCTCGCAAGAAAACGGAACGACTCCAAGATCTTCAGCAGTGTAGTTCTGGCTTTTTCACATTCTTTGTTTGCTTTTGTTTGGATTTTGTGAAGCACAGATGAGGAGGACAAGTAACTGCTGAATTTCATCTGTGCCTCCCTATGAGCATATGATTTCTCATGGGTTTTGAATTTGATAGTGGCCTTACTCCAGTTACCAACACCTTGGGAAGTGAAGGCTTCTTCTCTGCATTTTGAGAATGAAAACAATTTCAGCTTTTCAGCCATTCTGCAGCTATGGCAAAAGGCTTTGTTCACTTCTGAGTCCCACTCAAGCCATGGATGGTCTTTGAACCAAGAGTATTTGAAGGACCTCTGAGTTGATCCAAAGGCTGACTTAGAGAACTGAATGTTGGGCTGATTCGGTTTCCTACGCAAATCGACATCTGACCTTTCCTAAAGATGGAAACAAATGAAAAACAAAACTCACTTGAGGTGCCTTTGCCTCAATGGTAGATGTTTGGGTTGCAACGCAATACAAGAGACTACAGTTTGGTTCAAAGGTTCATGGTTCAATGACCATCCATGGCTTGAGTGGGACTCAGAAATGAACAAAGCCTTTTGCCAAGTTGTTTTCATTCTCAAAATGCAGAGAGGAAGCCTTGCTCTATTGTTATTTCTTTTACATCGTACTACAAGAAGCCTTACACAGGATTTTGGGTTAGAATCCAACCCTTTCCTATTTCTTTTAAACATCTCTGGTGATTAGAAAAGACATGACTTCTGATTTGTTTTAGTTTTTTACTATCCATTAAGATAGAATAATGGAATGTGTGATTCTCTTTTCAAGAATAACTAGAAAAAAAATATCATAAAATTTTTTTCTGCTTTAATGACAGTGAGGTTCGAACTGGAAGCGCCTGCACACTAAAACACTTGTTAAAAGAACATAAGATCCAAGTATTTGTTGCTTAATTTGTTATCCCTAGTCGGAAAATGCTATAGGAATCCTATAAGAATCTGTATACTGTACGTTTTAGGAACCAAACCCATAAGAATCCTATAGAACTGTCTCAAAATCCTATGGGATCCTAAAGGATTCCTATAGGGTTCCAAAAAACGTATAGAGATTCCTATAGCATTTTTTTGACTAGGGATGTTATCCTACACTGCTGTCTGATATTTCCATTACCTGTAACTCTTGGGTCTCTTTCTCTCCTTCTCTGCCTCCTCCCTGAGTCTGCACAGTCACCATATCATTCTACATTAAGGAGAGCAATACACTTATGAATACACTGAACCGGTTTGAATACACAATCTTTATGCTACTCTGTAAAGAAAGGGAGAGAGGGGGGGATATATAATCCAAGTATTTGTGTCTTAATTTGTTATGTTATCCTACACTTTAAACTGTCTGAAATTTCCATTACCTGTAACTCTTGGGTCTCTTTCTCTCCTTCTCTGCCTCCTCCCTGAGTCTGCACAGTCACCATATCATTCTACATTAAGGAGAGCAATACACTTATGAATACACTGAACCGGTTTGAATACACAATCTTTATGCTACTCTGTAAAGAAAGGGAGAGAGGGGGGGGATATATAATCCAAGTATTTGTGTTTTAATTTGTTATGTTATCCTACACCTTAAGCTGTCTGATATTTCCATTACCTGTAACTCTTCGGTCTCTTTCTCTCCTTCTCTGCCTCCTCCCTGAGTCTGCACAGTCACCATATCATTCTACATTAAGGAGAGCAATACACTTATGAATACACAATCTTTATGCTACTCTGTAAAGGAAGGGAGAGAGGGGGGGGGGATATATAATCCAAGTATTTGTGTCTTAATTTGTTATGTTATCCTACACTTTAAACTGTCTGATATTTCCATTACCTGTAACTCTTGGGTCTTTTTCTCTCCTTCTCTGCCTCCATCCCGGGTCTGCACAGTCACCATATCATTCTACATTAAGGAGAGCAATACACTTATGAATACACTGAACCGGTTTGAATACACAATCTGTATGCTACTCTGTAAAGAAAGGGAGAGAGGGGGGGATATATAATCCAAGTATTTGTGTCTTAATTTGTTATGTTATCCTACACTTTAAGCTGTCTGATATTTCCATTACCTGTAACTCTTGGGTCTCTTTCTCTCCTTCCTGAGTCTGTACAGTCACCATATCATTCTACATTAAGGAGAGCAATACACTTATGAATACACTGAACATCATTATGAAACATTTCTATTGCACCCTTACTTACAATTCATTATGAATTGAAAATGGGGGACCCTGATGTAAACAAGACGAAAGTCTTTCTCTGGTCTGCATCCCCTTAACAATTGTGTGTATTGAGCCGTACTGTACTGTACCCATTCTGCAATCTGTTATTGATTGATTAAAAATGTTATTAACATATTGCAGAATGGGTACAATATAGTACGGCTCAATACACACAATTGTTAAGGGGATGCAGACCAGAGAAAGACTTTTGTCTTGTTTACATCAGGGTCCCCCACTTACAATTCATAATGAATTGTAAGTAAGGGTGCAATTAACACCGTGCAATCCATTATTTGTGAAGCCCGCCCTTTAAGTCTTTGAGCTATTAGGCTACTAGGGTTCTTACTTTGCGTTTTGGTGTACTGAAAAATGCTCTGATGTCTGTATTCTTTCTTTTTTCTGCCATGTTACCTGGTTGGCTGGACACACACACACACACACACACATTTTCATTTCAGGTATTGTACCTTAAGATAATTGAAAATCTTGATTTACCGTAAATCCTGGGCGGCACGGTGGTGTAGTGGTTAACACTGTCGCCTCACAGCAAGAAGGTCCAGGGTTCGATTCCCGCTTGGGGACCAGGTTTCCATGATGCCAGGTACCCAGGTGGGGTATCTCCCAGGCCTTTCTGTGTGGAGTTTGCATGTTCTCCCCGTGCTCGCAAGGGTTTCCCCCCCGATAAGATAAACCCAATGGAAAAACATGCACAACAACAGATCGCTAACGCTGTGGCGTCCTTGACGAAGACGGACAGGAGCACTTGGATTGGTCCCCTGGCGCGGCTCACGTTGACGCCTGTCTGCTCCCGGCTGCCCTTGGGGGGGAAGGACGACGGGATGGGTAATCGCAGAGACGAATTGCATCGGCGATTCTAAAGAGACAATGCATGCGTGTGTGTTCCGGTGTGTGTGCTAAAAAAAAAAAAACTAACCGCTGTGTGTGTACCGCTAAAACATTGAGTGTCGTTGCATGCCGAATAAAGACCTCTGCAACAGGTCCTGCATTATATTATTTACCTCAGCTGCAAAGAGCACCAGGGCCCTCATTCATCAACGTGTTCTACGCACAGATCTGTGCTTACCCTGTGCGTACGATCATTTCTAAGCAAATAGTGGGATTCATCAATTTCGATTTGAACTTGACTCCGTGCTTACATCTACGCACAGGTCGGACCTGGCGTACCTCGCGCCCAGTGGTAGAATATCGTTACTACGCATAAGCACTCCTCAGTCCTGCATTAGTTTCAAGGCGGAAATAAGCTTCCGTGCATTAGTGTTCAACTTCTGTATGACCCGTAATTCATTATAGTTCATTGTAAAATAGCGACAGTAGTGTAATTATAACGGGCTCACACGCGAACAAGAGGTTGGCCTGCTTGTTTGGCACGGGGGGGCAGACGCAAAACACCAACCTCCAAACGCGATTAGATATTGTTTCAAATAAAAAGCAAATTATTTTGTGTGTCATGTTTCCAAATAAGATTGGTCACGAAATGCTTTCTACTTCAATTTGTTGGTTAGAATAGAATAATAGATGACCTCCGTTGAAACTTCACTGAGACTAACAGTCTATTTGTGAGCTCCCGCACAGATGTGATGATAATAATAATAATAATAATAATAGCTTCATTTTATATAGCGCCTTTCAAGAGACCCAAGGTCGCTTTACATAGATAGGGGGGGGGGAATAACAAAGTAACAAACATAGTGGACAGACACACAACATATATATATGATGATGGAATTCATTCAAGATTCTCTCCACCCTCGGGTCTTTGCCACCGCGGCACGGTCCATCGTGATATTGGAGATGGATCGACCAATAGACTGTTACTGTAGCTGTCAAAGCTCCATCACAAATGCAGTTGTGTGAATAGAAAGGGATTCCACTCAGTCAATGTTGCGATGCGCATTTGCCTGATACATGTTATTGCTGGATGCCGGGAGGAAGGCGATGCTGAATGTTTTCAATTCATTAAATAAAACGGATACTTTTTGCAAGGGTTTACTGACTGTCATACAAATGATCAACCAACTACATACTGTAACTTTTCAGTGCACGTTCTTATTTACATTGTGACAACAGCCTTGTGAGTTCCCGCAGTGACCCGCACACAGACATGATGGAATTCAAGTTCATGTTTGTATTGATCACATATAGGCAGGCTACACATGGCGTACCTGCTACATCATACATGGCAGTAAGATTCATTGTTCTTGTATAGCTCTCGTATTATTGTTTATGTAGGCTACCCAATACTGACATCAAAATGGATTGTAGTATGCCTCTAGAAATCATATGCAGCAGGTAGAAAATTGACGGGAGATCCATCGCGATTTGGAATCAAATTGAGGAGAACTTTAATCCCTGGGTATTAATCAAACAACACGGGAAAAGGCAGTCATATTCCAGCGCGGTCTTTATTAGCCGACAACAAAATAGATGCCTCTAAAAATCATATAGCCAATCGAACACAACTAATAAAGGCATTCATATTACAGCACGGTTATAATGACACACAACCAACGCCAAACAGTGGTCAACGAACGGTCTTTATTAGTATTTTGAGCTGTCCAGGCAGAATTGCAGCAATGGTCTTAGGGAGCCGTTGATATCTGACATCACCGTTTACAAATCCGCCTTTTATTTATCCCATAATACGCGATAGTGTCTTCTTGGTTCGACAGCAGTGAATTCTCCGTGGAGTTTCTCGGAGTACCGCTCGGGTCAGTCCATTATTTCACATCCCATGGGGGGTGTTTCCTCACTTTCATGACCATATATGGATAATCATGCACGAGCATTGACGGTAGAACAAAGTTCTACGGAGGAGCGTAGAGCCTGCGTACGCACCGTGTGATGAATCCCGACTTCCCTGTGCGTACACTAGTTCTACATTCCGTGCTTACGTGTGGAAATAGAACATATTCTACGTCCACGTTGATGAATGAGGGCCCAGGCCTTTATTAGAGAGGCTTGTTATATAAGAGGCAGGCCTTAATTTCTAAAACTGACACTCATGGACATAATCCCTTCATTTTCAGACTTTTATTGTATTATTATTATTATTATTATTATTATTATTATTATTATTATTATTATTATTATTATTATTATTATTATTATAATATTTTTAATGCGTACATTGTCTGTCTACATTTATTTAGACTAGCATTGGTATTTAAATATTGAGTGCAGTTGAGTAATTGTGGGATTAACATAATTCACACACTGAAGTTGGAACAGTCTAAAGGTTGTCCAGTTGATTACAGACTAATGCAGGAGATGCTGGTATTGAGCCCAGCTCTCGGCGTTGCTACCGGCTTGGAGATGGAGGAGAACAGAGATGGAGGAGAACAGAGGAGGACAGAGATGGAGGAGAACAGAGAACAGAGATGGAGGAGAACAGAGATGGAGAACAGAGATGGAGGAGAACAGAGATGAAGGAGGGAAAACACAAGAGGTGAAGGAGGATGAGGGCATATGAGAGGAGAGAAGAGAGAGCAGAGGAGAGATAAGAGAGGAGAGAGAGCAGAGGAGAGATAGAGAGATAAGAGAGAGGGGAGAGGAGAGAGAGGGGAGAGAGAGAGAGGGAGGAGAGAGAGCAGAGGAGAGATAAGAGAGGAGAGAGAGGAGATATGAGAGAGAGAGCAGAGGAGAGATAGAGAGATAAGAGAGGAGAGAGAGAGGAGAGATAAGAGAGGAGAGGAGATAGAGCAGAGGAGAGAGAGGGGAGAGGAGAGAGAGCAGAGGAGAGAAAGGAGAGAGGAGAGAGGGGAGAGGAGAGAGAGCAGAGGAGAGATAAGAGAGGAGAGAGAGAGGAGATATGAGAGAGGAGAGAGAGAGCAGAAGAGAGATAGAGAGATAAGAGAGGAGTGGAGAGAAGAGAGAGCCGAGATAAGAGAGGAGAGAGAGGGGAGAGGAGAGAGAGAGGAGCAGAGGAGAGGAGAGAGAGGGGAGAAGAGAGAGCAGAGGAGAGATAAGAGAGCAGAGAAAGGGGAGAGGAGAGAGAGGAGTCAAACGAAGTCAACAGCATCCAGCTGACACCATTATCTAGATAATATGACAACGTTAGCTAGCGGCTAACGCCAACGTTATATTATTATTATTTATTAGAGGATTTACGGTATGACCAGATGGCATTTCGGACCGTGAAACACTTTTATTGTATTGCGTGGTAGAAGTTCTACCACTCAATAGTAAAGACATGTCTAACATAATAGTTTGTTTGAACAACTTATTTAGTGGAAAAGCCTGCTGTTGTGCCTAAAGTGTTCACGCTGCCTGGCCACCACCTTATTACACCTGGGGCAGGGGGGTGTCGCAATCTTTGGAAACTTAAAAACTTGCTATTACTGTAAGTGTCATTGCGTATTATTAATTTGATTGAAATTACGTAATTATGGTTAGATAAGATTTATATATTGGGGGGGGTATATCATATTTTTCATATGATCAATAAGTGAGGGAGCAAAGGGACACGTTCAATACTGGTGGAGCACCTGCTTCGACTGCTCCATTATGTAGGCGTCTATGGCCGCGGTTAGCATGATATTCTCTCAGACACAAGGGTACTTGTCGCAAAACTCACGTTACGGTAACAATGCGACTAGGGATGCCCCGATCACGTTTTTTGCCACCGATACCGATCACCGATCGTCGTGAGCCATATCGGCCGATACCGATAGTTTTTGATTAAAAAGAAATTAAAAATTATTTTATATAATTTTTTTTTTTTTTTTATAAAATATATATATTATATAATTAGACTTGTACTTGTATTATCTGCGAGGCATCGCCACCACGCGACAAGTCAAAATGCTCGCTATCTGCAAACAGCTCCACTGTCTGTGTGTACTCTAGTAGCCTCCAGCTCCAAAAATAGGGAACGCAAAGGGGAGAAAACAAGTCTCTAAAACATGCAAAGCACAAACCATAAACTGAACTATATATATAATAATGGGGAAAGCAAAGGGGAGAAAACGGTGTCTCCAAAACACATTACAAAATAAACACGACAGGGACGGTGCTACGTAAGCACACAGTAAGTATACGTAATCAAAAGGCAACACACGGCAATTTACTATACATGGTGAACGAACTTATCCTCTGTGGCAAGGAGCGATAAGGCTTTGACAGAATGCATAGTAGTACTCATGGGGTAAGGTTCAGTGATCGACTGACGATCTGAATAGTAACCAGGAAGAGCATATAAAGCCAACTTAACTATACACACCAGTACCAATGAGTGCAATCAGGGCAGATAGACAGGTAATTACCATTGGGCAACGCTGCAGCATAGAAACACGCTCTAGTATCTCCATAATAACTCTTGTGTTTTGTCCCACCACTCACGTCCAATCGGACATATAGAAAAATTCGATTGAAACCGATGTGTTATATCTCATTTAATCTTATTTTGAATTAATAAAAAAAAAACGAAAGCAGATGGTGGAACAGCATTCTGAGTCACTCGATGGTTCTGCAGCAACTGCTGACAGTGGAGCTGGAACACACAGCATGAAGGGCCTAAAAATACACTGTTACCCACATCAGATAATGAGCGAAGGGACACAACTAGTGGTGGGTGGGAAAATGTTGGGTTTCATCAGAAAGTTTATTGAAGTGATTATCAGGCCGGAAATGTAAATCGGGACTTATTTCTACACAGGCCATTGGATCAAATGTTAATAGTGGCTATGGTGGAAAGTTATGTGTGGGAGAAAATGACATGTTCTGGCTCTTCCAATTATGATTGAGAGAGAGAGGACTTTGACCTAACACTGTACTCGCAGAGATGGAAATGCAAATTAGTTAAAAAGGAAAGTAAACAGAAAAATTAAAGATTGTCAGGGAAGGAGATTGTATATAGGATGAAACACTGATCCAATTCTGAGCAAAATTGCTGTAGGCCTACTGGATGGTTTGGTTTGAATGGATTCTACAACTGTTTGAATGTAGCAAACAGTATTCTATTGCAGACACCTTGGTCCACATCCAACAGGTGATTGTAATCAAATAACAGGTGACAACCGTGGCCAATGAGTTGTGCCATATTGAAATGTCATGAGAACACTGAATATTGATAGCCAGCTCATCACACATAGTGTTAATAATCCCAAACAGATCATGGAATACCACAGGAGTCTATCCAAGATACTTCACTAGGCACAATTCCAAGCCTTTGGAAGCTGCTGCCTCCCCCTGGCCCTGAAGAAGGCAGTCTGTCCTCTCACTTTGAGTTGAGCATGATGACCATTTCCCCCTGACGCCGAGACCTTAGGCCACACTCCATATGGCGGGCGGCAATTGGTTAATCTCCTGAATTCTGAGACAGTTTGGCAGCACTACTGACCATTTCTGTTCCATCGACAAGACTGGCAGCCATCTTGGATAATGAGCTACGAGTCACCCTCCCTCCCATGTGGCTCATAGGGGGAAATTGTAATCCACGGTCCCAGGTCAAGTTAGAGAAAACCATATTGATGTTATGTTACTCTCCATGTTCCTCAAAATAAATACGGCCACATTTACATCAATATCATTACGTTTTCTGTCTCTCTCTCAAAACAGGAAAAGTACAACACAGGGCAGCTGTGACAGAATGGCCTCGCTTTGCTTCTTTATCGCAAATCACACACACACACACACACACACTGATAAACACACACAGGGAAGCAGTTCCTCACAAATGAACAAGGAAAAGGGGAGGCAAAGATGGGAGTGAGGCAAGAGGATATTCTCAGGCATAGGGGTGAATAAATTATATGGGTAACAAATGCTCCTGGGCTCCTCGGGCTGGTGGTGCGGAGCGACTGACCACAGAGGCCTGCGTCCCTGATATATAGCCCCCCTCTCGGAAGATGTCGGCCCGGGGTGCATCGCAGAGGGCTTCATAAAAACACAGGCGGTAATGAAAAGGAAGATGACTCGAGGCCTCCAGGTACACAACACTCATGTTCAAGGAAAGGGGGTGACATATATTTCTCTTTTTTTCTATGAATTGAAAATGACACGGAAGTGTAATAAGTGTCTGCTGTGACAAGGAATAAGTAGGTGTTGTGAGCATGGAGATGATGTAGTGGTTAATTATTACCATGAGATACATCAGCAAAACAAGAGGTCCATGGAGATCAATGTAACATCATAGGGTTACACTAGACCCATATCAATTCGCCTACCGTGCCAACAGGTCAGTAGAGGACGCCATTAGCCTAGTACTCCACCACAAACTCCTACACCTAGAAACCCCCAACACATACGCACGCATCCTGTTTATCGACTTTAGTTCAGCCTTTAACACTATCTCCCCCAATAAACTCTTCTCCAAGCTTCAGGACATGAACATCAACCCGGCCATAAACTACTGGATCCTTGAGTTCCTCAACAAGAGAACCCGAAAAGTCAAGGTGAACAATCTCACATCCCGCTCCCTGACACTCAGCACTGGTGCCCCCTGGCTCTTCTCCATCTACACCAACCAACTCATCTCCCTGGACAGCTCAGTCAAAATTCTTAAATATGCAGACGACACAATATAGCCATCGATAGCCATCGATTTCAGATCTACCAACAAAACACACAAACTCCCACTATCAATCTCTGACCAATCCATAACTCTGACGGACTCACTCAAATTCCTCTGCACCCACATCAACAATAACTTAAAATGGGACACCAACATCACCTCCATCACAAAAAAAGGCCCAGCAGCGGATGTACTTCCTCAGGAAACTGAGGAAGTACAGGGTCAAACGCCACCTGCTGGTCCAATTCTATACCGCCATCATACAAAGCATACTCACCTCTTCAATCACAGACTGGTACGGTTCTGCACAAAAAAAACTCCATTCAAAAACTTCAGCGCATCATCAACAAGGCCTCCAAAATCATAGGATGTGACCTTCCCTCCCTGGACTCCATCTTCACCTCCCGCACAACCAACCGCGCCAGAAAAATAGCTAAGGACCCCTCACACTCAGCTCCTGCCCTCAGGTAGGCGCTTCAAGTCCATCTTTTCAAAAACCACCCGCTTCAAGGACAGCTTCTTCCCAACAGCCATTCGGACCCTGAACTCCCTTGGCCCCCCTCTCATCCCTACACTAACCAAGCTCCTGACCTGATGGACTAGATTCTTCTGTGTGTTTATGTTGTGCTGTGTCGTGCTGTATTTATTGTGTCATGTTGTGCCGTATCATGTATCCATTTGTATCTATGTTCCAGTTTCATGTATTGTAGAGCTATTACACTCTGTACCGATCAAGAATACCACCAACCTGGTTGTGTGGCAATAAAGGAATCTTGTATCTTGTATCTTGTATCTTGTAGCATAGATGCCAGAGAATGGTAATCAAATTACAACAAAACCCAACGTGCATATGCATGACTGTCGAAATCAGACAATGTAGCTCCTAAACTACAGCATACCTACAGCATTCCTAAATAGCTCTTCACATATTGTGAAGAGCTATTTAGGAACAAAGTAAAACTACCAAAATGGAATTACTGTTATTAGTTTCAATGTTCAAGTTTCCAAGTTTTGTTTTATTTGTCACGTATAAAGTACATTACAGTGAAAATGCTTGGTTCTGTATGAGCAAATTAAATTCAAATACTTCTGGCACTCATTTGCTTCCATACCCCTGAGTATGTGCTTCATACAGTAAAATAAATTTAAAAGAATAAAGTCCAAACACTATACAAAATATACAATATACAAACTAACAAGTACAGAACATACATTATATCATTTTCTGCCACTATGGGTCTTTGATGACTTTGTGAATGAGCGTGGAATCATGGAAGTTGGTGTCTTCATTATTAAAATGCACTGCACCTTTCTTTGCTTTTAGCTAGATCAAGAATTCAAATTAGTGTGACATGGTTTGAAAGCTACTGGCAGACTGGGGTGCATCACCAAAATCTCTGTATTAAGTAGCTCAAAAGTGCTAGCACAGCAAAGCTAATGCTAATCATGTAAGTGAATGGAAAATGCTAGTGTCATTAGTGCCATACTCTGGGACATAGCCTACAGTATAGTTTGTTATAGGATTAGTCCCTCTTTCTAATCAGTAAGGTCCATTTCATATATATGGTAGTTATTGGCAAAACGTTTGAGCTTTTGAATGGAAAATAAAACGTTAGCTACTTCCACTAAAAGAAAAACGACTTCCCCTAAAAGGGAGCTGTCAATCAAGCATGATCTGATCACACCCCTAATCACAGGACAATATCGGAGACACGACAATTTTTTTCCAATGAAGAGGAAGAAGAAGAGGTTTGAGCATGATTCACGTCAGTTATGGTTTGAGATGATGCATCGCATTAACATTTGACGGGGAAAGCAAATGAGGTCATGAATCGAGGGCAAGACCTCAGGCAATCAACAGGTTATTGGCTCATATGAATCAGTGACATACTGGCTCATATCATTTGGTTTTAATTGGAAGTGTGAAATTATAATGTATTCTACAGGTAACATTTTATGTAGACTTTATTTATTTTAAATAATACATCCACAGAGCTTTTAGAAAGGTGCAGAATACAAGTATTGCTTTTCCCCACAAAAGTTTATTGATTAATGAATTTATCATAAAAAAAAATATGCATGCATGTACTGTACCCCCTCTCTACTTCCCATTTCTCCACATGATTGGATACATTACATGCTGGTGCTCTAGTGCAACATTTAGTGGCTGAATGTTATCTATAGCATCTTCAATACGTGTAAAATCATGTCTGTCGGAGTTACATTTTGAGACGTGGTGGCAGAAATAAATCGGATCAATCAAGCAAGATAATTGGATGATGGCATTTCTACGCAGAGCCGGGTGTCCTTGAGAAAACACCAACAAAGGCTTCCTTGTTTGATGTTGTTCCAACAAACGTCAAACAAAGATGTCAGGAAAAGATAGTTGGAAAAAAAATTATCAGAGCTCTTGTTCCAAGCAAGAGCAATGTTCAGAATGCATATGTCCATCCAATTACTGAGATTAATACCCAGGTATTTGAGTTGGAATCTCATTAATAAAGCAATTCTGTTTTACATAACAGTCCGTGCATTATGTATCCATCCTTTGCTATAGAAGACAAAAGGTGGCGGAAAACACATGGGAGTAATTTCACAGGTGACAACTCCCACGTTTGTTTGAGTGCAGGCAGATGCCAAGCTCACCTTGAGCATACACAATGAGACAATGACACATCCTGCTGTTCACAATGTCTCTCCTCTCAAAGGCTGAAGAGTTTGTTTACTGAAACTATACATTTTCTTCTCATGCTTTCTGAGCACATCACCATTGTCGGACCAAAAACTTGTAATGCCAATTTGTTAATTTATTTAATTAGTTATTTTTAATCAAATTCCTCC
This sequence comes from Notolepis coatsorum, assembly GCF_963971535.1. Taxonomy (NCBI): domain Eukaryota; kingdom Metazoa; phylum Chordata; class Actinopteri; order Aulopiformes; family Paralepididae; genus Notolepis; species Notolepis coatsorum. The sequence continues at coordinate 71,620,320 of NC_140171.1, read as the reverse complement.
ACTATCACTAACCACCATGGGGCCCTATTTCAGGAAAATACATTTGAAATTGAACATTTCAAAATTATTTACATGTTTTTCAAGTGCGCTACTGCTATTCTTAGGTCACATGGGTAGTTCAAATCAAATCAAATTTATTTGTAAGGCCCGACAACACACGTTAATGTCCCCATGGGCCGGACACGTCTTCTTTAAACAAGTCAAGAAGAAAACATCAGAATAAGTCAAGAACAAAACAAGAACACCATAAAGTCCAATTTTTTTTTAAATAAATGCAAAATAAATAAATGCAACACTCCCAGACATACCCCAGGCGAAGGTAAGGAAAAACTCACTAAAACCTAGCAATAGGAAAAAATGCACCACAGGCAATGTGGAGGAGAGAAACCTTAGAAGGGCCATTCAAGGGGGGATCTCCCTTCTTAGATGTCGGTGATAGTAGTGTTGCAATAAAACAGGCGAACAGTTGGTAGGCATGCACTCATATGTGTAGTGAAACACAGATAAGTGCATGCGATACCAACTGAACATTTTGAAAGATTAAAGATAGAGCTGATAGCGATAGCAACTGTACATTTTGAAAGATTAAGATTAAAGATTGAGCTGATAGAGATAGCAACTGAACATTTTTGAAAGATTAAAGATAGAGCTGATAGCCGATCTATTTGAGGCGAAGGTGCGGCTTCATCGCGGGACGTCCAACACTCCGGTCATCACTCCGAGACAGCCACTCACAGGGAGACGAGACAGGCGTTAGACAGTTTGCGTGATTGTGATGGGCGGACATAGCAATAGATACAAGTGGTAAGCATATATGTGAATAGAATAGATATATGTCGTAAGCATATTATGTGAATAGAATAGAAGTACTTAACCCAGCAATGAACGTCTGAACCACGTTGAAGACGGTAAGAAGCTGATCCATGGCCTCGTGGTGCATAAAGAACAGTCACTGCAATCTTGGGCAAGACCTGTTTGTAGTGGGCGGAGATGGAGCAATAAATATATGTAGTGAGCATACATGGTGACAGTGGAATCATAGTATATAAGAAAATTGTGAAATTGAGTAATTGATAGAACTACTGCAAGCGTGTGGATACAGGATGAGATACAAGACAATAGCTCAGGGCCGTATGCCCCGGGGGGCAGGAGAAGCCGCTCAGAAGGTTCAGCACTGCAGGCCAGACAGAAGGCGGTATGAAGCTGTTCCATGAGACAGAGACAGAGGTTAAAAAGGTACATGGGAGCAAATAGACATCCTAACTAAACTAGACAGATTAATCTAAGGGTCAGTCCCCGACCAGGTGAGATCAGGGTAGGTTGAAGGAGAGAGGGAAAAGATGGGTCTTAAGCAGGGATTTAAAAGCTTCGACAGAGCAGGCGCCCCTGCCGCAGGTAATTTGTTCCACAGGTAGGGAGCGTAGTCATACATAGCACAAGTCCCCTCCGGTACTAGAGGTAACAGCAGTCACATCTTTTCACCTGCGCAGCTCGATCTCTCAGTGGCGAGGAGTAACGCGTGGGAGGCTCACGCTGCCCCCGACACTTCCTGATTCTACTGCGCAGGCGCACCAACCGACCTGTAGGAGTCGCTGTCCACAACGTCAAAACAATAGTTCAGCGTGTTGGTTCCGCTTAAACAGACCTTTCCCCCGGTCGCGCCCCACACTTTGAGAAACACTGCTGTAATTAGATAGTTGATAGCCTAATTCTCATGATAAGACCACTTTTCCCATAGACCCGTTTGTTTGCTGTTACAAAGGAGATTCTGCCATTCGTTCCCACACCTGGCAGTACCCGACATGGGATTTGTTTTGAAGAAATTACAAGAGGGTAAACAGTCTCTCCTAATATGGAGTTATATTTCATATGGCTTTGCGCTCTGCTCTATTGGAACTGTCCCTTTAATCATATGCTATCAACCACGTGCACGCACCCACACATGCCTGACCACGCCCACATCCGCTCACACATAAGCGGGGTCATGGCCATACTACCAGCTCAAGTCAAGTCAAGTCAAGTCAAGAGTTTTATTTGTCACGGCATACAAGCATACAGTGAAATGCGGGGGGTCATGCCCGCAGCGATTGTGCAATAATACAAGTAATAAGAATAGGAATGAGAATAAGACATTTGTGCAATAATACAAGAAATAAGAACAAGACATGTATAATGTACATAGTTTACAAAAAGCATGGTAAGACATGCTAAGGTCCTGCGATAGTGCAATACAATGTTAGCTACGGATGAGGCACTGGGTCTTATGTACACTACTATACAATGCTATACAATCTACAGTTATACTATGTGTCCTTATGCTAACTTGCTATATCCATCTATTTACTCTACAAGAGCCACTCCTGTTTAAAAAAAAAATTGGGACCTTTTCATTGTGTAAAGTGACCGTTGAGTGTGAGTGTGTGCAGCATGTGTGTGTGTGTGTTCATGCTAAAGTGACTGTTAGTGTGTGAGTGTGTTATGTGTGTGCTCATGTGTGCTTGTGTGTGGAGAGTTCAGTGTTCAAGACTCTGATGGCCTGGGGGAAGAAGCTGAGCCGAAGTCTCTCTGTCCTAGTTGCTGGTGTTCGCAGGCGTTTGCCTGACCGCAGCAGCTTGAACAGGCTGTTGTTGGGGTGGTGAGGGTCTTTCATTATTCTGCAGGCTCTGGATTTGCACCTCTTGTTATATAAGACCTGCAGGGGTGGTAGTGCAATACCCGTAGTATGCTCAGCTGAGCACACAACTCTCTGTAGGGCCTTCTTGTCCTGTGCCTTGCTGTTTCCATACCAGGCAGTGATGTTTCCATCAAGATGCTCTCTACAGCTCCGGAGTAGCTTCCCCGATACTCTGAACTTCCTTAACTGTCTCAGGTGGTAGAGGCGCTGCTTCGGCTTCTTTACGACTGAGTCTATGGGTGTTGTCCATGTCAGGTCTTCTGAGATGTGGACCCCCAGGTACTTGAAGCTGCTCACCCTGTCCACGGTAACCCTGTTTATCCACAGTGGTGTGTGTGTCTCCTGCTGTGTTCTCCTAAAATCCACGATCAGCTCCTTGGTTTTACCAATGTTCAGGAGCAGGCTGTTGTCCTGACACCAGCGTTCCAGTGCATCAACCTCCTCCCGGTAGGCCTTCTCGTCGTTGTCAGAGATCAGCCCCACCACCACCAGGGGCGGATTTAGGATTGTAGGAGATCCGGGTCTTAGCCCAGATAGGTGCCAGTTTTTTATATTTTTTTTAATATTCTTTTATTTTTATTTTTTGCAGGCAAGGGGTGCTTTGGAGGGGGTCAGGCAGTTTTTTTTTTAAATTTAATGAACCTGTACGTGCAATTTCCTGCAATATAGAGCCTTCAATCTTGACCAATAAAGCTGCTCTTTTCACTATAAAACTCAGTTAACCATATTGGGGGGGGATATATCATATTTTTCATATGATCAAAAAGTGGTGGAGCAAGAGCATACCTTTGCTCCCCCAAGTTCAATAGTGGGAGAGCAGAGATGCTCCGAATGCTCTTATGGCCAGGCGTCTATGATTCACTGATACAAAGTAAAATAGTGCAGTGCAATAAAATAGTTAGTAAAATAGAATAAAATAATGCAATAGTGCATTGCAATAAAATAGTTATCATCGTATTTTTTCGGGAGGCCGGTAAGGAGTGCATTACAGTAGTCGAGTTGGCTTGAGATAAAGGCATGGATCTGGTTTTCACCGTCCTTTTGATTTATAAATGGCCGTACTTTAGCTATGTTTCTAAGGTGGAAGAATTAAGTTTTTGTCAACTTGTTGATTGTGATTTAAAGCTTAGGTCTGAGTCTACCATAACACCAAGACTTAACTCACTCAATACAGTTAGCAGCTGGATAGACCACAGATGGAAATTAGCTTCTGCTAAATCTGGTGCAAACATATTTTCATGTAACAATGATGAATTGTCAAAAAAAAAAAAAAAAAAAAAAAAAAAAAGATTCTGGGCTTTTCAGAAAACATTCTGGGCTTGAGCCCAAGTAGCCACCCCCTAGCCCCGCCCCTGACCACCACCGTGTCGTCAGCAGACTTCACTATGGAGTTGGAGCTGAGCTTGGCCACACAATCATGTGTGTATAGTGAATACAGCAGGGGGCTCAGAACACAGCCCTGGGGGGACCCAATGCTCAGGGTGATGGTGTTGGAGGTCTGACCCCCCACCCTGACCGCCTGGGGCCTTTCACTCAGAAAGTCCAGTATCCAGGCGCTCAGAGCGGAGCTCAGACCCAGCTCGATCAGCTTGTCCACCAGTCTGGTGGGAACTATGGTGTTGAACGCTGAGCTGTATTCAATGAACAACAGTCTCACATAGCCCCCCTTCTGGCAGTCTAGGTGAGAGAGGGTACTGTGTAGTACTTGAGAGACCGCATCGTCAGTGGACCTGTTTGGCCTGCTCCATCCCTACTTTCACCACCTGGAAGTACATGCTGCAGTGTCTTTTGTTTTTCCCTCTCTCACTAATTTACGGGAGAAAGAAAGAATAATGTCGTCACCACCGGAGAGTCTAGAGGATTATTCTGACCTCCGCCGGCGCTTCACATTCGGGCTTCCTCAGGGCGTAGTGGGGCTTTCCTGCTCCACGTTTGTGGCAGGCAGGTGAGCCTCAGCGGCGCCCGGAGGGGAGTGCGCGTCGCTGGGCAGTTCCCCCGCCAGCGTTGCTCTCCGGCTGTGCAGCTGGATACTATTGCCACGGGAGGTAGTCGGCTGGTCCGACGGTCTCTCTGGTGGGTGGTGTCTTGCGGCGCGGGCTCTCCGCCTCTGCTCGCTCACGTCAATTGGTGGTGTGGGGCGGGGGCGGACGGTCTAAACAGATATGTCAGTTGTGCGGGGTCGGCTGCTCAGGCATACGGCCCCGCAGAACAGTCGGCTCCAGGCGAGGATTCCTCCGTTACCTCTCCATCGCGTCCGATACAGATACAGTAGCTGGCCATTAGCCTGTAGCTAACCATTAGCCGGTAGCTAACCGTTGGCCTATGGCTAGCCATTAGCCTGTAGCTGGCCGTTAGCTTGTAGCTAGCCGTTAGCCTGTAGCGATGGACAATTAGGATTGCATGGAGGGGGCGGGGAGTTCTTGTTTCACGCCCCACGAAGACGGAGCACTCTCCCCTCTGGCAGAGTGTGCTTTGTTTTCCTGGGAGCCCCGTACTCCGAGTCTGGGTTCAAGTCCCACCTCCGAGACTGGATGCCCTACTGCCATCCGCACTGGAGGTTGGCCCCTGCCTATCAGAAAGAAAAAGTGGGTTGAGCCTCCCGCCACAAGGGATGCGAGCGAGACGGAGGACAGTACGCAAGGGAGTTGCATGTTTTTTGTCCCCGAGCTTAGGGTGGCAGCGGACCGTACAAACGGGGCTCCGCTGCTGACGCCACTGTATCTCTGGCAACGCCGTCCTGTGAGGGAGGCGAGCGTTGTCTGCCTTTTCTTTGGGCTAGGCAGTTGAATAGAATAGAATAATAGAATAGATAGAATAGAATAGATCTTTATTGTCATTGTTACAGTTGTTACAACAAATTTAAAAAATGCAACCCTAGGTGCTAGTAAAAAAATAAAAACAGTCCTAAACACAGTATAAAATATAAAAACAGGGGTGGGGCATAAATAACATTAATAAAACAGGGGGGTATAAAATATAATTGCACTATCCCTTAACACTTTCATCGCCGGAGACGCCGAAACTCGTCTTTCCCCGGCATGCTCATTCTGCCGAAAACGCCGTAACACGTCTTTGATATCAATATTTCAAAAATCTGTGATCGAAATCATATTTCTCCCCCGGGGACCTGAGATATACTGCTGAGCTCCACTCAACTCTCTAACGGTTCAAGAGCGCCATCTGGTGGCCGATCGGGGGATCGCCCAGGGGAGAAACAGGATGTAGAAGCTGGTGCTCATTTCAATTCGGTCCGATCACTCGCTATAGGTCCCGGGACTCGAGCTCGACACAATACATAGCGATCCGTTGCCAATAACTCGATAAACAACATGATTTGGACGTATATACTATAATACAACCTGGAAATGGATCGGGTATTTCTCCATTCGATAATAGAAAAAATTCTGTTCCACGCTCATCTGCCAACGGCGTGAGGAAGCTACGGTGAGTTTCAGCGTTATTTTCTAATGTCCTCTATATACTAACTGCTCTAATGATCATATCACCCACACTAGATGAATGATATAACGTTGCCCACGGAATTATAAACGACCCCCCGCCCATCCGGTCAACATCAGATCATACGTAGTAACTTCTAGAACTACGTGCAGTTGACATTTTTTATCTGGCTACGATCGCTATCAAACTGTATTTGATCATCAATATAATGCATTTAGGGCTATAAATCAAGTTCTGGAGAAAGCTGCAGAAAACGATAAAAACATACTTATACTTTAGACCGTATTTTAGTATGAATATGTGAATGAAAAAGTATAACGTTGCTACACCCTGAACAATAGATATAGGACATTGAATGGGCCATAATAATGTCAATTTAGCAATACAATTTAAAAAGTTATAGCCCTGCAAAGAAGGGGAACTTCTCCATAGACAAATAGAGCTGGCTAGGGATGGTAAATTATGAATTTAACCATGGCGATCAAAGTGTTAATGTTGTGTGTGTGTGTGTGTGCGTGGGGGGGGGGTGGGGGGGGTGCAAGGAGATTGTTGTTTTAAAATTTAGCTGAGTTTAGTGCACATATGGCCCTGGGATAAAAACTAAACTTCAGTCTGTTAGTCCGGGTGGGCATGACGCTGAAACGCCTGCCCGAGCGCAGCCGCACGAGGTGCTTGTTGCCCGGGTGGTGTGGGTCCTTTTTTGAGGCAGCGGGAGTTGTATAGTCCCTCCAGTGAGGGGAGGGGGCAGCCGATGATCTTCTGGGCCGAGTTGACGACCCTCTGGAGCGCCCTCCTCTCTGCGGCTGTGCAGCTGAGGAACCACACATTTATGCAGTAGGTGAGGATGCTTTCCACGGAGCAGCGGTAAAAAGACACAAGCAGGTCTTGTCTGAGGTGGTAGTTTCGCAGTACTCTCAGGAAGTAGAGTCTCTGCTGTGCCTTTTTCACTATCGCCGTGGTGTTGATTCTCCAGGTCAGGTCATCCTCCAGGTGGACACCCAGGAACTTGATGACCGAGACTCTCTCCACACATCCCCCGTCGATATACAGGGGCTGTATGTCGGTCTTCTTCCTCCTGTAGTCCACGATCATCTCCTGGGTCTTTAGCTTGTTCAGCTGTAGGTTGTTATCCTTGCACAGGGCTGAGAGCTGCTCTATTTCATCGCGATACGCGGTCTCGTTACCTTTTGTGATGCAGCCCACTACGGTGGTGTCGTCAGCGAACTTGATGATGGTGTTGCTGGGGTGGACTGCGGTGAAGTCGTGTGTATAAATAGAGTAAAAAAGGGGACTCAGCACGCAGCCCTGACGGCTACCCGGAGTGACCAGGTCTGCATCGCTATTCTCCACCTTACGCAGCTTCAGTAGCTACTAGCTAGCCATTAGCCTGTAGCTAGCCGTTAGCCTGTAGCTAACCGCTGGCCGGTAGCTAGCCGTTAGCCTGTAGCTGGCCGGTAGCTTGTAGCTAGCCGTTAGCCTGTAGCGTCCGATGGACAATTAGGATTGCAGCCTGTAAGAGCTAGCCGTTAGTTTGTTGCTAGCCGTTAGCCTGTAAACTGGCGTTAGCCTGTAGCTAACCGTTAGCGATAGCCGCGGTGAGATAGCGGGCCCTGGACACTCTGATTCGGCATCATCTCTGGCAGAAGATGTCGTCAGCCTGCACCACGGCCGGCGGCAGGATATGGGCGAAACGCCGGAGCAGGACTCCAGCCGTTGCCACTACTGGCCCCGCCAGCAAGAGGCCTCGTCAACGGTGAGACCACCATTGTTGCTGCCAGTCGTCCTGCGCCCAGGTAGGGCACATTACCAGTCAGTGCAGTAATAATAATAATAATAATAATAATAACTTTATTTGTATAGCACTTTTCATACAGAGGTTGCAGTTCAAAGTGCTTCACAACAGTAAAAAATACAGGCATGAGCGAGCATAGCAAGGTATGGTAAATCAGTGTTTCACATTAGGATCTAGCATCCTAATAGGCTCTCTATTCAGTAATACAAGTAATAAAATAGTTTAAAATGATTAAGTTTAAAAATAGTCTAAAACTAATAAAATAGAACGGACATACAACAACAGTAAAAAATACAGATATAAGCAAGCATAAAAATGTAAAATGTAAATAGCAAGGTTACAGTAAAAAGTGTGATAAGATTGTTCAATCAGATGAAAATGGCCCAGCTAGGAGAATCAACCTTGGCTAGGCAGTGAGGTTCACGATGTACCTAACTGGAATGGTAAACAACTTTGCTAGATTTAGGTCAAAAGTCATCTTCTCCTCACAACAGAGCATCACTCCAACATCATAGAACTGACATATGAATTTCATTGGAAGTGTATGAAAGTAGGTAGGGTAAGAATATCCAGTCCAGCAGAGAAGTGAAGTCAAGTCCCTTGCCTGTCAGGGTGTTTTATTGGTCCCCCAATCGTCCAGTGTGGTTGTGCTCTTTGTCCTGAGTGCACGTTGTGTGTGTGTGTGTGTGCGTGTGTGTGTGTGTGTGTGTGTGTGGGGGGTTCTGTTTGGGTGTGTGTGTTAAAGGGAGAGAGAGAGAGAGGGAGGGAGATTTATATGTGTATGTATTTTATCGTTGGTACTTAAACTCTACCTGGCCCGTCTTCTAATCCCGGGATAATCCTAGGCCAGTCATAATTTTGTCACTTGTGGCATTTCGTGTCAAATTAGTTGAGTTAAGGCTATGTGTTCCGGAGCTGTTTAAATGTGTCTTGGGGGCAGATGAGGATATTACAGCGTGTGTGTGTGTGTGTGTCTTGGGGGGCAGTTGAGGATATTGCAGCGTGTGTGTGAGTTTTTATGGTCACTGATAAGAATCTGTGAGTGGCCATCTGGCTAGCTAGATGTCCGTAGAGAGAGAGAATTTAAGGGAAACAAACTGGGCTTTGTATGGTGGAGGGATGGGAGATGTCTCTGCTATAAATTTACGTGATATACGTGTCATATTTCAACAACGGCTTCATTGTATGATGAGGGTTGTGTGTGTTTCATTTTTTGGTTAAAACGTAGCATTTGAGTCCGCAACTGGTGTGCTATTGTTAGCTTACAGAGTTGTACATATGTAGCATGTAAACCAAGGACTTTTTGAAATTTTTTCTTTGCTTAACACTTTGAGTGCCACTCACAGCTTTTCTCTGGTTTACGCCTCGACCGTTGAATGCCACGGTCACGAGTATTCTCTGGTATTTTTTTTTTATTTTTTTATTAGCGATCTGAAATCATATTGCATCACGCAAGCCTACCGTTGGAGATCCAGGGACCGCCGGCGCTCAGATGTGAAAAAAGCGCCCCCTATCGTCTCCCAGATGGTAAATCACCCTTTCGGAATGGACTCAATGAAAGTGAATGGGAGAACGGATTTCTGACTCCACATTTTACTTCTCACTGATGCAGCCGGGGTCTACCAGAGTTCATTCTGGAGCCTCTGAGCCACGGCGAATATGGGTTATACTGTACACACGATGGATCAATACATTTATCGATTTTTTTCCGAATGGCGATCGGAAATTGGAATAAACCATTTGGATACCATCTGACCTCAGATAATGAATCTATGTTATCAGTGTTAGGATAATCAGACTCGTTTTCACGGATATATAAGCGTTTATGTGATATGTGATATGGCTGTTTTGACTGTAAAAGCCATGAGGAAATAAGAGCAGCGATTATCAGCGCACGGCACGAGCGTGCGCACACATATACTATCGATCATCTAGCGTTTATTTGAAAACGATTCATAAATAGGCCGACAAATGACAACGTTCTGGAATATTCCAGTAAAAGGCGATTATCATAGTCATGGGTTGTTTTTCCCCGGAAAACGGGTGATTTTCAAAATGCTATCAAACGGAAATGAAGCGATAAAAATACAATCTGCCTTGCCAATGTTGACTGGAAAATGAGTCTTTGATAAGCGACGGGCAGATTAGACACATAGCCATAATTTAAAACATAGATTAGGCGATATTAACGTTAACATTGGCCGTGGATGGTGGCATTCAACGGGGTAAAAAGGAAAACACGGCCGGCACTGAAAGTGTTAAGGGTAAAGATAAAAAAAATGGCGGGTGGCGGGCGGCTACGTGGCGTAGTGGGCAAGGCGCTCGCCACGAATTGCTTTCAGTTTAGCTGGTCGTTCATACTAATACACATTGGCCGTATTAGGGGGTGGGAAACTGATGGGTGGGGATCGGGCGTTGTGGACAGCGACTCCTACAGGTCGGTTGGTGCGCCTGCGCAGTGGACTGTCGGGGGCAGCGTGAGCCTCCCACGCGTTACTCCTCGCCACTGAGAGATCGAGCTGCGCAGGTGAAAAGATGCGACTGCTGTTACCTCAAGTACCGGAGGGGACTTGTGCTATGTATGACTTAGTCCACATTGCAGCCGGCTGTGGGAGGCAAGAAACAGCGTTCGTGACAGGGGAGGGTTGAATTGGATGATACGAAATTGGGATGGGAGAAAATATAGAAAATGGGAGAAAAAGTGGATCAAAAAAAATAAATGGCGGGTGGCAAGTTTTCGCACATAAGCCACTGCCGTGGATAAAACCTGTTTTTTACAAACGGGGTTATCGGCTGTGGTTGGCGTGCAGGATGTGAAGCTATTACACGTCAGGTGTATGTGCTTTCATTTAGCGCGCTATACAACTGGTGTCACGGCTCTGCCTTTTTATTGCGTCATATCAGGGGTGAGGTGGTTGAGGGGGGTGGACAAATAAACCCCCCCTCCTCCCCCGGATATAGTTATATCCTTTACGAATCTGATTGGCCGAGAGGGTGTGCCTTTCTACCTATCAGTCTCCCTGATGAGGGTGTTCTCTCTCTCGTCACAGGGAGGGGGGGGGATTTCCCTGTCTCCCACACCAAATTAGGATAGTGGGACACGGGATATCCCCGGCCATTGAAGACGTCACAGGCGCGTTTTCTTATTGGCCAAGAGACATGTCCGTGAGTTACAGGGCCTGTGCTACAGACCGCTGTCATTGTAAAGGATAGATGATGCGATGCAGTCAAGACTATTGATCCTTCTGCTCTGCTCTCTAACAGTAGTGTATATTGGGCCATTTTGTCTACTTAGTCCAATTTGTTACATGAACCTTTTTCAATTGTTTTACTCACGTTGAGGTCTCTCTGGGAAAACCGCTGTCTTCCCCTCTTACATAAAGAGCAGAATTGACGCGTTTTTATTCCCAGGCTCGTCGTATAAGAGCACGTGTCTGTGTCTCTAGTAGACCGGCTTCCTGCTGCTCGTCCCAGAGGGAGCATGTCTATGTTCCCCGGGTCCTATGTTCCCCGGGTTCTATGTTCCCCGCTTTGATTGATTGATTGATTGAAAATCTTAGACCGACTTCCGGTATGAGAGCAGACGGGTAAACACACGTGCGAAAGAGCTCCTGGTCAAATGAGTGAAAAAACGGATAAAAAAAGACCCGAAAAGTAATTAAAAAGGAAAATGCTCACGAGAAGTAAGGAAGAGACAACGATTGTGAAGGAAATAGAAATGGAGAACATACGAGAAGGAGAGAATCCGAAGAAACAGAATCCCCGGAGCGAAGCCGAGAAAAGCCAGACGAAAGAAGGGGGAGGTACCGCTGAGGCAGACACGGGAATGCCAGGATGGGCCGTGGTCATGCAGGCCGGGATACTGGAGAACATAACAGCGGCGATAAAACTGAACACGGACACGATAAGGAATGATATTGGGAAGCTACGGGAGGAATTGAGGAAGGAACAGGAGGACTTCAGAGGTGAAATGAATACAGAAATCAAAAGGGTGGAGGAGAAGATGACGGAACAGAACAGAAACGTGACCGAGTTACAGACTAGGACTGCTCACGCGGAGGAATGGAACACGGAGATACACGAGGTATTAACATGTGTGATTCAGAAACAAGAACAGATGGAGACAAAGATGTCGGATATGGAGGGGAGGTCTCGGAGAAATAACATCAGAATATGGGGACTGAAAGAAGGAGTCGAAGGGGAATCGGTGACCCTATATGTGGAAAAACTTATCAAAGAACAAATGAAGGAAACGGGACTGGAAAAAATGGAGATACAGAGGGCCCACAGGGCGTTGGCTCCGAGACCACAACCGGACAGACCTCCGAGGGCGGTGATTATTAACTTTCTGAGATTCGAGGTTAAGGAATTGGTACTCAGAACCGCGTGGACCAAGAAGATTGAAATCGAAGGGAAAAGACTATCATTTGATCACGACTACTCGACAGCGGTAGCGATAACACGCAGGTCCTACGCGGGACTGAAGAAAACCCTGAAAGAAAACGGAATGAGATTCCAGTCACCCATGACCTCGCTAAGGATTCACTGGGAGGAAGGGACGGTGACGTACGCGACGGCACGAGAAGCGGAGCGAGAGATGAGACGGCGAGGGATGAGGATGTCGGAGGACGGAGAAGGAAGGAGGCGGGAGGAACAGACGCGGAGCCTGCACCAGAGATTGGAGGGAGCACGCAGGTGGATCAGAGCCGGAGACCGAAACAGGAGGGAGGAGAGAGGAGGAGGCGGAGGTGAAACGTGACGGAGCGAGGACTGAGACGGATGAGGAGGCCAGACGGAGAGGAGGCGGGAGGAGGCGAACGGATGAGTACACACACAAGAGATTGAAAAAACTATTCAAATAGAGACAAAGTATAGAAACTGAAATAACATATACATAAGCACACATTCCCAGGTAGAGGCAGGATATAGAAATGAACGTAACGTATACATGGACACATAATACACAAGCTGATGGAGGAAATAAATGGAAATATAACTAGGTTTGATAGGCGAGACACAGAACATACTGAAACAGATATATAGACACATGCTGTGAGTAACACAGTTGGGAGGGATTAAGGGGATAAATGGACATCACATAGAAAATAGAGGAGAGGAAAAGAGAATAATAAGGGGTACACGGGAGGCACCGCACACGGATATGGGAGGAAGGAGGGACAATGAAACATATGAGTCACATTGAGAGGGACCAAGAAAAGAGGGTCTTTGATCAAAAGGAAGGACAGAGCGCTTTTTGACCAGGAGCTCGAAAGCAAAAAAAAAAACAGTAAGAAAGCTGGACAAATATGACGAGCGATTGGGGGCAAGGGTTTCAAACCCCCAAGCCGTCAGGAGGGGGCCCCTCGTTAGGAGGGCAATTACCCCTCACCCACCAGCAGGGGACAGGGGGGGACACAGGGACCCCCCGAACGCCTTGGGAGCACTTTATGTAAAGTTTATGTTTTTTATTTATGTTAATCACTATATGTATTCGGTGAAGAGAGCGGAGGCTCCAACCGGAGGGGGGAATGAGTGTGACATGGGGGGGACTGACAGGCGAAAGAAGAAGAAAGATGACAAGGGTTAAAGGTATAAAAATGATGTCGTTAAACGTTAATGGAATGAATAATGCGATAAAAAGGGGCAAAGTGATGTTGAAATGTAAAACAAGTGAGATGGAAGTGATTTTTCTGCAGGAGACACATTTGGTAGCACAGGGTCATGAGAAACTGAAGAGATTTGGATATGAAAATGCATACTATAGTTCCTTTGAACAAAACCCGAGGAGAGGAGTAATCACGTTAATCAAAAACACAGTCAAATTTGAATTGATCAAGGAAGTAAGAGACAAGGAGGGAAGGTTTGTTCTGGTGAAGGGGAAAATGGAGGGCCAAATGGTTACGTTAGTAAATGTGTATGCACCCCCAGAGAGTGAGAGGGATTTATATGAGACCATTTTTGACATGATAGTGTTGGAACTAGAAGGGATATTGATATGTACGGGGGATTTTAACGTAGTACTGAATCACGACCTAGACACCACGAGTACTAGAAAAGGACGGGCGCCCATCAGTAGATATATGAATATTCAGATGACGGAAATGGGAATTACAGACGTTTGGAGGGAGATGCACGCCATGGACAGGGAATACACACATTACTCACACCCACACGTGACATATGCGAGAATAGACTACTTTTTGATGACGACAGGGGACAGTTACAGGGCACGGGAGAGCAGTATAGGAGTAGCGGACATATCGGATCACAGTGCCATATATCTGACAGTAGATCTAGAAGGGAGACGGAGGAACACGATTTGGAGACTAAATGTAGGAATATTAAATAACAAAGGGGTGGTGAGTCAGATCAAGGAGGAGATAGCCAGATATAAGGAAGAAAATGACAACGGGCGGTAGACCCGAACATTCTATGGGACACACTGAAGGTAGTGATAAGGGGGAAATTGATGGAAAAAACAGCAATGCTGAAGAAGGCCAGAACGGAGACATATCACAATCTGATAGGGAAGCTGAAGAAGCTAGAGGGGATAGGGAAGCTGAAGAAGCTAGAGGGGAGACACCAGATATCAAAAGAACAGGAAACGCTCGGAGAAATCAAAGAAGTAAAGGCCAGGATAAATAGGGAATTATTGACGGAAATAGAAAAGAAAGCGAGGTTCATGAAACAAACGTACTATGAAGGGGGACCAAAAGCGACCAGACTGTTGGCTAGGAGAATTAGAATGCAACAGAAGTTGAACACGATACACACAATAAGGGATACAAAGACTAATGAAATATTGAGGGACCCAGCTGAAATAGAGAGGACATTTAGAGAATACTATGAGAAATTATACACACAGCCAAAAGCAGCGGGAGAAGAGGAAATAGAAACATATCTGGAGAAGCTAGAGTTACCATCGATAGGGAAAGAACAGAATGAAGAATTAAATAAAATAATTACGGAACAAGAACTGGAAGATGCAATTAGTAGAGCTAAAAACAACAAGTCTCCGGGGAGCGACGGATTCCCATCGGAATTCTATAAGACATTTAGAACTGAATTAGCACCCATGTTAGGGGCGGCGTTCAGACACACGATGGAAGAGGGAAAAATGCCCCCCTCGTGGAAGGAAGCCATAATCACCACGATACCGAAGGAAGGGAAGGATAGGGAATTATGTAGTAGTTTCAGACCTGTGTCCATACTCAACGTAGATTACAAGATGTATACATCGATAATATCAAAAAGATTTGAGACGTTTATGCCAGACATTATAGATGAAGATCAAACTGGATTTATTAAAGGGAGACAGACACAGGACAACGTGAGAAAGACATTACACATAGTAGAGGAGATACAAAAACAAGGGGGTAGCGCGGTACTGATTAGCCTAGATGCAGAAAAAGTGTTCGACAGTGTGAGCTGGACATTTTTATATAAAACATTGATGAGGTTCGGACTGAACGAGAGGGCGATGAAGATGATCAAGGCACTATATCAAGAACCGACAGCGAGGGTTAAGGTGAATGGCAGCTTGACGGATAGAATCAGATTAGAGAGGGCTACCAGACAGGGATGTTGTCTCTCACCGACGCTCTTCGCCGTTTTCATAGAACCACTGGCACAACTGATCAGACAGACCGAGGACATCAAGGGAGTAAGGATAAAGGGAACGGAATATAAACTAGGCCTATTTGCAGACGACGTGATAGTATACATGAGGCAACCAGAAAAGAGCTTCCCGGCACTGATGGATCTACTGAAGGAATATGGCCACTACTCAGGATACAAACTAAACGTGACAAAGACACAGACCTTAGCATGGAACTATTCTCCAATGACGGAAATTAGAGAACAGTACGGGATAAGATGGGACATGGACAAGATTAAATACTTAGGGGTGAACATCACGAGAGGGGTGGAGAAACTGTTTGAGGCGAATTATACACAGATAAATCAGAACATAAAGAGAGACCTAGAGAGATGGACAGTAATGCCCTTGGACTTCAATTCAAGAATAGAGGTCATTAAAATGAACATACTATCAAGGTTACTGTACCTATTCCAGTCATTACCCATACAAATACCACAGAATCAATTCAGGGAGTGGGACAGACTGATATCGAGGTTCATATGGGCGGGGAGAAGACCACGGGTCAGATATAAAACACTACAACTACCAAAGGAAGAGGGAGGGATGGCAGTACCCAGCCTACAAGATTATTACTATGCAGCACAACTGAGAGCAGTGACGTGCTGGTGTAACGACAGATATGAGGCAAGATGGAAAGACATTGAAAAAGAAGGGGAGGGATACAAGGTACAAGCTCTGGTGGGGGATAGGGAACTATTTAAAGAAAAAGAGGGACTATTAGATCCAATCACCAAATACACCTTGACCATATGGAACAGAGTAGTAAAAACACACAAATTGGAGAAGCAGTCAGGGGTCCTGAGATGGGTAGCACATGACAAGAGATTCAAACCAGGGAGGTTAGACCACGGATTCAGAAGGTGGGAGAGGGGGGGGGGGGGCAACAGCAATATGCAAAATGATAGAGAAGGGAGAAATGCAGACACTACAAAAATTAAAGGAGAAATTTGTACTAGAAAACAGGGACCACTTCAGATATCTACAGGTTAGAGACTACTACAACAAAGAAATAAGGGGGGCCAAAGACGAGGAACAGAATGGAATAATAAAGATGATAGTATGGGCATACGAAGGGGGGCAAGGAAGAGTAATATCAGCAATATACCGGGCTATAATGACCAGCAAGGGACACACGACCGATTATATAAGGGAGAAATGGGAGAGAGAGCTAGAGATAGAAATAACAGGGAAGGAATGGGGGAACATATGCGAGGTACAACACTCAACAACAGGATCGAGAATATGGAAAGAATTTGGATGGAAAAACATAATCAGATTCTTTATAACCCCAGAGCTGAAGGGAAAATATGCACCAACACAAAAAGCATGCTGGAGGATGTGTGGGAAGGAGGGGGCAAATCACACGCACATATTCTGGGGATGTCAGAAGCTGAAGGGGTATTGGGAGGAGATAGGGGAAGCAATGATCAGAATATTAGGATACGGGATACCACAAACAGGACTGGTGCTTTACTTAGGAGACCTGACACACGAGGGAATACAAGGGGGGGACAAATATTTAATAAAGATAATGTTGATAGCGGCCAGAAAAGCAATAACGAGACTGTGGTATAAGGAAGACCCACCGACAATAGCAAAATGGGTAGGAATAGTGGAAGAAATACAGGATATGGAAAGGATAACACACATGCTGAGGTTACAGGAAGAGAAATTTGGGGAAAGATGGGGAAAGTGGGAGGATTATAAAAGGAACGAGAACGACATCACAGAGGAAGAACCAAATGCAACACAAGAGAGCGAAGGGTAAAAGAGGAAAGATGTTCAAGCAGGGTCTATGAACCCATGTCACACACCTGTACTTTAGTTAATATTATCTATTTTGTTTTTGGGATATTACAAGTGCTGAATGCTTTTATACCTTATTATTTATGTCTGTTTAACGGTGTGATATTAAATATTCAGGGATGATGTGGTTTGTGTATGGGTGAAACAAAAGGCAAAGTGAAAGTTAATAAACAAGAGAAAAAAAAAGAAAGGACGAAGGAGAAGGGAAGTAAGAAACTCAAGGAGGGTCTCTGGACCCAGATCACACATACAAACCTTAGTCAGCATTTATTGTCTTTGAGTAGGAATTACCTGTTTATGCCTGTTTAAGGGAGATACACAATCAGCCTTTGTATCAAATACCTAGAAAACAACAGTAGGGGAACCAGACAACTAACCATGTGATACCCATGTAAATATTTATGTGCACTGTTTTTTCTTTTTGTTTTTATTGTGATACTAGTCTCTTCATTTTTTATTATTTATTTTTTGTAAGTGCTGTCTGTCTAAATAAATGTTAATAAAAAATTTAAGTTAAAAAAAAAAAAAAAAAAAAATCTTAGACCACCAGCCCTGATTCCAAACACTAACCTTAACCAGTTCGAAAGAGGGCCTAAGCTTAAACGTTCGAAACAAGGCGGACATTATTAATTAATAAAATAATAAAAATTTATAAAATGTTCAATCTATTAATCAATCAAAGCGGGGAACATAGAACCCGGGGAACATAGGACCCGGGGAACATAGGGATGATCCCGTCCCAGACAGCAAGGAGAAACATTGTGGGGCTCTTTCTTGTTAGAAATTCGCCGTCACTGTTCTCTGGTTCTTTACGAGCTTACACGCTGTTTCATAAACCAGCGTTTGGTCTTACGAGACCGATCAGCGTTGGCCCAGGGTGTTTTTCAATGATTGAATCCGCTTTTTGGGACCGGCGCGCCTTGGTTGCCCAACATCATAAAAACGGCGTTTTTTATGCCGTCGGCTGGGACGTTTTATTTTTATCTCTACCGAACTCCAGTGCACTAGGTTAGACTCGAGGACTCGCATACATCTCCGGGGGGAGATGACGGAGTAGATCAAACATTGGCAGGGGTTTTCACGCCCGTTAGGTGGGCCACCGGGAGGACCAAATCGACATTGGATGTACCAGATGGCGATCAAACAATTGGAATATTATTTTTGGAATACTCCCGATGACAGGTAAGAACGATTTGACGTACATTTTTGCTTGATCCTGCAATGCGTTTATAGCGATCGGGCTGATAAGCGTTTTTAGTGTTCAATACGGATGTCGTTCCATCCTAGAGGCAAATATTTCCTGTGACAAAATGGCATCCAATGTAATCAAAAAAGTCAACCAACGAACTAGATTCTTGTACCGGATCTCCTCTCTGGTAAACAAGAATACCCTGAAGACTCTGGCAGGAGCACTCATTCAAGGGTACTACGACTATGCTTGCACCTCATGGTACCAAAGCACCTCAAAGGCGCTAAAAACTAAATTACAAACATCACAAAACAAACTGGTCAGACTACTGCTTGACCTTTCCTAGAACAGAGTACAGAAACTTGCAATGGGCCTGGTCTACAAGATACACTACACCACTAAGGTACCCAAAGGTCAGTGAATACCACGACCACAACACCAGAGGGAGCTCCACAAATCATGTTAAACCCAGATTCGGCTCAAACAAGGGACTAAACACGTTTCACAATTATGCCACATCAATGTGGAACGCCCTACCCACAGCTGTAAAGGAATGTGAATCACTACCCACTTTCAAAACCACTCTCAAAGAGCACCTACGGGAGACTGCAATTCGAAACTGGCCCCTGTAAATGTCCAAACCCAACCTCCTCCAATGTACAGTTTTCCGCATCGAACAGCCTGCAAACTACCTGGCGTTCTATCGCCCTGCTCTAAGACAAACTCTAACCTTAACCAACTTTGAAAGAGTGCCTAAGCTTAACCGTCGAAAGAACTTGCCGTCATGCTCTAAGACAAACTCTAACCTTAACCAACTTCGAAGAGTAACTAAGCCTAACCAGTGTAGAAACTGACGTCGGCCAATCAGAGAGCGTCTCCGAGAAATGCGGCTACGGAAAGTATAGATGCTGCTTGCTTAGATGATATAGATCGCTTGAAAACGCGCCCGGCTTCCATCATATTACATCATATTTCAACGCACAGTGCGTTACGCACTGATAGGCGAAATTTATTTGGTTGACCTATTTCATTGGCTGCGAGGAAACAGCGATGAAACCAGTGCACGCCCTGCCGTGCGCGATACAGTCGCCCGGCCTGAGAGCTATAGTTACTAGTGACTTCCTGTGAATGAAAAACAATTATTTATATTTGATATATTAACGTTAACATGCATTGGAAACACAAACATACTTAAATGTTTAAATGAGTAAATATTATTCATTTTAAACATGTTTATTTTATTTCTAGGGCTCTAAAAGAAATAAAAAATCTTCTACTCCTCTCTTTTAACCAGGGAGGGCGGCGCTCTAGCGCCCACTATGGACGAACCGCCACTGATTCTATCAGTCCCAATCAACTCCTCAATTCTCTCCTCTGCCCGTTGGCAATAGTATCTCCCTTCCTCCACGTAACCATGTGACGAGGGATGATATCTGCCACAGTATGTTTATCCAAAATGGCCATTGGTACCAATGCATTGGCACCCGCAGTAGATGTCGAACAATTATATATATATATATATATATATATATATATATATATATATATATATATATATATATATATATATATATATCCTGGGAAATATCCCTCACGTAAGCAGTGGCGTCGCGTGGGTAAAATAACAGACTCTGGGTTAACATGAGAATATCAAAGTGCAATACCGGCCGCATCACGCTAGACGACGGTATCGAGCACCCTTTGTAACCTTGTATCGTCGCCTGTGGGACGGGCAAATGTCTCGGGTTTAATTTTTCCTTGTCGGCTGAGGTGAACGGTTGTCCCGGTTCCATTGAAGCGTGTCAAATATCCCCGATCCATATGTTGGATTATGCCGTGGACCAAATCGACATTGGATGTACCAGATGGCGATCAAACAATTTAATTATAGCTATGGGGAAATGGTTCGGCTCATTTGACAAACACTATTTGCTGTACAATATGAAAAAAACTTTTGTTTCTACATGCCTTCGTTCGTTCACAATTCCAAGCTAAACATTGTAAACATTGACTGAAATCCAGGCGAATTTCCTAGAAAGAGAGTTATGGAGCGTTTTGTGCAGCATGCGCAAATCATGTTCTTTGCTCGCCTGAGACACATTTTTATGCGTCTTGCCCAGCTGTTGCTGAATGCTCTCGTCAGCCCAAAATGCCAGCAAACATTCAATTTCGGCAGCCGACCACAGTGACCCTTTGCTAGTCATGTTTCTTCTCGGTCGAATAGTTATGACGTTGTGTCAGCAGCAAGCCACGTCCGTGTTTTGGTACAAGCTCGCAAAACCACGCCCCCCGCTCCCACTGGCCCGCACCCGAAACCACCTATTTCAACCGTCCCAGGTTCAGCGGGGGGGTAAAACGAATCAGCGCCGCTTCGCTCCCAAAAGGGGTGTGTCCGTCTGAGTGAGAACACTCGTCCCCGGGGGCGCTGATTCGACCCCGATTGGTGAGTGAGAAAGGCCCCTTAGAAAGTGTTCTATTTTCGTTCGTAAGCACAACATTTAGAATGTGTGTACGCACAAAAAAATCCGGATTTATCAACCGTGCGTACACGGGTCCTATAACACTGTGTTGATAAATACCTCTTTGTTCTACCGTCAATGCTCGTGCATGATTATCCATATATTGTCATGAAACACCCCCCATGGGATGTGAAATAATGGACTGACCCGAGCGAACTGAGAAACCTCACTGAGAGGGAGATTGTTTACGGAGGCGCTGTCAACCAAGAAGACACAACCCGTGTTATGGGATAAATAAAAGGCGGACTTGTACATGGTGATGTCAGATATCAAAGACTCCCTAAGACCATTGCTGCAATTCTGCCTGGACAGCTCAAAATACTAATAAAGACCGTTCGTTAACCACTGTTTCTGTTTGGCGTTGGTGTGTCATTATAACCGCTGGAATATGAATGCCTTTATTCATTTTGTTCGATTGGGTACCGGGTATAATGATTTGTACTAGAGGCATACAATCTATTTTGTTGTCGGTATTAGGTTGCCTATATGAATTACATAATAGCAGCCATAGCCTACATTATGCAACAGTAACTTGCGCATATATAATAACACACAGCCCTGCGAAGCCTGCATACAGTAAACTAACTTGATCATTAATCTAGCTGTTGTATCTTTACGCTTATGAAAACATTAAATAATATGTATAGGCTATAGGCCGTCGCTTTGCATTAATAGCCTATATTCTCAAATTGCATTTAATGGCTATCCGACTTGAGTCCTCGCTATCCTCGCGGATGGACCAGTATACCTTTATATCATATCATATTCATATCATAGTCTACTCTATCAGCCTACCAGCATGTAATACGTTCTTTGTTAGAACTCAACTCATTATTTTGCGCATAGATTGCAGAAATACGGGAACGTTTTGATTTAGGCTTTGACATTGTAAAACTAAATAAGTGAAATTCTGTAAGCAGAATACAAGTCATGATATCACCCACACGATATATGCTCTGTATCCAGAGCATGTATGCTTTTCATTCATTTAAGACACATTTATTGCAAGGGTTTTGTAATACACATACACTCAACAAAGCAATGCGTTTTTTATTCTTTCTTATAGGAAGGGGGAATTTGATTTTATTACGGATCCCCATTAGCTGGTGCCATGGCAACCAGCTAATCTTCCTGGGGTCCACACAAAAAAACATACAAAACAATTATTGCAAAACAGAATTATTAAAAGCCAGTACTCAACATACAATACACAATAAAACTAACAATTAAGATGGCTAAAATTACATGCAAGCAAAGAAACAGAAAACAAAAAAACAAAACAACACAAAATACAAAATACAGTGTTGAATACAATTTAAGATTGTTTTTAAAATTGAGTATTTTTTAGAATTGCTTTTAGAATGCTCATCAATGTTACTAATTATTAAAAACCAGTACTCAACATACAATACACAATGAAACTAACAATTAAGATGGCTAAAATTACATGCAAGCAAAGAAACAGAAAACAAAAAAACAAAACAAATTACAAAATACAGTGTTAAATACAATTTAAGATTGTTTTTAAAATTGAATATTTTTAAGAATTGCTTTTAGAATGCTCATCAGTGTTACTAAAACATCAATTTCACCATACCTTTAAAAAGAAAAGAAAACACAAAGTAATCAGAAGAAGTTTTGGATAACATGGCTGCAGCTACACTCATGCATGACATATATTAATCTCCTTCCGGATTATGGCTCCTTTGAGTCTCTTTTTGAAACTGTCCTTGTTTTCCGTCCGTATAATATGTAATGGGATCCTATTCCAGTATGTTATGGCTCTATACATTGCAGTTTTCTTTAGAGCGTTGGTTCTAGGCAGAGGTAGGGTGAAGCGACTACTTGAAGCATGTCTGGTATTATGGTCATGTCTATCATTGGTGGATAAAAGCATAGAATACAATTGAGTGGGTTTACCCAAGGTACAAATGTTCTTTAAAAACCTAATCAAACTGCATGCTAGTCTCTCCTCCACCCTCATCCACGACAGTCTAGCATGCATTCCCTCCACACTATTCCTTATAGAGCAGTGAAGAGTGAGTCGGGCAGCTCTATTTTGAGTGAGCTGGAGTTTACTAAGCTCTTGCTTTGACGCGCTAGACCAAATTGCTGGGCAGTAGTCAAGATGGGACAAGACTAAAGATTGTACTACCATTTTAATTGTTGTATTCGTTAGGAGGTAGGCATTTCTTCTTATTATGGAGATGTTTCTACTCATCCTGGTAACCATATTGTTAATCTGGGTAGACCAAAGTAGTGCCTCGTCAATAGTTACACCCAACAATTTGGCCTCCTTCACTTGTTCAATACCAGCGTCTTGTAATGAGAGACTCAGTCTATGCTCCGACCTTAAGGCATATTTAGAGCCGAGTATAAGACATTTTGTTTTTGCTACATTTAGTTTTAGTCTGTTTTCAGTTATCCAATTCGAAATCATAAATAATTCACTCTGAAGTATCTTATTCACTTGTTCTGTGCTCTCAGCGGATGCATATATAGTTGTATCATCAGCATAAATCGCTGTACCTGCACTTTCCAATACATAAGGCATATCATTTACAAATATAGAGTAAAGGAGGGGTCCAAGACAACTTCCTTGGGGAATACCACACTGGAGTGTTACCATATTTGACATGGAACCATTAAATATAACACATTGTTGTCTATTAGACAAGTAGCTTCTCATCCATTCCATGGCAGTGTCTTCAAACCCATATGTGTGTAATTTCAATAATAATAGGTCATGATCTATGATGTCGAAAGCCGCACTGAAATCCAAGAGCACTGTACCCACTACTAACTTCCTATCAATCAGCTGTAGCCAGCTATCTGTAAGAGATGTTAAAGCAGTTCCTGTAGAGTATCCTGCTTTGTATGCATGCTGGAAATCAGAATTAACGTTGTTTTCATTGAAATACTTTTGAATCTGCTTGAACACAATTCCTTCCAATAACTTACCTATTACTGGTAAAATACTAATGGGCCTACTGTTTGAACCTGTAAATGGCTCTTTACAGTTCTTTGGTAGTGGAGTTACTTTGGCTATTTTCCAAGGCTGAGGAAAGACCCTCTCTTCAAAACATAAATTAAATATATGTGATAGTGGCTTAGCCACAAATTTTGCAGACATTTGTAGCAGTTTGCCATTCAGATTATCAACACCGCAAGGTTTATCTGGTTTAAGTGCTTTGAGGAGCTTTTCAATATCATTTGGACTTGTGCTCCTGAATTTAAATCGGCATTTCTTGTCATACATTATATGTTTTTTAATTACAGAGTCTGACAGCTTACCACTCATTGGCAACATTTGATTTCTAATTGTGTTTACCTTGGAAACAAAGTAGTTGTTGAAATGGGTTGCAATGTGGGGCGGCGTGGCTCAGGGGTAGAGCGGGTCGTCCAATGATCGAAGGGTTGGTGGTTCGAATCCCGCTCAAGCCCATGTCCATCCCACTGCCGTTGTGTCCTTGGGCAAGACACTTAACCTACTTGCCTCGTATGAATGTGTATGCATGTGAATGAATGTTGGTGGTGGTCGGAGGGGCCGTAGGCGATGATTATTCGCCACGCTTCCGTGAGTCTGCCTCAGGGCAGCTCTGGCTGCAATTGTAGTTTACCACCACCGGTATGACTGTGTATGAACGAATAATGGACTCTGTAAGCGCTCTGGGGTCTCTGGGGTGTCACGAAGAGCGCTATATAAATCCAATCCATTATTATTATTATTAATGTCAAATGGTTTAGTGATGAATATACCATCTGACTCAATAAATGATGGCGTTTTGCCCATTTTATTTCTACCCATAGCTTCATTCAATGTTTTCCATAGTCTCTTACTGTCCCCTTTACACTCCTCCAATCTGGTTTGATAATAATGTTTTTTCTTCTGCCTATTCATTTTGGTTATTTTGTTTCTCAATGAGCGGTAAACTTTCCAATCTTCTGGATTCTCTAATGCAATAGCTACTTTTTTCAGTCTGTCTCTTTCTTTCATGCCATTTTTCAACTCAGGATCCAGCCAGGGTGTTTTGATTGCTCTGACGGAGAACTTCTTTACAGGAGCATGTTTGTCACAGACATCTGTAAATAATTCCATAAACTTCTCTAATGCAGCCTCTGTATGCCTTGTCTCTAGCACATTATTCCAGAGTAAATTTTTTACATCATTAATAAACTCATCCTCAGAAAATGTCTTATATATTCTTTTATAAATTATTTTTGGTCCTACCTTAGGAACCTTCATCTTTAAGGTTAATGCAATAATGTTGTGGTCACTGAAGCCCACAGGCTCAGATACAACTTTTGAACATTTTTCTCTGGCATTCGTAAAACAATGGTCTATACAGGTCGATGAGACTGATCATGCACTATTATTAATTCTTGTTGGTACATCAATAATTTGAAACAAATTACATACAGCGGCCGCATCATTCAGTTTCTTCTTCAGTGTACAACTTCTGGAAAACCAATCAATATTCATATCTCCTAATATACAGATTTCATTATCTCTGTCGGTTACATTCTGCAGCATTGTACATATATTGTCTAAGTATACAATGCTAGAGCTTGGTGGCCTATAGCAACAGCATATAAGCAATGGTTTCAAATAAGGCATGTGAACTTGTAGCCATAAGGCCTCCACCCCTGTAATACTTAAGTCCTTTCTTACTTTGACCAGGATATGATCTTGAACATAGAGAGCAATGCCCCCTCCATATTTGTCTCTATCTAATCTAAAAATATTATATCCTTGTATATTCAGTGGTGTATCCTCTATTATTTCATCTAGGTGTGTCTCTGAAATAGCCATTATGTGTAAGCTGTTATCTAGCATTATAGAGCTCAGCTCATGCACCTTATTCTTCAAGCTACACATATTCAAATGAGCAAGTCTTAGACCTTTTTTAGGTATTTTAAGTGACATTGTCATGATTTAGTTTAATTAAATGAACAAGATCAAATAAGAAATAAAAATAAAATAAGATAAAAACAAAATAAGATAAAAACTGGAAAACCGTGTTCCTTAGACTACACACATTAAAATGAGCAAGTAAAGCCTTGGGCGACAGTTTATTACTTCTACTTATTAGAGCTGTTTTGCTGTTCTCTCCTGGGTTGTTAATGCAGGAATCCTTGGTAGGCCTACCAGTCATAAAATAAAAAGATCAGTTCATCTACCTTGACATTAAAATAACCAGGGTGTGATGTTGGAGTCTCTGAAAAGTTGGTGTTCAATGTACAGTCTGTCAACTACCAGAGCGACCCATCTGCCTTGGCTTCGATGTTCTTTCAGGATAGGGATAAGTACTTTACGCCTGTCATTAATCTCATGAGGGAATTGGTCATTCATGCCAAAGGTGGTATTTCTCAGCTCTTTGCCCCTCCCCTTGACAAGTTCCTTTTGCTTATAGTGTTCGAAACGAGCCACAATTGCACGGGGTCTGTCCTTTGAGGGTCTTCCCATTCTGTGCACCCGAGAGAATGTGATACCCCGAACAGTGTCCGTAGGCAAACTAAGCTGGTCTGACATGAACTCCCTAATGACAGTTTCACAGTCCTTTCCCTCCTTCTCTGGTAACCCAGTAAACACAATATTGTCTCTCATTGAGCGGCACTGTACATCAAGAAGAGATTCTTTCATCTTTTTGTTTTCTGTTTCAATTATGTTAACTCTGGTTTCCATGAGTTCCATCTTACCCTTCATCTCCGCATTATCCTTAACCAACTCGACAATTTGTTCCTGACTGAACTCTAAGCTTTCTCTAAGGCTTATTATCTGCTCCATCATCAAGTCTAACATTCCCAGTTTGTCCAGTTTCTTGTTGATGGACTCTAATGTTATCAAATGAGTGTCCCCCTCACTGGTTGCCTGTGCACCATATGTGGAGTTCTCCTCAGTACTCTCCGCATCAGAGCGTGCCCTTTTACATGGAGAAGGCTTGACAGAGTCTGTGATCTTCTGTGATTTAGCACCTTGAAGCTGCCTCTGTTTGTTAGGCTTTACCGGTGATTTGACCATGTTGTCGTAGTGTAAGTCAATGAAGTTCTCAAGCTTACTTAACTGTCTAGCCTGTTCCAGTGTGCCTGTGGTTCACCTGGTAGTGCCAGGTAAGCTGCTGATGCTTTGGGCTGTTTAGGTGGTTGGAGGCTAGCTGCTGTGCTGTAGCCCGAGATAGTCCTGGTGGTTGCAGGCTGGAAGGCTGCTGGAGAATGGAGATGTCCAGTGGAGCCTAGGGCTAGCAGCTAGTAGCTCCAGTAGCCTGGGCCTGGTGTTGGTAGGTTGCTCCAGAAGCCTGGGTGTAGCCTGTCGGAGTCCAGTGGAGCCTGGGGCTAGCAGCTAGTAGCTCCAGTAGCCTGGGCCTGGTGTTGGTAGGTTGCTCCAGAAGCCTGGGTGTAGCCTGTCGGAGTCCAGTGGAGCCTAGATCTAGTACTCCAGTAGCCTGGGCCTGGTGTTGGTAGGTTGCTCCAGAAGCCTGGGTGTAGCCTGTCGGAGCCAGCTGGCTGAAGATCAATTAGTGCCTGGCTGCCACGCATGCAGCATTGTAGTATCCACAACTTGCGATTAAAGAAATTAAGACTACTACTTACTTACTAAAAATGGATATTTAAAAGTATTAAAAACCAACAAAAAGTACTAAAAACCAACAAAAAAGACCAAACATTAACAAACAATTAGCACAGACAATTGGGATGCTGCCATCTTGGAAAGGGGAAGAACACTATATCGTGGGTGTTCATATGACTTGTATTCTGCTTACAGCTTCGGGGTTCCACTTATTACATTTAACAATGGCAAAGCCTTTTAAATATAATCAAAACGCTCCCGTATTTCTGCAAAATAATAACGAGTTGAGTTACGCGGATGCTTATCAATGCTTATTTCCGCGTTGTAAACATATTCTACCACCGGGCGCCAGCTACGCATTCTCCGAGCTGTGCTTAGATATACGCACAAAGTCAAGCACAAGTTCAAATTGATAAGTCCCACACTTTGCTTAGAAATGATCGTACGCACGGGTTACGCACATATCTGTGCGTACGCAACGTTGATAAATGAGGGCCCTGGACTTGAACTGTGTTGCACTGTATCCATGTCCCCTACCACTGCACTTTACTGTCTTATTGTTGTCTCACTGTTCTGTCCTGTTTTGCACTTATTTATTTATCTATCATTATTATTATTATGTTGTTCCTATTTTTTATTTTTTTTTTATCTTTTTCCCCCTCCATTTTCTCCCATCCCAATGTTAGTCGTATGCCAATTCCCAATCCCTTTCCTGGTCGCTGCGCACTTACCCCCCACAGTCAGATCATCTGGGAGAGTGGAGGCTATCACGTGCTTCCTCCGACACACGTCCAGCTAATCAACCGCTTCTTTTCACCTGGCAGCGCGGATTCT
Source organism: Notolepis coatsorum (assembly GCF_963971535.1). Classification (NCBI taxonomy): domain Eukaryota; kingdom Metazoa; phylum Chordata; class Actinopteri; order Aulopiformes; family Paralepididae; genus Notolepis; species Notolepis coatsorum. The sequence continues at coordinate 71,591,819 of NC_140171.1, read as the reverse complement.
CATTGAGGATCACACTATCCCACTCAAGTCCTATCCACGCTTAGCAGGCGCCCCGACCGAACTGTAGGAGTCGCTGTTTACAATGACCCGGACCCACCCCGCCAGCTTCTCCCACCCTCTAATACTGCCAATTGTATTAGTGTGAACGGCCAGCCAAGCTGGTGACAACCCCGGAGCTGTGAGCTGGATTCGAACAGGCGAATCCAGCTCACAGCTCCGGGGTTGCTGTCCGAATCCAGCTCACAGCTGACGAACGCAATCTCCGCTACGCCACCTAACCGCATGTTGTTCCTATTTGTGAAAAAAATCAATCATGCACTGAAACGTCAAATCACGTTCCATTTGTACCTGTACAATATGGTGAATAAAGAAATCTGAATCTGAATCTGACATTAACTTTTTGGCTCACTACCCAGGTGGCCAAAAAGTTCCGGCCCATTAATGGCCTGTATCCGGCAGGCCGGAAGAAATTAGTCGGCCCAAGTCCGGCTGCCAGAGTCGGCCAAGTAGGCGGCAATGACTGACTGGCCGATTCCGGCCCGAGTACACTGGGCCAGGTCCGGGGTTGCCGGAAGCGGTGAACGTCCGGATCGGCCGAGTAGGCGGCAATGACTGACTGGCCGATTCCGGCCCGAGTACACTGGGCCATGTCCGGGGTTGCCGGAAGCGGTGAACGTCGGGTTGCCTAAAGCAGCCCAGATGCGACCCACACACACTGGGCCAGGTTTGGTTGCCCGAAGCCTAGCCGACACTGCCAATGCAATGGTACTACACAGTAAATTCCGCAGAGTACATTTGACTCAAACTGAGTACATTTGATTCAAACTGAGTAAAGAAATTTTACTCAGTTTGAGTGAAATGTACTCAGTTTGAGTCAAATTTACTTTGCGGAATTTACTGTGTACCCAGTATTCTGCCAGAGCTACTCCACTATCTGCCTATGACCATACATTACCGGAAATACAGTAGGAAATGGTTGATTAGTAATACAATGCCACATATTTAAGGACCCTTCCCTTTACCAATGGAGTATTGGCATGTCCCGCATTGAACAATTCAGAAGTTTACATGCTGTCTCCTACCTCACTGAAATATATTCTCAGTGTATGTGCACATTGTACACAATATACACCATTCTGCAGTGAAGCTCAAATATCAAGTAAAGTAACAATTACCCCCATACATGCTACTTTTTCCAGTTAAAAATGACAACTTGAATAGATATTTAAACATTTATTAACAAAAAAATATCACATCCTCCTCTCTGAACCCAACGACAAAGCCTCCAATGAAATTAACCCATTGTTCCCCTGCAACAGCTTCTCCCACAGGGGATCTTTGATTAAACACCTGCTATCAGAAGAATATAGACAGTCAGAAAAAAAGTTCAATTTACTACTTAAGTACATTTAAAAGTAGAAACTTTGACTTTTACTCAAGTGTGTACTTTCACTTAAACTTTCATGTTAGTCTAGCTTAGCAACATTTTTTAGGAGAATTAATACAAAAACGAGTGATATGGCCGTTCAGTTGTAAATGAAAGCCTGCATTTAGTAAGACGTTGTTTATAAATGTCTTTTGGTTTAGTTATGAATGAATGACAGCATCTCTATAGCACAGCTCTATTACTAGGACATAAAGTGCTTTGGAATGACTGTATACATCATTCACAACGGGTGGCCCCAGCAGGAATCAAACTCCTAACCGTGACAGTGTTAGTGCCATGCTCGGAGTGCCAAGCACAAGACCCCAATGTTATGCGGGGCTCTGCTCATAGGCGGGCGGCTCGTGGCGTGGCTCGTAGTCCTGGTTGTAGAAGCAACCGTCGCCCTCCATGGAGACCCCCCTCCTCCCGCGTCACCCCAGCGAGGTGGCGGGTGGCGACCCTGACGAGGTGAGCCATGGTGGGGTGGCGGGGGGCCGGCAGGGGGAGGCCCCTGGGGGGGGCTCCGGAGAAAAGCGCCAGGGGGCCGGGCCGGGAGGCGCCCCTGGGGCACCCCGGGAGGCGTGGGCATAGCCTTACGGACCACGGGGGAATAGGTGACGTGGGGGCGTAGCGTGGCGGGGTCTGGGGGAGCTGTCGCCGGCCCCGGCGAGGCGTGCTGGTCCCCGACGTGGAGGGGATGGGACTTCCACTCACTGCCCTACACGAAAAGTGAAAAAGGCAAATAAAAAGAACGAACCACAAATTCAACGACAGAAGAGAAGAGGATGAGATAGAGAGAGAGAAGAGAGAGAGAGAAGAGAGAGAGAAGAGAGAGAAGGAAAGCAAGATAACAAAATACAACAAGAGCCAGTATGGAAGCAAATGAGTGACAGAAGTATTTGAATTTGATCAGACACCGAATTTATAGCATTGAAAATAATTACTTTGAAAACATGTATCTGAATTGAATTTATAGCATTGAAAATAATTACTTTGAAAACATGTATCTGAATTTTTTCAGACACCGAATTTATAGCATTGAAAATAATTACTTTGAAAACATGTATCTGAATTTTTTCAGACACCGAATTTATAGCATTGAAAATAATTACTTTGAAAACATGTATCTGAATTTTTTCAGACACCGAATTTATAGCATTGAAAATAATTACTTTGAAAAATGTATCTGAATTTTTTCAGACACCGAATTTATAGCATTGAAAATAATTACTTTGAAAATCATGTATCTGAATTTTTTTGCTCTGAATTTACCTATGTGAAATAAAAATTCAATGTAAAAAAATTCGAATGTATAATAAAATTCAATGTAAAAAAAATTCGATGCATAATTGCGGTGTATAAAATTCGATCAAAAAACCATCATCCGGGCTACCCAGACAGGATAAGCAATCGCGCCTGGATGCAATCGAATTGACTTCTGGCCTATCACTGCACGGCTTTGTCAGTCATGTGATCACACCAACCCGGGAGAAAGATGGCGGTATATATACATACGTTGGGGGGAGAATATACATACGGTGGGGAGGAGACTGTACATTAGGAGGGGGTGGGTGGGAGAGAAATATACATACGGTGGGGAGAGAATATATACATACGGTGGGGAGGAGACTGTACATTAGGAGGGGGTGGGAGAAAATATATACATACGGTGGGGAGGAGACCGTACATTAGGAGGGGGTGGGTGGGAGAGAAATATACATACGGTGGGGAGAGAATATATACATACGGTGGGGAGGAGACTGTATATTAGGAGGGGGTGGGAGAGAAATATACATATGGTGGGGAGAGAATATATACATACGGTGGGGAGGAGACTGTACATTAGGAGGGGGTGGGAGAAAATATATACATACGGTGGGGAGGAGACTGTACATTAGGAGGGGGTGGGTGGGAGAGAAATATACATACGGTGGGGAGAGAATATATACATACGGTGGGGAGGAGACTGTATATTAGGAGGGGGTGGGAGAGAAATATACATATGGTGGGGAGAGAATATATACATACGGTGGGGAGGAGACTGTACATTAGGAGGGGGTGGGAGAAAATATATACATACGGTGGGGAGGAGACTGTACATTAGGAGGGGGTGGGTGGGAGAGAAATATACATACGGTGGGGAGAGAATATATACATACGGTGGGGAGGAGACTGTATATTAGGAGGGGGTGGGAGAGAAATATACATATGGTGGGGAGAGAATATATACATACGGTGGGGAGGAGACTGTACATTAGGAGGGGGTGGGAGAGAATATATACATACGGTAGGGAGGAGACTGTACATTACGAGGGGGTGGGAGAGAAATATACATATGGTGGGGAGAGAATATATACATATGGTGGGGAGAGAATATATACATACGGTGGGGAGGAGACTGTACATTAGGAGGGGGTGGGTGGGTGAGAGAGAAAATACATATGGTGGGGAGAGAATATATACATACGGTGGGGAGAGAATATATACATACGGTGGGGAGGAGACTGTACATTAGGAGGGGGTGGGTGGGTGGGAGAGAAATATACATATGGTGGGGAGAGAATATATACATACGGTGGGGAGGAGACTGTCTATTATATGTATATTTCTCTCCCAACCACCCCCTCCTAATGTACAGTCTCCTCCCCACTGTATGTATTCTCTCCCCATCATATGTATATATTCTCTCCCCACCGTTCTCTTGGTGTAAAAAGTTTAAGACCAGGGTGAGGCCAGGCTATGGATGGCTTTGAAGGTGAGGAGTAGTGTTTTGAAGTTAATGCGTTCCTTGATCGGGAGCCAGTGGAGGGAGTGGAGGACAGGAGTGATGTGTTCGCGGGACCGGGTGTTAGTGAGGAGGCGGGCAACTGAGTTTTGGACCATCTGCAGTTTATGGAGGGAGCGGGAGGTGATGCCAGTGAGGAGGGAGTTACAGTAGTCCAGGAGGGAAAAGATGAAGGCGTGTATGAGGGATTCAGCAGCAGGGGGTAGAGGCAGTGACGGATTTTGGCAATGTTGCGGAGGTGAAAATATGAAGTTTTGACAATGGAGCGGACATGGGGTCAAATGAGAGGGTGGGGTCGAGGATGACACAGAGGTTGCGGACTAGGGGGGAGGGGGTGATGGTGGAGTCATTGATGGTGAGTGTGATGTAATACAATAATTTATACTGTAGCATTACAAACCATTTGACAGCCAGGTCCTGCACCTCCGTTCTTGTCCTCTAGGAGCCATCGCAGCATGGCCAAGACCTTCCTCATCCAGCATACTGTCCGGGTGTAACTTATTGCCAGCGGAAGAGTGCAAGAATGCTTCCGCATTCGTCACCGCACGCCAGTACGGTAATGCGCCTTTCCTTTCGCCCCGCTCAGACAAATGCATGTAGTACATTGCAACACAACGCAGCATTTCCGCGGCTGTCTTTAACTAGCAGGACGCTAGTGGGCTAGTCGCTAAAATATATAATTGTACCAACACAGATATTAGGCAGTACACACATTGTCCTGCAATACATGTACAGTGAATGCACAGCTACATTCGCCATATATTTCTATCGCTGCTGCGGTCTATAGTGAAATGCAATATTATTATTATTATTGTAAAGATTATCATTACAATCGCAGCCTGGAGGCAATGTTACAAGTGTACGAGGGTTGTGTGCAAAGAGCACAGCCTCTCAATTTGCACAACGTGCACAAAATAATAATTGTAATGATCTTTACAATAATAATAATATTGCATTTCACTGTAGACCGCAGCAGCGATAGAAATATATGGCGAATGTAGCTGTGCATTCACTGTACATGTATTGCAGGACAATGTGTGTACTGCCTAATATCTGTGTTGGTACAATTATATATAAAACGATATATATTTTAGCGACTAGCCCACTAGCGTCCTGCTAGTTAAAGACAGCTAAGGTTGAGTAGTTTCTTCTGATATCACTTTCAAACTCCAAGTGATTCGTTGCAATGTACGCGGAAATGCTGCGTTGTGTTGCAATGTACTACATGCATTTGTCTGAGCGGGGCGAAAGGAAAGGCGCATTACCGTACTGGCGTGCAGTGACGAATGCGGAAGCATTCTTGCACTCTTCCGCTGGCAATAAGCTACACGCATACTGTCCTTCTGAAGCTCTGAAGTCATTAGTGGCCATGAACCTAAAGAGAGAGAGCGAGAATACGTTAGTAGATAGTCTAAGGCCAGTGATTCTCAATATTATTTTGCATATCTAGGACCTCTAATTTAGTCCATGTCATGCACAACTACATACAATATACTGTAGCATTACAAACCATTTGACAGCCAGGTCCAGCACCTCTCCGTTCTTGTCTTCTAGGAGCCATCGCAGCATGGCCAAGACCTTCCTCATCCAGCATACTGTCCTTCTGAAGGTCTGAAGTCATTAGTGGCCATGAACCTAGAGAGAGCGAGAATACGTTAGATCTTGACCGTCTTGGGAGAGAGAGAGATAGAGAAGGCATTACAGGATGACTCTTTGAAAATGATGTCCCAGATTAAAAAGTATATATTATATATACACAGTCACACACACAATAAAAAAAAATTATACATCACTTACGACACTTGAAGTAGTTGTTCTTGAGCCGTCTTCTGCGTTCATCTCATTGATGAGATCCAGCACTGTAACAGTATATTTGCAACAATGAAATTATATATTTTATTACAACTCTATCAGCTGAGTAACAATATTCATCAAAGTGTTGCGTGTTACAGCGTAGGTTAGTTTATTAGTGCATGACAGTAGGGTTTTACATACTGTAAAAAAACAAACACTTAACAAGTTAATATCTGAGATTTTGAAACACAGTAACATCACTACAATAAACTCAAACCGGTCTACATATAAATCAGAAAATCTGACAGGTTTGTCCAGATTATCTTAATTTGGAGGCCTAACCAAAAGTAAGTATATCTGACTAGGGGCAGGTTGGTGTAGACCGACTAGGGGCATGGTGGTGTAGACTGACTAGGGGCATGGTGGTGTAGACTGACTAGGGGCATGGTGGTGGTGTAGACTGACTAGGGGCATGGTGGTCGTGTAGACTGACTAGGGGCATGGTGGTGTAGACTGACTAGGGGCATGGTGGTGTAGACTGACTAGGCGCAGGTTGCTAGTGTAGACTGACTAGGGGCATGGTGGTGGTGTAGACTGACTAGGGGCATGGTGGTGTAGACTGACTAGGGGCATGGTGGTGGTGTAGACTGACTAGGGGCATGGTGGTGTAGACTGACTAGGGGCATGGTGGTGTAGACTGACTAGGGGCATGGTGGTGTAGACTGACTAGGCGCTAGGGATGGGTATCGTTAGGATTTTATCGATACTACTACTCCTATCGATACTGCTTAACGGTTCGGTACTTTATCGATACTCTTATCGGTTCTTTTTGATAATTTTTTTATGATTTTTATATTTGCAGTTGAGAGCATTGGTCATCTCCCTACAGTAAAGATTAGAAATGATTGAATTATTGTAAATTTGTGTGGAGTGGTGGGAATAGCTGCTTCAATAATAACTTATAACAACAACAGACAAGTTAGACAACTATGTATACAAAAAAAACGATATACACTGAATGATTAGTTGTTACCTAAAGTCCTTGGACTCCACTGTAGAGAACGGGTGCAGGCCTTTGACAACAAACTTTGTCACAGCCCTGTGACACTCGTTCACCCTATCCTCTGTCATCTTTCCTCTAGCTGCTAGGGAGAAAGGACTTTGGGTGGTGGAGGTAGAGGGAGGATGTGTGGTGGGCTCACTGGGACACATTGGTGGCTGACCTCAGCTTGACGATCTATAAAAAGTTTTTAGATTGTAGTATTTGTAGCTAAACAATTATTTTGTTTATTAGCCTATTTGTAATAATTCGTTATTAGCCTAGGAAACTCCGTATCTTGGCTTACCGGCTGCAGTGGACGTGGATGCAGATGGACCACTGCGCGCAAGGCAGTCGAATACGGCGCATTTCTGCAAACTAATATAGTGTTTTGCAAACAAATGTTTTGATAGATTGCTCGTATTGCCACCCTTACTGGCAAATGTTTTGTTGCACTTGTGAACGCTTTGCTCTATCCGCCATCACGACTCAGTCCATGCAGAGCTGTCTGTGTCTGTGTGCAGCGCGCGTCAGCACGGAGACAGCGCTGAGATGCTTCCAGCTGCAGCACATCAGGTGTGCGGGGCTTGTATGTGCGGGGCTTGTAAGCGCTGCGGTCTGACGTGCTGCAGCTGCATACTATTGACAGCGCTTTCATTAAGGAGTACCCGTATGTATGTGTAGCGCGACTCGCGAGGAGTGTGTAATAATGACTCGCTGCGACTCGCTTCTCGTGCAGAGACAGAGAGAGGAGAGATCGTTCGCAACTTTTAAATAATAATAATAATAATAATAATAATAATAATTTCTCTAGAGTATCGATAGCAGTACCGAGGACGTCGGAGCTTATAAATACTCCGGTATTTTCTAATATAGTACCGGTTCCCGTTTAAAACCGGGGTCCGGGGGGCATCCCTACTAGGCGCAGGTTGCTAGTGTAGACTGACTAGGGGCATGGTGGTGGTGTAGACTGACTAGGGGCATGGTGGTGTAGACTGACTAGGGGCATGGTGGTGGTGTAGACTGACTAGGGGCATGGTGGTGTAGACTGACTAGGGGCATGGTGGTGAATAACAAAACAACGATTGTGTGCAGACAATTGAAAATGTTGGGTTCCTTTCCACTTTCTTGAATATAGAAAAAATTTAAATACTTGTTCTAGAACTGTATTTTTTGCACTTGTTTTTAAGTTACTGGGAATACCCTTTCCTTGTTTTTGCTCATTTTAACAGACAAAACACAACACATTCTAGTAATTCTGGTTTACACCTAACCCTTATTATTGATGTTATGATTTCCAAAAATAAAATCTCACCAATCTTTAGTCAAATAGGAGATTTAAGTGTTTATCTGGAATTGTGAGGATAGGTATTCGCGGTAACCTGGGATCAATATGTGAAACGTAATTATCTCCTCAAATAATTGGCCACAAAAGACTAAACTCATTTTGGTTGTTCATTGGGGTGCCAAGATCATGCCCAAAACATATCATGCATCTGCCATGAAAATTAAGCCTTTTATGTTTGTTATCAATTGAAGGTCATGAACTATGTTGACTCATATCCCATACCCGGATTTTCCCTTCAGATTCAGCTAAATTTGAATTCTCTTGAGATAACTCGGGGAGAACTATGGTATTATGTTACATGATGATGATATCCCTACAAAACAACCAAAACATTTTAATTCTCTCTTAAATTGGAGGAGATAGTGAATTGGTATTCCCGGTAACTTAGGTCAACTTTAGAGGTCCGCCATCCCTCATTACATGATGTATTTTTTTTAAGGTGAATTATTTGGCATCTATAACAATCATTCTTGACATGAGAAAAGATTTTAATGTTGTTCGTATAACGTCCTGGGTTATATGGCTTAGAAATGGGGCAGGTTACCAGGAATACATGCGTTACCCATATAGAGAGAGAGAGAGAGAGAGAGAGAGAGAAAGAGAGAGGGGGAGAGAGGGCATTACAGGATGACTCTTTGAAATGATGTCCCAGATTAAAAAGTATATATTATATATACATACACAGTCACACACACAATAAAAAAATGTATACATCACTTACGACCACTTGAAGTAGTTGTTCTTGAGCCGTCTTCTGCGTTCATCTCATTGATGAGATCCAGCACTGTAACAGTATTTGCAACAATGAAATTATATATTTTATTACAACTCTATCAGCTGAGTAACAATATTCATCAAAGTGTTGCGTGTTACAGCGTAGGTTAGTTTATTAGTGCATGACAGTAGGGTTAGTAAGCTCCCCAAGCTAACACAAGCTAATACAACACGGACCACAGCTCCCCAAGCTAACAAAAGTTAGCTCTCATAGTCATAACGCTATCAGCTCCGGGTACAGTATAGCAACGTTAGCTAGTCATACCGTTAGCCAGTTAGCAGCTCCGGTAGTTTACCCCGCTGCAGTTTCATAATATCGAGCTAATAACGTTACAGTAGTCACTGAAAACACAGACTAAACAGCACTCATTTATATCAGCGGCACGCATTACTTATAAATAATAAAATATATGTGTTGCACACAATTACCTGAGGAGAAGATGCAACAGTTGCAATGCTCACGACGTGGTCCAGATCTCTTGCGCGCTTCAATTCAAATTTCAAACCGGGATCCCCCACAATGCAACGCATCAGTGTTGCCAGATTTGAGAGTCCGCCTTCATCTGACAGACCTTTGATAATAATGGGCGGTTCGGATATTGTTAATCCGATCTGGCAACCATGCTCGGATCCTTGTTTCTCCGCACAGACTGACCACGGTTTTGATTGATTGATTGAAAACTTTATTAACAGATTGCAGAATGGGTACAATACAGTACAGCTCAATACACACAATTGTTAAGGGGATGCAGACCAGAGAAATACTTTCGTCTTGCATCAGGGTCCCCCATTTTCAATTCATCAGGATATACATTTATGAAAACGTATACATTATAGGTGGGGGGGTGGGTGGAGTGGGGGGGGGGTTGGGTAGGTTGGGTAGGGGTGGACACTGGACACTGTACAACTGCACAAGCAACTGTACATATTGACAAAACCATGTTTGGTAATTGACTGTACATTGGGTTGGGTTAGGACATTTACAGGGGCCAGTTTCGAATTGCAGTCTCCCGTAGGTGTTCTTTGAGAGTGGTTTTGAAAGTGGGTAGTGATTCACATTCCTTTACAGCTTTGGGTAGGGCGTTCCACATTGATGTGGCATAATTGCTAAACGTGTTCCTGTTTGAGCCGAATCTGGGTTTAACATGATTTGTGGAGCTCCCTCTATGGTGTTGTGGTCGTGGTATTCACTGACCTTTGGGAAGTATTTTGATATGTACACATATATGGGTACCTTGATCGTGTATAGTGTATCTTGTAGACAGGCCCATTGCAAGTTGCTGCACTCTGTCGTCTAAGCCGTTGTCACATGGGCAGGGGCGAGGTGGGTTCTAGGAGTAAGGTCAAGCATGTAGTCTGACCAGTTTGTTTTGAGATGAAGTGTAGCAGGGTCAAGTCAAGTCAAGTCAAGTCAAGAGTTTTAATTGTCACGGCATACAAGTATACAATGAAATGCGGGTGGTCTTGCCCGCAACGATGTGCAATACGTGGTACAACATATAATAGAATCCAATAAAAAAACAACATTGTGCAATAAACAGGTAACAGGTAACATATTTGTGACATCTCGGTATCTGTACATATTATTTACAGGGCATATAGGACACGGTCAAAGAACACCAGATCCAGGCGTACAACTAGAACCACCAGAACAGTGAATACGAGCAAAGTAACACGACTAACTGGTAACGACAGATACAGATTACAAAACATACAATTAAAAACTAAAAATCTCTAGAAAATCTAGTCAATTTACAAACCAATGAGCTTCTATACAGTAGAAAGGATATGCAGCCAGTATGAGCTTCTAGACAGACAGTAGAAGAGATATGCAGCCAGTATGAGCTTCTAGATAAGACAGTAGAAGAGATATGCAGCCAGTATGAGCTTCTAGATACAGTAGAACAGATATGCAGCCAGTATGATCTTCTATATAGAGACAGTAGAACAGATATGCAGCCAGTATGATCTTCTAGAGACAGTAGAACAGATATGCAGCCAGTATGAGCTTCTAGATACAGTAGAACAGATATGCAGCCAGTATGAGCTTCTAGATAAGACAGTAGAAGAGATATGCAGCCAGATGAGCTTCTAGATAAGACAGTAGAAGAGATATGCAGCCAGTATGAGCTTCTAGATAAGACAGTAGAAGAGATATGCAGCCAGATGAGCTTCTAGATAAGACAGTAGAAGAGATATGCAGCCAGTATGATCTTCTAGAGACAGTAGAACAGATATGCAGCCAGTATGAGCTTCTAGATACAGTAGAACAGATATGCAGCCAGTATGAGCTTCTAGATAAGACAGTAGAAGAGATATGCAGCCAGATGAGCTTCTAGATAAGACAGTAGAAGAGATATGCAGCCAGTATGAGCTTCTAGATAAGACAGTAGAAGAGATATGCAGCCAGATGAGCTTCTAGATAAGACAGTAGAAGAGATATGCAGCCAGTATGATCTTCTAGAGACAGTAGAACAGATATGCAGCCAGTATGAGCTTCTAGATACAGTAGAACAGATATGCAGCCAGTATGAGCTTCTAGATAAGACAGTAGAAGAGATATGCAGCCAGTATGAGCTTCTAGATAAGACAGTAGAAGAGATATGCAGCCAGTATGAGCTTCTAGATAAGACAGTAGAACAGATATGCAGACAGTATGATCTTCTAGAGACAGTAGAACAGATATGCAGCCAGTATGAGCTTCTAGATACAGTAGAACAGATATGCAGCCAGTATGATCTTCTAGTTCAAGTTCAAGTTCTTTAATAGTTGTCATACAGAAGTACAGAATACTTTCATACAAAATGCTTCTTACTGTTACGCTCCAGAGACTGTGCTAGACAAGATAGTATCAAATAACATAATAACATAATATAGCATGAATTTAGAAGAAGAAAATGAGGTCACAGTTGTTCGGTATAGACATATGTACAATGTTCTGAGTTACCATATAATATACAATACACAACTATGCAGTGTACTAATGTACAGTACTATCTAGTGCAAAGCAGAAATGGGATGAGGTACAATTTTAGGTACAATTTACAGTAAGGTGTACGAGTTGTAGTGCAATCCTTCATCCATAAATATAAAGTGTGGGGAGTGGGTGCTACAGTGTGTTTGTTTAAAGTGGGTGTGTGCTATAAAGTGTGTGTAGTGGGTGCTACAGTGTGTTTGTTTAAAGTGAGTGTGTGCGTGTGGATGTGTGTGCTATGTGTGTTTGGTGGTTGTTGTTGTGTAGTGTTCATTCATTGTTCGTTTAGCAGCCTGATGGCCTGGGGATAGAAGCTACTTCTGAGTCTTTCTGTGCTCGCCTTGAGACTCCTGTATCGCTTGCCTGACGGCAGCAGTTCAAAGAGGCAGTTGTTCGGGTGGCTCGAGTCCTTAATAATTCTCTTAGCCTTCCCCTTGCAACGCTTGTAGTAAATGTTCTGGAGGGTGGGGAGCCCCCCTCCGATTGTGCGTTCGGCTGAACGTGTCACTCTTTGTAGTCTGCTTTGGTCTTTTGCAGTGCTATTCCCAAACCAGGAGGTGATGTTGCCGGTCAAGATGCTCTCTATTGTACATGAGTAGAAGTTCTTAAGGATCTTCTGGCTGACTTGGAACTTCCTTAGGCGCCTGAGGAAGTAGAGGCGTTGTCGTGCCTTCTTCACCACACTGTTAATGTGTATGGTCCATTTCAAGTCCTCGGATATGTGGGCTCCGAGGTACTTGAAGCTGTTGACTCTCTCAACCGGTGCCCCGTCGATGCTGAGGGGGCTGTAGTCCTTGACCCCCGACCTCCTGAAGTCCACAATCATCTCCTTTGTTTTGCTGACGTTCAGGGAGAGGCTGTTTTCCTGGCACCATCCCGCCAGGACCTTGACCTCTTCCAGGTAGGCCCTCTCGTCGTTGGCAGAGATCAGGCCCACCACCACTGTGTCGTCAGCAAATTTGACGATTGTATTGCTACTCCGCTGAGCCACACAGTCGTGTGTGTACAGGGAGTAGAGGAGGGGACTCAGAACACAGCCCTGGGGGGCCCCTATGTTGAGGGTGATGGATGAGGAGGTGCAGTTGCCTGCTCTCACCACCTGGGGTCTGCCAGTCAGGAAGTCCAAGACCCACTGGCAGAGGTCATAGCCCAAGCCCAGGTCCCTGAGCTTGGCTATGAGTATGGAGGGGACTATGGTATTGAATGCCGAGCTGTAGTCGATGAATAGCATTCTCACATAGTTCCCCTGCCTCTTGTCCAGGTGTGATGCTGCTGTGTGCAGCACATGGGATATGGCGTCCTCCGTGGACCTGTTGGGGCGGTATGCAAATTGCAGGGGGTCCATGTTGATGGGGAGGGAGGAGCAGATGTAGCCCTTTACTAGCTTCTCAAAGCACTTCATGGCTATGGAGGTGAGAGCTACAGGGCGGTAGTCGTTGAGGCAAGCAGGCTTGGATTTTTTGGGTACAGGGATAATAGTGGACTTCTTCAGGCAGGTGGGGATGACAGCCTGTTCTAAGGACAGGTTAAATATGTCAGTGAATACTGGGGCCAGTTGGTCGGCACAGACTTTTAGGACGCGGCCGGGGATGCCGTCCGGACCTGCTGCCTTCCTGATATTCACTTTTTTAAAGGTCCGCCTCACCTCATGCTCTGTTACCCTGAACACTGCGCCTCCATCAGCAGCCGACCCCCCCCCCCCCATTGCCGAGGCTTGTGAGCTGGTGTTGTTATTACCAGCATCAAACCTCGCATAGAAGGTATTGAGGTCGTTTGCTAAGGAGATGTCACTGTTCAGTTTGAGGGAGGCGCCTTTGTAGTCTGTCATCGTTTTGAGCCCCTGCCACATAGCTCTAGAGTCAGCTTGTTCAAACTGGAGTTCAATTTTATCCCTGTAGCGTCGTTTGGCCTCTGTCACTGTCCTCCTTCCGTTGTGTTGCGCCACCTTGTGGTCGTTCATGTTGCCTGCCACTAGGCCGTCATTGTATGCTTTGGTGCGCTCTCTCAGAGCTTCACGGACGGATTTGTCTACCCAGGGTTTTTGATTTGGGTAAACTTTCATTTTGGTAGTGGGGATTGTTTCTTTCACCCTAGTACAGACATAGTCCAGCACTGTCTCCGTGTAGGCATTAATGTTATCTGTGTCGCGGAATACAATCCAGTCTGTGTTGTGAAACACTGACACTAGTGTATCCTCTGACGTCACATCCCATTTCTGCACCTCTCGCGAGACTACGGGAGTACTTTTAATTCTTTGTCTGTACTTTGGTGTAAGGAAAATGGATGCGTGATCTGACTTGCCAAAGCCACTATCAGAATGAGCCTTGTAGCCACCTTTAAATTGCGTGTAACAGTGATCTAGGATGTTACCGCCTCTGGTGTTGCAAGTCACATGCTGGTAGAAATCAGGCAATACCTTTCTCAGATTGGCGCTATTGAAATCTCCCAGTACTAAAATGGCGGCGTTAACGTTCGTCGCTTGTATATTGTTTACCTCGTCGTGGAGTCTGGAGAGCGCGGCGTTGTTGTTGGCTTGCGGTGGAATATACACTCCGACCAGGATGATCGCCGTTAACTCCCTCGGGAGGAAGAAAGGACGACACTTGATGGTTATATATTCCAGTTCTGGGGAGCAGTGATTGGATAATTCCTTCACATTCGTTGGATCACTCCAATTTTTGTTAAACATGAAGGCAATACCTCCACCACGTTGTTTACCGGACTCTGATTGTGTCCGATCCTTCCTATGGATAAAGAAATGATCCGCTGGTTGAATCGCGTGATCTGGAACCTCCGGCGTGAGCCACGTTTCGGTGAAGCAGAGAACGTTGCAGTCCCTAACGTCTCTTTGGTATTGAATCCTTGCTCGGATATCATCCAGTTTATTGTCAATTGATTGTACATTGGCTAGCAATATACTGGGCAATGGCGTTCGGTGGCGTCTGTATCTCAGCCTGTTACGGATCCCAGCTCTCTTCCCACGCCGTCTGGTTCGTTTGTTCCTGGGATCAAGGAACAAAGGCTCTGGTCCCATTCTCCGGAGAATCTCAACAGGCCATTGTTGCGGTTCGGAAAGCTGGTCCAGGGAGTAATCCAATCGGTAAGTTTCCCGTAATCCGATGTCTATAAGTGACTGACGGTCATACACATTAAATGCACCTACTGTTGGTACAGACAAAACTCTTAAAACTATAAATATTAACAAAAGTAAGCACAGTCTCGACGGAGCGAACAGAAAGGCAGCCGGACGTAGCAGCGCCATTCTCTTCTCTCTTCTCTCTTCTAGAGACAGTAGAACAGATATGCAGCCAGTATGAGCTTCTAGATACAGTAGAACAGATATGCAGCCAGTATGAGCTTCTAGATAAGACAGTAGAAGAGATATGCAGCCAGATGAGCTTCTAGATAAGACAGTAGAAGAGATATGCAGCCAGTATGAGCTTCTAGATAAGACAGTAGAAGAGATATGCAGCCAGATGAGCTTCTAGATAAGACAGTAGAAGAGATATGCAGCCAGTATGAGCTTCTAGATAAGAAAGAGATATGCAGCCAGTATGAGCTTCTAGATAAGACAGTAGAAGAGATATGCAGCCAGTATGAGCTTCTAGATAGACAGTAGAACAGATATGCAGCCAGTATGAGCTTGTTGCATACTCATGTTAAACAGTTGGCATTAGTGCAGAATTGAACTAAAACTGTCTCATAGGAACGGATTCTGGAATGGCATTTTGAATAAATGACTAAAT
Source organism: Notolepis coatsorum (assembly GCF_963971535.1). Lineage (NCBI taxonomy): Eukaryota > Metazoa > Chordata > Actinopteri > Aulopiformes > Paralepididae > Notolepis > Notolepis coatsorum. The sequence goes on along the minus strand of NC_140171.1, from coordinate 71,575,933 downwards.
GACATAAATGAAAGCTCTCATTGACTCCGACAGATTGCTAGTCATTCATAATGGCATCGAAAGAATGTCCAAATGACCTGTGTTGTGTTAGCTTGTGTTAGCTTGGGGAGCTGCAGTCTGTGTTGTGTTAGCTTGTGTTAGCTTGGGGAGCTGCAGTCTGTGTTGTGTTAGCTTGTGTTAGCTTGGGGAGCTGCAGTCTGTGTTGTGTTAGCTTGTGTTAGCTTGGGGAGCTGCAGTCCATGTTGTGTTAGCTTGGGGAGCTGCAGTCTGTGTTGTGTTAGCTTGTGTTAGCTTGGGGAGCTGCAGTCTGTGTTGTGTTAGCTTCTGTTAGCTTGGGGAGCTGCGGTCCATGTTGTGTTAGCTTGTGTTAGCTTGGGGAGCTGCAGTCTGTGTTGTGTTAGCTTGTGTTAGCTTGGGGAGCTGCAGTCTGTGTTGTGTTAGCTTGTGTTAGCTTGGGGAGCTGCAGTCTGTGTTGTGTTAGCTTGTGTTAGCTTGGGGAGCTGCAGTCCATGTTGTGTTAGCTTGTGTTAGCTTGGGGAGCTGCAGTCTGTGTTGTGTTAGCTTGGGGAGCTGCAGTCTGTGTTGTGTTAGCTTGTGTTAGCTTGGGGAGCTGCAGTCTGTGTTGTGTTAGCTTGTGTTAGCTTGGGGAGCTGCAGTCTGTGTTGTGTTAGTATTCATTCCATTCTAAACATAACGTTAGTTTACAAAACATGACCTGTCTATATAACGTTGAGGAACAAATTATAAGTGTGTGGGTGTGTGTTTTGGTGAACATTGGACTGCAAACAGAAAATGCATCACAGTTAGACAGTAGCTACTGTTAGCTGTCCTTCCGGATTAGCTTTGAGCTAACTATCTTTCCCGACCCATGTATTCATTCCATTCTAAACATAACGTTAGTTTACAAAACATGACCTGTCTATATAACGTTGAGGAACAAATTATAAGTGTGTGGGTGTGTGTTTTGGTGAACATTGGACTGCAAACAGAAAATGCATCACAGTTAGACAGCAGCTACTGTTAGCTGTCCTTCCGGATTAGCTTTGAGCTAACTATCTTTCCCGACCCGTATTCATTCCATTCTAAACATAACGTTAGTTTACAAAACATGACCTGTCTATATAACGTTGAGGAACAAATTATATAGACGGGTAATGTTTTGAACAACTAACGTTACGTTTAGAATGGAATGCATCGGCAAAGATCCGTTAGCTCAAAGCTATTCCGGCCAGTTTATCAACTTCCTGTCATTTAGAAATATGATTTTATATTGAAAATCATTACCAAAACGTCCGGAAAAACGGGAGCATTATAGACGGTCATACAAATGTACAAATGCTATAAGGTGGCAAGAAATGCACTATAAACAATACTTTATGCATCGGCAAAGATCCTTAGCTCAAAGCTATTAAGGCAATGCTGGCTAACAAGAGGCTAGCGCAAGAAACGACGCCGCAAACCATTGCCGAGCCAGAGCCGGTTTATCTTTGGCGAGCCCGAGTCGGCTCTGCCCCGGCAACCATTGCCGTGCCAGAGCCGGTTTATCTTTGGCGAGCCCGAGTCGGCTCTGGCACGGCAAGCCGAGCCGGGCCAGAGCCGGTTTATCTTTGGCGAGCCCGAGTCGGCTCTGGCACGGCAAGCCGAGCCGGGCCAGAGCCGGTTTATCTTTGGCGAGCCCGAGTCGGCTCAGCCCCGGCAACCATTGCCGGGCCAGAGCCGGTTTATCTTTGGCGAGCCCGAGTCGGCTCCGCCCCGGCAACCATTGCCGGGCCAGAGCCGGTTTATCTTTGGCGAGCGCGAGTCGGCTCCGCCCCGGCAACCATTGCTGGGCCAGAGCCGGTTTATCTTTGGCGAGCGCGAGTCGGCTCCGCCCCGGCAACCATTGCCGGGCCAGAGCCGGTTTATCTTTGGCGAGCGCGAGTCGGCTCTGCCCCGGCAACCATTACCGCGCCAGATCCGGCTCATCGTTGGCGTGCCGTGCCGGACATATGCCGAGTGTGCCGACCGGTAGCCGGAATTGGGCCGAGTATGCTGGCCACTTGGGTAGCCACTGTGGCTAGTGGTTTTCCAAAGTCGTAGTACCCTTGAATGAGTGCTCCTGCCAGAGTCTTCAGGGTATTCTTGTTTACCAGAGAGGAGATCCGGTACAAGAATCTAGTTCATTGGTTGACTTTTTGTATTACCGGACCGGACGTTAGTTTGTCGTGAAGCGAGCGTATATATAATTAGCAGGTCTGTGTTGTGTGTTACGAGAGAGTATTAACCTGTAAAACCCATATTGAGCTGGAATTAAACCATCATATACGAATACAACCTCTTCTCATTCTTCCTGACATTACTGCATGCCTGATCGCTACGATACGTTCACTACCACCGATTGGACAAGTTGAAATGCATTTTTACTTAACTTTACAGCATTATTCAAACGTGATAGGAAGTTTCACATTCTTGTACAAAATAAATATACTGTCTCATAAATATACTCTTACAATATATAAATAAACGTTTCGACCTTACCGGTCTTCCTCAAGCATGAATGAATGAATGAAAACTTTATTTAACAGATTGCAGAATGGGTACAATACAGTACGGCTCAATACATACTATTGTTAAGGGGATGCAGACCTGAGAAAGACGTTTGTCTTGTTTCCATCAGGGTCCCCCATTTTCATTTCATATAGACATTTATGACATACACAACATACATGACATTTATAGCATAGGGACATGTAGGTATTTAGTACTGATACATTTGTGACATAAGCGGTATTCAAATATACAGTACTGTTACCCCTAGCATGCCATTGACTGTCCCTTTGAACCTAAACATCTTCTCTTCTGCACTTCTTCACTCAGCTCCTGTGGGCAGGATGGGAAGGCAGAGGAAGAGGGTGGTGAAGGAGATCGCAAGGAGAAGAAGAAGAAGGTTGACATGGGCAAAGTGTTCATCAACATCTCCATCGGCCTGTGCATCTTCAGCCTCATCTGGTTCTTCTATGCCCTCTACATGCGCTCTGCCCTAGCTAAACAGGTGGTGACAATCCACCCCTCACGCTCTGCCCTAGCTAAACAGGTGGTGACAATCCACCCCTCACCTCCTGTGCTTGATGCCAACAGCACCATGTCTGGGAAAATGTATGCCGCAATTCATACAGTATCTTACAAGAGATGCATTGATGTATGTGCAGGCTATTCTGCCTCCGTCTGATCAGTATGTAAAAATCACAAAGTTGGGGATATGGATGGGAATATATTTCACTGATTAAAAGAAAAACCAAAAAAAGAAGCAAAACTCATTATTTGTTCACACCAACTGTTTTGGAGATGAGGGTGGAAGGGAAGAAAAACAAAAAATGGTTTTCCATTATTGTTGATTAATCATCAATTGTAATGCATAATCTTTACATCTCTTACTTAATTTCTCCATTCAATCCCCAAGTTCCTCCTTTCTGTAGTGTTCACTGTCTTTCTCAACACCTTTTTTGTTTGTTCATGGTCCAAGTGGATGTAAGCGTGAGGCTGAAGTTTATTTGTTTATTAGCAAAGGATCCCCATTAGCTGACGCCGAGACGTCAACTAGTCTTCCTGGGGTCCGAGACAACATTAAAACATTACAACATATACATTGCAATTAAAACATAATACAATTAAAACATAGCAAGACATACCAAATAAGGAAACACAACATAGCAAGACGTACCAACCGAGGAACCACAACAACATTAACACACAAACATATTATATCTAAATATGTACATCAACGGTAACATATTGCATATCTCAGCATTGTCAATATTGGCTACATGTAAGATTTTAATTTATTTTTGAAGCTTGCTACACCTCTTATGTCACGTATGTCACTTGGAAGATAATTCCATGCCCTGATAGCCCTATATAAAACTGTTCTTTGCATACTGTTAGTGTTTGTATGGGGTAGAATAATCTGCCCTCTACTTGCCCCTCTGGTAAAATGCATGTGCACATTTGAGGCGTAAATTATTTTATCCGTGATATATTTAGGACTGTGGGTTGTGATCACTTTATGAAAACAAATTAAAAGGTTGGCAGAAAGTCTTTTCTCAACACTCCTCCAACTAAGACGTTCATGCATTTGAACAACACTAGTCCTATATGAACAACCAAGAACGAGTCTTGCTGCCTTATTTTGTACCAGTAGTTGCATTTTCTTTTTCTCAATTCCTGACTTGTGGTGGTACAGTGCCTTCAACACCCATGGGGGTAATTTGGCAGTATGTTTTTATCATACTGTCATACTGGGGAATAATATTAATATTATTATGTGCTATTGGGGACATAATTTAAAATTCTGAGCAATTCAATCGTTTTTTTATGGCTCTGCCATTAATTGAAAACTGTATTAACAGATTGCAGAATGGGTACAATACAGTACAGCTCAATACACACAATTGTTAAGGGGATGCAGACCAGAGAAAGACTTTTATCTTGTTTACATCAGGGTCCCCCATTTTCAATTCATCATAACATACAGTATATGACATACAGATAGACAGTACTGCTACATCTATACATTTAATGACATACCAGATTTGCAAATACAGTACTGTTTATGATACATGGTAAATGTAAATGACTGTACATTGGAGGGGGTTGGTTACATGCTGCTCTCCAGTGTTCTCCAGCTCCTCGCACCTCAGGATATGGACACATGGAACGTAAACACTATTATTAGTACAATTAGTACAACACATAAGTACACACACACACAGATTGCTATCTGAGAAAGTAACGTGAAATATGTGAGCCGGCTACACCATTTGCCATGTACTGTATAATCTGTAGGCAAAAACGTACTGCATATAAACGGCTGATGACTCATAACTTCCTATCACGTTTGAATAATGCTGTAAAGTTAAGTAAAAATGCATTTCAATAGTAATGTATATTAAGAGTTTACCGATTGAGAGCTAAATCCACTGCCAACAGACGAGACGCGATATTTACTTCCTCTGCTTCTCTCTCAGTTTGCCGAGGGAGGGCGGAGCTCGTCCAGCACGTTGTCACCAGCTGTATGAGAGCGCCCCCGCTGGTCATTGTTAACATTAACCACACCAAAACGGCGACAAACCGGCCGGCAAACAGCTGTACCAGGACTTTTCCCGGCTGTATCTGTACCAAGTCCTTTTGCTGCTGTCCTGTGAGCCTTTTTCCACTTTTATGGCATAGCCTTTATCCAGGATGTCGGCCATGAACTTGACGTAGTCCCTATGTAACTGAGGGGACTTGCTAAGTTTCCTTTTCAGGCCGAGGGCCCGCTGTTGTGCCACACAGCGATTATTGGGAAATTCAGCATCCTCCTTCCTAAGTGGTAGGCCTATGTTGTAGTGGCCATCCACCAGTTTGGCTGACTGGGAGACACGCTCTATGAAGACGTGGTCCTCTCTAGACATTTCAAGCTGCTCCTCACTCTGTCGTTCGGGGAAATCATACTTGTTTTGTTGCTGCAGAATCTCATCTAGCTGTACAACCGAAATTCTGTGTGCCATTACAGTCGACTGTCCACAGGGGGAGACAGAACCTTTTTTTAGGGGTCCATTGACGGTCCAACCCAACATTGTTTTAACGGCGTATGGACCATCTCTCTGGCTGTTGATAACCATCCATTGGTACATTGGTTCCGATTAACAGGCCAATGTCAGCATCAATGTGACGGAGACGTACCTGCTGCAAATATGGCCACTGATCCACGTATTCCTGAGTGGGAATATGGTCTTTGGTCACAGGTATTTTCTTCTGCGTGTAGACGGCGGGGAGTTCCACTAGTGTGTTGTCGTCCATGCCACATACCTCCATTCCGCAGACCACGGAGGTACTGACGACTTCCTCTTTATTCATGGTTTTGAGAAGGATGTCTGTACTTCTTCCTGAAACCTTGAGGTCTCTAAGCAAAGCTTCTGTGCAGAAGGTGCCGGTGCTTCCTGAGTCCAGAAAGGCATAAGTCTGTATCATGCGATTACCTTTCTTCATTTTCACCCTCACCGGCACTATAGATAGCATGCAGTCAGGCTCCCCGGCCCCTGTGTGGGTCTCGCCGTCTCCAGTTATAAATGCACTGGTAACAGTCTGTTCCCTATTTTTATTTTCTTTACCACCGTCGACCTGTTTATGTATGTGGAGTATGGTAGGGTGCCTCAGTGAACACACTCGACAAGTCACTTTCTGTGTGCATCCCTTGCTCATGTGTCCATATGACAGACAGCCAAAGCACACTCCTTTGCTTTTCAAGAAATCCAACTTTTCCTTTTGTGGCTTCTTGTCCAGTTCTCTGCAAAGGTCCAAACTGTGCTCTCCCTGACAGAACAAACATGGCTTGAGGGCGGCTGGTGAGGGCCTTCCAGTAACTCTCTTAACGGGTGAGACGCTGGTAGTAAAACCACTCTTCCTCTCCCTTGGTGTACTTGGTCGATATGGAAGTGGTCCTGATGTTCTTCCTGAAGAGGTGGGTGTTTCCTTTAGGTTCCCAAACAAAGGATGTGACATGATTCTAGCTTGGTGATCAATGAAATTAACTAGATCATTAAATCTAGCTCTCCGTCCACTTTTCTCTTGTAGGTCACATGCCAAGCCTCTCCACCTCTCTTTCATTTTGTATGGCAATTTAGAGAGAATGGCTCTTATTGTGGTTGGATTATCCATCTCCTCCATGTACTCAATGCTGTCCATCGTTTTACAGCATCCAGTTAGAAAGACTGAATATTAGGGATGTCCGATATTATCGGCCGACCGATATTATCGGCCGATATCGGCAGTAAAATGTGATATCGGAAAATATCGGTATCGGTAAAAAAAAAAAAAAAAAAAATTTACATTTATTTAACCTTTATTTACCCAGGCAAGCAAGTAAGAACCAATTCTTATTTTATTTATTGTCAAAAGTATGCATGTTGGTTTAATTCAACAACAAGAGATATGTAATGTTAATTTTTACTTTTTTAATTATCATATTTTGCACAGATAATGCTTACATTTAGAAAGCCTTTTGAATGCATCCAGTGAAATGATTAATTACCTGAAATTATTCAGTTTTTTTGGGGGGAAACCCTGCATATATCGGTATCGGTTGATATCGGTATCGGTATCGGTATCGAAATTAAGAGTTGGACAATATCGGAATATCGGTATCGGTAAAAAAGCCAATATCGAGCATCCCTACTGAATATGCTTGTAGGGCTTCAGCATCTTCAGCTTTGACTGCTGGCCAGTTCAGGGCCCTCATTCATCAATAGTGTGCGTAGAACATTTCTATTTCCACACGTAAGCATGGAATGTAGAACTAGTGTACGCACAGGGAAGTCGGGATTCATCACACGGTGCGTACGCAGGCTCTATGCCCCTCCGTGTTGATGAATACCACTTTGTTCTACCGTCAATGCTTGTGCATGATTATCCATATATGGTCATGAAAATGAGGAAACACCCCCCATGGGATGTGAAATAATGGACTGACCCGAGCGGAACCCTGAGAAACTCCACGAAGATTGTTCACTGCTGTCGAACCAAGAAGACACTATCGCGTATTATGGGATAAATAATAAAAGGCGGACTTGTAAACGGTGATGTCAGATATCAACGGCTCCCTAAGACCATTGCTGCAATTCTGCCTGGACAGCTCAGAATACTAATAAAGACCGTTCGTTGACCACTGTTTGGCGTTGGTTGTGTGTCATTATAACCGTGCTGTAATATGAATGCCTTTATTAGTTGTGTTCGATTGGCTATATGATTTTTAGAGGCATCTATTTTGTTGTCGGCTAATAAAGACCGCGCTGGAATATGACTGCCTTTTCCCGTGTTGTTTGATTGATACCCAGGGATTAAAGTTCTCCTCAATTCTATTCCAAATCGCGATGGATCTCCCGTCAATTTTCTACCTGCTGCATATGATTTCTAGAGGCATACTACAATCTATTTTGATGTCAGTATTGGGTAGCCTATATAAACAATAATAGAGAGCATATACAAGAACAATGAATCTCACTGCATGTATGATGTAGGCATGCCTTTCAATACATGAACTTGAATTCCATCATGTTTGTGTGCGGGACTCACAAGGCTGTTGTCACAATGGGTGGTACCGGTACAGTAATAATTACAGTCCACACAATATCACGATCCATGCCATAGCCTATGTTCTATTAGGACATGATCTGTGACGACAAATGTTCTAGAATGTTTGATTAAGATATCATACTCTGACAGCATGCCTATGAGCAACAAAAACGCGAACTTGAATCCCATCATATACATAGTCTGTCCACTATCTGCATGGTGTCATTGCAATGCGTTTTCTATTCTTTCTTATACAGTAAAAAGGGGGAAGAACACTATATTCATATGACTTATTCTGCTTACAGCTTCGAAATTCCACTTGTTTCGTTTAACGTAAAGCCTTTTAAATATAATCAAAACGTTCCCGTGTTTCGGCGGTCTGTGCGCAAAATAATAACGAGTTGAGCTTTATGATTTATGATGAATTGAAAATGGGGGACCCTGATGTAAACAAGACGAAAGTTGGTCTGCATCCCCAATTAACAATTGTATGTACTGAGCTGTACTGTACTGTACCCATTCTGCAATCTGTTAATAAACTTTTCAATCAATCAATCAATCAATCAAGCTACGCGGAGCGCAGTCAGTCAGTAGCCTACACCCCGTATATTCCGATAACGCTATATAAACCATGCTGCATTCATTCTGAGAGAAAGATCTATTATTCCAAATGCTATTTATAGGGTTTTGACCATAATTACACTACTGTTGCTATTTTACAATGAACTATAATGAACTACGGTTCGTACAGAACATGCCAGTGTTATTATGCACAGAAGCTCATTTCCTTGTTGTAATAATATATTCTACCACTGGGCGTCAGGTAAGTGTGGTCTGACCTGTGCGTAGATGTAAGCACGGAGTCAAGTTCAAATCGAAATTGATGAATCCCACTCTTTGCTTAGAAATGATCGTACGCACAGGGTAAGCACAGATCTGTGCGTAGAACACGTTGATGAATGAGGGCCCAGGGCTTTATCAATGTGAGCTGTTGCAATCTGGTACTCGTTGCCATAATACTTCTTTAGGAGCCTTTTGGCCTCCGTGTATCCTATTGAGGCGTCCATATGTTGGCAGCTCCGTACCACTTCTCGGGGTTGCCCCATGGTAAACTGCTCCAGGAAATACAGTCTGTCCTTGCAGTTTTCAGTTCTATCCTCAATACCATGCTCGAATGCGCGTATAAAGAACCTGTATTCTAATGGATCCCCTTTAAACGTGGGTACGCTGAGAGGTGGTAAGGATGATAGTCTTTGCTGTTTCACCAGTACTTCAGTTATACTATTCTGATGTTGCATGACGTCGACGATCCTGCCCATGTCGGGTGTTTCCCTGTATCCTTCTAGAGTGACAGCACCATCGTGTCTGACGGCTCCATTTTCATGCTGTTTCGCAGATCCTCCATGGCTGACCCTTAAAGCAGACATTCCAATTTGGGGCTGTTGTGACGTTTCCTTTCGTCTTACAACAGGCTCCCCTCCTATGTTGCTTGGTCTTGGGTAAACAGGGTGATATACAGTTTGAACACTTTCTGGTAACAGGCTGCTGTGTCTGTTCAACTGTGCAAGCTGAGCAGATGGAGTAAGAGGCTGGAATTCCACATCATACACATCTGAATTTGTGATGGGTAATGTTGTGATGACATCAGTGGAGGTGGGCGTCATTGCCTCTCGAATAACCTTTTTTGAGGCTTCCTTAGACCTTTCCCTTTCATCGAAATATTCATTAATTCCATCGCCTGGTCTATTGTCCATCTCATGAATGTTCTCATATTCTGTAAAAACATTCAGTTTAGCACTGGTGGTTTGTATTTCAGTTTGCAGTTCCAACTGCTCCCTTTTGGCCTTTAGTTCAGCATCCTCCTTGTCGCTCCTCTCCTTTAGTACAGCCTCCTCCTTGTCCAGTGCTTGTTTCTTTATTAATGCTTCTGCTTTGATCAATAAAGCTGCCTTCTCAGCTTGTAGTTTGAGTCGGATTGAGGATGTAGAGGAGTAATTAGAATGCCTACTACCTAGCTGGGCGGTTAGGTGGTCGAGCGGAGATTGCGTTCGTCATCAGCCCCGGAGCTGTGAGCTTGGTTCGCCTGTTCGAATCCAGCTCACAGCTCCGGGGTTGTCACCAGCTTGGCTGGCCGTCTGCACTGATACAATTGGCTGTATCAGAGGGTGGGAGAAGCTGGCGGGGTGGGTCCGGGTCGTTGTAAACAGCGACTCCTACAGTTCGGTCGGGGCGCCTGCTAAGCGCGGATTGGACGTGAGGGGGATAGTGTGGTCCTCCCACACGCTACGCCCTCTCAATGAGAATCCGCGCTGCCAGGTGAAAAGAAGCGGTGATTGGCTGGACGTGTGTCGGAGGAAGCACGTGGTAGCCTCCACTCTCCCAAATGATCTGACTGTGGGGGGTAAAGCGCAGCGACCAGGAAGGGACTGGGAATTGGCATACGACTAACATTGGGATGGGAGAAAATCGGAGGAAAATGGAGGGGGGAAAAGACCAAAAAAAAAAAGAAAAAAAGAATGCCTACTACCTTTTGATGACCTCCTTGAACGCCTTGAAGAGGTGTTTGAAACGCTGTCCTTTGGGTGGATCTCTTCTTCACCTTTGTCATATTCAATATGTGGTTGTGCCGCTTCAGTCCACGTTTGAACATGGGCAGCAAATGCATGCAGTGATGCTGCTTTAGGCTTGTACCATTCTGCTTGGTCCTCTTCTGTTTCCTCTATGGATATTTTGGTTAGCAAACCCTTTACAGCTGTATTGAGTTCATGTAACTCGCCACACAACTTGGAGAAATCTGTCATTTTTGTGTGAACCAATTCCACATTTCCATGATTTCCCATAAGTTCAGTGATTTCATTCCTTTTTTTAGTAAGTGCACCCAGTTTTGCACTTCTTGAGCCTTTTAATTTTTGTAAAGGATCCTCAAAAATACCACTCTCCATTTCCTCCATAATGTGGGCAGCTAACGAAAACCTCCTAATTCAGATGAGCAGCGGCGTTGTATGCATTTAAAACAGAACAGTGTTTTATGAATGAAGCAGCTAGGGCGTGGGAAACAGCGCACTTGGCAAATGCTGCGCGTGACGTCATCCACTCTCAAACGCACACACACCGACCCGCTGTCAGCCACACAGAGACAGAGTCCGTATCGCTGTCAACCACAGAGACAGAGTCCGTATTATATTTTCCTCTTCACCAGCACAAGACACCTTCAAACAATAAAGACGGCCGCGCCGTTTATGTTCATCACATCCACTCCACTCAGACGCAACGTCTTTGATCCACAACGAACATCCATTTTTTACTTTACCTCCTTCCTTGTTGCGCTTAGAAGTTGTCCGTCGGCTTTGTCAGCGGAAGTTTTTGACAATATAAAGGCAATCATACGAACCGCAGTTGCCTTGAGGCTCCAGGTAATGCGTTGTTAGTCCGACACGCTCCGAATTGCAATCCAAAAAGAAAAGATGACGCTGGTCCAATGTACTTTCAAAACAAACGGGATTTATTGGGAAGCGAGTCACAACAGCCCCAATAGCTGCCTACCACTATAAAACAAACAAAAAGGGTTATGTACATGAACTTAAACTGTCAATCAAATCAAATGCGAATTGAGTGCGGTCAAAAACTATATGGTACCGCTCCACCTGGGCCTGCGTGAACTCTAAATTACCTGCCATGTTATAGGAGTGGTTAGGGGGAGCGTGGGAAAAAGGGGGAGTTGACCAGGTAAGTCTCCATCTTGGAATTCATTGACAAATATTAATAAACAAAAAAAAACACGAATACCATAATAAACCACATTTCTAAGGGGGCAATAAAGTTACAATTTATCATCATAGGATTTGGCTCCTACATGCACCTTTACACACCTCATCTGCCTGGCCACACCCCCATCCGCTCCTCTACATAAGCAGGGGTGTGGCCATACTAACAGCTCCTTCCCAAGTCTTACACCACAAAGGCAAGACCACGGGGTCCTCAGTGAGTCCAACGCAGAGCGTCACTATACTCATATAACTATAATAATAATAATAATAACTTTATTTGTATAGCACTTTTCATACAGAGGTTGTAGTTCAAAGTGCTTCACAACAGTAAAAAATACAGGCATAAGCGAGCATAAAAAGATAGACAGGTAGAATCACAGTGTTTCACATTAGGATCTAGCATCCCAATAGGCTCTCCGCTTACAGTTTTCAGTAACACAAATAGTAAAAATAGTTTAAAATGATTCAGTTTAAAAATAGTAAAATAAAAATAAAATAAAATAAAATAAAAATTATAAAATAGAACGGACAAAAAAAATACAGGCATGAGCGAGCATAGCAAGATATGGCAAGTGACAACAATGCATAAAGTTTACAGACAATCCATGCTGATTGATCTGCCATAAGCAAGTGAAAGTTTACAGACAATCCATGCTGATTGATCTGCCATAAGCAAGTGAAGATTAGTCTGTTCTAACAAACCAAACTGCCATGTATTAAAGTTTACAGACAATCCATGCTGATTGATCTGCCATAAGCATAAGATTACAGTCTGTTCTAACAAACCAAACTGCTACAGCCAGGACACAGTTAACCTGGTTCTACTAACAGCCAGGACACAGTTAACCTGGTTCTACTACAGCCAGGACACAGTTAACCTGGTTCTACAACAGCCAGGACACAGTTAACCTGGTTCTACTACAGCCAGGACACAGTTAACCTGGTTCTACAACAGCCAGGACACAGTTAACCTGGTTCTACTACAGCCAGGACACAGTTAACCTGGTTCTACAATGCTACAGCCAGGACACAGTTAACCTGGTTCTACTAACAGCCAGGACACAGTTAACCTGGTTCTACTACAGCCAGGACACAGTTAACCTGGTTCTACTAACAGCATAGTGTTTCACATTAGGATCTAGCATCCTAATAGGCTCTCTATTCAGTAATTAAAACGTGCACTAACCGACGGACATAAAAAAAAATACAGGCATGAGCGAGCATAGCAAATAATAAGAATAGTTTAAAATGATTCAGTTTAAAAATAGTCATCAGTAAGAAGTAAAAAGTGCAATAACCGACACATGAATTTGATAGGCAGTGTAAAAGAGTAGGCAGGGTAAGAATAAATACAAGTTGTGTCAGGATATCCCTGATGTTTCCTCTTGCCACTAGGTGGTATCTATCAGTGAAATGCCTGAGCAAAGAGATAGGTTTTAAGCTGTCTTTTAAAGATGTCTAGCGAGTTGGCTTCCCTGATGTTTTGGGGTAGTTTGTTCCATAGTTTTGGGGCATAGTTGATAAAGGCTGCATTACCGATCCTCTTTTGACTGCTTCTGGGAGCCTCTAGTAGTCCAGCAGCTGATGATCGCAGTGTTCTTGCTGGTGTGTAATTTATTAGAGTGTTGGCGATGTAGCTAGGTCCCTGTCCATTTAGAGCTTTGTATGTAAGGAGAAGGACCTTAAAGTCAATTCTAAATGTTACAGGAAGCCAGTGTAAAGCGGCTAAGACTGGACTAATGTGCTCTCTCCTTTTGGTTCTAGTTAGCAGTCGGGCTGCAGAGTTTTGGATTAGCTGAAGCCTCTCTGTGGTTTTCTTAGGGAGACCTGTGAAAAGTGCATTATAGTAGTCTAGCCGGCTAGATATGAATGCATGAATTAGCTTCTCAGCATCGTTCTGATTAATAAATGGTCGTACTTTTGCTATATTTCTGAGATGGAAGAACGATGTTTTCGTCACTTTGCTAATATGAGAATTGAAGTTCAGTTCTGAATCTATGACAACCCCAAGACTAGTGACCTCAGATTATATACATAACCGTACGTTATATATCGTATAGCTCCGCTCTGCGTCATACTGTAATACAGGAGCTAAGCAGAGCGAGAGCTCGACAAATGTACCCGCTGAGGTCCCCCACAACCATCAGACCCGGGGAGGACCCGAGCCCCCGGATGGAGGACGGGAGGGTATCAGATCCGACTGTGCGAAGAGGAGATTAGCAACTCAACGCACAGGGTGAGCAGACCGTGGGACTTACCCACGACTACACAAACGTGCAACCCACATGCCACTAGGGAACGAACGGAAGGAACAAAACCCCTGTTACAACCCCTAACATCACGGGGTCAAGAGCAAAAGCCCAACCCCGTGGCAAGGCCGTAAGCGGAGCGTGAAGGAGGACCCAGACCCAGGAAGGGAATGGACCCCCCCGGAAAAGGGGGCCTGGAGGCCAACGACGCCGCAGCATCGGGACCCCACCAGTCGGTCACTAGTGACACCACCCCCCACATCGCCAGCGTATTCGGACAGGGCCTATCCAAGAGCAGGCCCTTCCCCCCTACAGCACGCCGCCCGAAGCACTCAAGAGGTTACACCCACAGCGGGACCAGGCAGTGCACCGGGGAGACGACCCCCAAAAGAGGTCGATCCCTCAATCCAGGCAACAGGCCACTCGACCTGAGCCTGGAGCACTTCGGACTAGACAGGCGCCAAAGGGGTCTGCTGAAACAGCACCCCGGCGGAAGGGGCGTATGCTGGCATGCTGTGCACCATGTCGCAGCCTCCACAAAAAAACCCTCTCTCTAGAGGGCCGAGGCAGAGAAGGCTGACATGATTGGCAGACGTCATGAAAGGTGCGGGGGCACACTCACAGGTAGACGGGGCCAAACCCGGCCTACCCCGAGTTGACTCCGCTACCAACACACCAGGGAACCAACCACCCCCTTGGTTCTAACTTGAGGCGGTTGTTCCTATAACCCCCCAAGAAAAAACTCCAAAACACAACTGCGGGTATACACTGGCTATACCGCAGTACAAGTGTTTCAGTTTTCAAGAAGGGGTTAACCCAGGCCAACAGGTCGACAAAAACAATTTCGAACTCGGGCCCGGCGGACCGGGACGTACACAGGGATGCCAGAGGAGTTCTACAAGAACCACCTCAACAGCCCCCTCCCAGACCCGCCTAAGCAGGAGAAGAGAGGGGTGAAAAAGAATGGAGAAGGACCAGGCTCCTTCAGCACGGCGCAAGGTACAACACAACATGGACCAAGCAACAGTGAGGGATAACACGTAGTAACATAACCACGAACATCTCCATAACGTCAAACCCTGCAACGCCCGGCCGACCCGGCATTTTTTCCCCCGAAAAAAGCACAAGTCCCTCAGGGTACCAGAACAGCAGATCTGCGCCCCGGCGGACAACGGGTTAACTGACCTGGTCCGGCGCGACCAGAATCAGTCCCGTGCCCTAATCACGCCGCCATCCCCAGTCCCAGGAGGGGAGTAGGTACGCGTGTCGATCCAAAACATTATAGAGGGCGCCACCCAGACGGTCAGAACACAGAGCACCGCGCCCGGTGGCCCACCCCAAGGGCGTGAGACCCCTCTACCAATGCTTTGATCTATTCTGTTAACATCCCCCAGAGATGAACGATAATTCGTCGAGACAAGCCTAGTACACTGGCGCTCGGAAGAGACAAACTCCATCCCAGTTGCCCCATAAAAACGCAGTTTCAATGATGAGCAACCAAGGCGCGCAAGCCCATGCATGGTTCCTATCAGAAGCACCCAGGGCCAGCACTATGTACACGTCGAGACCCAAAATATATCAATGGACATTCTAACAAGAACCCAGATACCGTTCCTCCAAGCCTGGGAGCACGACAAGAAGCCGCTTTTTTCACAGAAAAAAATACGGACATGGGTCCCATACGCGGCTGAGGGAAAACAACACCCCGTCAACCTGCTCCATAAAAGAGGGGACGGGGAGCAACGTACCCTATGGCGGGGGGAATCCCATGACTCAACCGACCATTACAGGCGAGGAGTCAGGGAACTCCCTAAACAATACCCCGTCAACCTGCTCCATAAAGAGGGGACGGGGAACCCCCAGAGAGACTTCCCACGTGAGCAATAAATCGAAAAGTTTATGTAACATTGAGCCATGTGACCAAAGGCTCAAGATACATATATACAGAGTGTAGCAGAACTCTTGAGTTCCTATGCACCGCAACACCAACTTGACAATAACAGAGATCCACACATGGAGCCTGGAAAGAACTCACGGAAGTCGGCAACCAATAGAAAGGCCCAACCCCCCGACCTATCAGAAAAGAGGGAAGGAGGGGTTTATCCGCTCACCCCCTCATGATCCCATAGCCCGTATACGATAGTAAACAAGCCACGATGATACCTATGTAGCCAGCATGCTAATGGAGCACGACACCTGTGTTTCATGTTTCAAGAAAAAAACAGAAGATCGAGAGAGAGGGTCTATTGTTACGAGTGTGCTTCTTCGGCATGGTGAACCCAGGTAGCAGAGTGAATACGATGAGAGATGAGACAGGAGTCGACGTGGTGACGATACAGCGTTTACTTTCACAAGACAGGATACAATACACGACTGACAAACACAGGTAACATTTAACAATGAACCAGCAAGTGCATGCTGGCCCAGAACACTTAAATACAAACACTAATTAGACACAGAGGGTAATTACTAATAGGACACAGGTGTGGTAGACAGAACTAACAGAATACAGAGCACACAGGGAACAATAACAATTGTACAAACTGAGACAAACGAGACTAAAACATATTTACAAAACACAGACAGGGGAACACAAAACTAACACAATGGAAACAACAATGACAACATAGACAAAGAACATAACAAATATAAATGGCAGATGAGAATGTTAAGTAGGTGTGTGAGCTGATGCCAGATCTGCCACATCTGGCTCAGCCCACCGGTTGCCAATGTTATGTTGTGAAGGGTATTGATGGGGGGTTTGTGAGTGTCGAGTCCTGGACCAACCGAACCGGGCGGAGGGTTGCCGGTTGGTCCCACAGGACCGGGGGAAGTGTTACAGTCTATAAGACCGTGGTACAAGCTACACACACACGAGTACTTCTGCAGGCCAACACTCCAGTGTTGTGGACTCAATGCCACTGTTTCCAATATAACAGAACACACAACCCCCTCAGACAACGGTAAACTTTTACCACTATAGGAAGAAACATATTTCTTCAGGACGAGGAAAGAAAAAGCTTTTCGACCGAGTGTTAGCTACAGGCCTTGCTAAGCACATATATATGTAGCGACCAGCTAATGACTAAAAAGTCCTGCTCTCCTATCAACCCCACAACTTAGGCGAGGGTTCTACACATCGTATCCCCAACATATGCAGTGAATAAACACAGTTTGTAACAAAAAAAAACAAAAATCATATTTGGGGCGAGGAAGGGAACAGGGGTAATCAGGGGGAGAAAGTCACTTAGCGGCGCCTGTCGCGAACAGCCCGGTGTTTGCCCCCACGGGGAGCAGGCCCGGCGGGACGGTACTGGGGTGACGATCCCTACCGTCACCCTCGGGCGTGGGTTGGCTGGCTGTGGTGGTCGAGGCACCCTCTCTCCTCCTGGCCTAGGAGGGACCTTTTATTAGTGTAACAAAAATCATATTTGGGGCGAGGAAGGGAACAGGGGTAATCAGGGGGAGAAAGTCACTTAGCGGCGCCTGTCGCGAACAGCCCGGTGTTTGCCCCCACGGGGAGCAGGCCCGGCGGGACGGTACTGGGGTGACGATCCCTACCGTCACCCTCGGGTGTGGGTTGGCTGGCTGTGGCGGTCGAGGCACCCTCTCTCCTCCTGGCCTTCTTGGCCGAAGGTCCAGCAGTGGCGGTGGTGGTGGCGACGGTCGCGGATCCCCGACGACGTGGCCTCCGTCGAACTTCACCGGCAACATCGGGTGGGGGAAAATGGGGCTGGAGCACTGCACGCTCCTCCTCCATGTCCCTGCAAGCAGCCGTCATCAGCTGCATTACAGACCCGAAGAGCCCAGCATCGGAGAGGGGGGCCGTGAGCAAGGGAAGGCCTTGGCTCAACAGCTCCTCGGAGAGGCAAACTCTCCACCGGACGCCGCTCGGGTGCGTCTGACTGCCACGACCGCAGAGTCAGCGCAGCCCCACGACGCACGGCGGAGGCGGCAATGGAGAACCGTTGGTGAAGGGTGACGTTGCGAGCGCTCGAACCCCCCGAAGAAGACATTATAACTTAGCTTTTTCTCTTAAATTGGTGAGAGAAAAAACAAGAAACAATGTCAACGCAGCTCCTCTTCAATATTTCACTAGTCTCAAAGTGGTGTATACAGACACTTGCTGTGGTGAAAACAAAGAAGGAGCTGTTAGTATGGCCACACCCGCTTATGTAGAGGAGCGGATGGGGGTGTGGCCAGGCAGATGAGGTGTGTAAAGGTGCATATGAAAATGTATTCAGTGCTAATACTGATATGGAAGAGTATTACAGTATGACGCAGAGCGGAGCTATACGATATATAACGGGTCCATAAACAAACGTTTTAATCCACACCAGTATGTAAACAAAGGTTTTAACCATCCACAACAGAATACTGCAGTCCAAATGTATTTCCGATGCTTGATTCTTCTCTCAGACCGACGCAATGTCTTGAAACTATTATGTTTATTGGCGACGCGACTCAGTATGAAAAGAACTTTGAAGAGAGGTTTCAGGTTTCACAGTACCACATAGCTTTTTGGTTTATTCCGTGATTCAGCATCAGGGTGATGATCAGAGCCAATCAGAGGCAGATCAGGGCTGGTCTTTGCATAATGCACGTGTTATAGCCAATCAAAGGCAGAGATTTTAATTTTTTATAGAACGCACATGGCCAGGGAGAAAAATACGCTAAACACACACACATACACACAGACAGACAGACCTTTAAGCCACTAGCCACTGTGGCAGGTAGAATGACGGAGTTACACGCCACAGGGGAATTCTACCCGCATTTGGCGGGTGCTAATGTCAAGCCCTGCCTATATATATCTATTGCATTCGATCAGGTTCAGTAATATTTACAGGTCCTAGGTGTCATGAGCACAAATATATAGTACCATTTGTCAAAAACAACATTGGAGGGGGGGAAATAAACGAATACGCTATAACACATTGGCTGTCTGTTATTCCTGTACTGTTAGCTGTTTGAATTAGATTCTGCAAGTTCTTCATGGGCGCAACCCACATACTCAGCTGTGTTTGCTCTCCACATTTACCTGTCTTCCAGTGTAGAATCGTCCATACATGGCAGGTACAGTCTGACAAGTATTCTGACATTTTTGCATTGCATTATAATGTATTCTGTATATTCTAATCTAAGACACACAAGTTATAAAAACCATTTCATTATAAAGTATTCTGTATAATAAACAAAGTTGAAACTTGAAGATGAAGTGAAAAAATTAATTTTTACTTCACAGATGCACAGTATATGCAAATCAGCCGTCAGAAACAATTCAGTTTGTGCATTTAGAACATATGTACAGTACATGTACAGACTGCCACCTAGTGGAATCGATCGGAATTGCATCTCTAATGACCCAAACATTTGCCAGCGAGAGGCGCATGGGTCTCTAGTATAGGAAAATCGAATAAAAGCAAAAATGAGAAAAACCCGAGAAAATTCGTGATTGGCACGCAACGCATGGCGAGTTAACCCGACTAATCTCGTGCTTGGCACTGAATGGGTTAACACATTGGTCGCCAAGAACGAGTTACGCGGTTTTTGCCCGCCATGCGTTGAACGCCAAGAACAACTTATGCCGTTTTTGGGATCAATATTTCATTTTTTCGCCATGGCATTCATAATTCATCCAGCCAACCTCCGGACTGCAGCGGGACCCTGTATGAGATTGCAAAGCCTCAATGCCGCCTGGTGGATGGTCGGGCAAGTTACACTCTCGCCAAAACCGGAAATGGCGCTGGTGCATTGAGGAAATCCCTCCGGCAGCAATATCTTGTTACGTGGATCCAGACAAACACTATAGTGCATTTGGATCGCTTTCTAAACTTAATAATCGATATGATTTCGGCGTTTATTGCGCCATACAAACCGGAAATGGATCTAGGAGATCGGCGTCAAATAATTGGGATCTTTTTCCTCCAGTCTCATCGGCGAACGGTAAGAGGACAGTAACGTTATTTTCAGCCCGATTGTTTATTCATTTCACTGCAAACCATCTGATCAATATATCAACCCATACTAAATAAAGCAGTTACTGATGATCAAGGAATTATAAACGACCCCCCCCCCCTTTCCTTCACGCATGATGAAGCATAATGTATACCGATCATATACATTTGAATTTTTTAATATAGCGTGTATAGGAAAGAAACGCCAATCGATAATCTATCATATGCGTCAGGGCCTATAACTCGTTTTTAGAATTACAGCAGAAAAGCTTAAAAACATACTTATATTCTAGACGGTATTAACACAACAATGTATGAATGAAAAAATATAACGTTCAGGGCGGCTAGGTGGTGTAGTGGGCAAGGCACTCGCCACCAGTGTGGAGACGCTAGGATTCGCGTGTTCGAATCCAGCTCTCCACATTGTTTTCAGTTTAGCTGGTCGTCCGCAGTAATACACATTGGCCGTATTACGGGGAGGGAAAACTGAAGGGTGGGGATTGAACGTTGTGAACAAGCGACTCCTACAAGTCGGTTGGTGCGCCTGCGCAGTAGAATCAGGAAGTGTCGGGGGCAGCGTGAGCCTCCCACGCGTTACTCCTCGACAATGAGAGATCGAGCTGCGCAGGTGAAAAAATGCGACTGCTGTTACCTCAAGTACCGGAGGGGACTTGTGCTATGTATGACTTAGTCCACATTTGCAGCCGGCTTGTGGGAGGCAAGAAACAGCGTTCGTGACAGGGGAGGGTTGAATTGGATGATACGAAAATTGGGATGGGAGAAAATATAGAAAAATGGGAGAAAAAGTGGATAAAAAAAAAAGAAAAAATATAACGTTCCCACATCCTGAACGATAGATAATCGATGTTGAATGCGCCATAGTAATGTCAATATAGCAATACAATTTAAAAAGTTATAGCCCTGCAAAGAAGGTAAACATCTCCATAGGCTTTCAACGGTGGCAGACTGGGTACAATGATGGGCACAACCCCCGGCGCCCAATGTGTTAACACTTTGAGTGCCACTCACGGCTTTTCTCGGGTTTACGACCCGACCGTTGAATGCCACGTCACGAGTATTCTCTGGTATTTTTTTTTTTTTTTTTTATTAGCGATCTGAAATCATATTGCATCACGCGAGCCTACCGTTGGAGATCCAGGGACCGCCGGCGCTAAGATGTGAAAAAAGCGCCCCCTATCGTCTCCCAGATGGTAAATCACCCTTTTGGAATGGACTCAATGAAAGTGAATGGGAGAACGGATTTCTGACTCCACATTTTACTTCTCACTGATGCAGCCGGGGTCTACCAGAGTTCATTCTGGAGCCTCTGAGCCGCGCGGATCATGTGTTATACTGTACACACGATGGATCAATACATTTATCGATTTTTTCGAATGGCGATCGGAAATTGGAATAAACCATTTGGATACCATCTGACCTCAGGTAAGGAATCTATGTTATCAGTGTTAGGATAATCAGACTCGTTTTCACTGATATATAAGCGTTTATGTGATATGTGATATGGCTGTTTTGACTGTAAAAGCCATGAGGAAATAAGAGCAGCGATTATCAGCGCACGGCACGAGCGTGCGCACACATATACTATCGATCATCTAGCGTTTATTTGAAAACGATTCATAAATAGGCAGACAAATGACAACGTTCTGGAATATTCCAGTAAAAGGCGATTATCATAGGCATGGGTTGTTTTTCCCCGGAAAACGGGTGATTTTCAAAATGCTATCAAACGGAAATGAAGCGATAAAAATACAATCTGCCTTGCCAATGTTGACTGGAAAATGAGTCTTTGATAAGCGACGGGCAGATTAGACACATAGCCATAATTTAAAACATAGATTAGGCGATATTAACGTTAACATTGGCCGTGGATGGTGGCATTCAACGGGGTAAAAAGGAAAACACGGCCCGGAAGGGCGAAAGTAAACAAACCCTTAGGCGATAGAAACAGAGTCCAGTAGATCACGTAAATGTTCAGGTAGTCACAAGACTCACCAGGCAAAAAGCGCCAACAGGGATGTTCAGGTAGTCACAAGACTCACCAGGCAAAAAGCGCCAACAGGGAATTCGAACAAGGATCACACGGAAACGGTGATTGCACAGGGAATATCCACTGGAGCATAAAAAAGTCCAAGCAGAAAATCGACATGACGTCTCTCACCGGAGACACAGCACAATCTGGCAACGAGTGTAAAGGCGCTCCCATAGTCCAGCAGACTGTACACAGAGCAGACTCCGCGGAGGTCCGCACGGACTCTTTGAGCCTTCATAGTCGAGCGGACCTCCGTGGACCAATTTCCTAGATGTCACGCGCCAGTTTACACAATTGTCCCCACGCTGTTCAACTTCTGTCATGTCGTCGTCATCCGATGTCAAAATAAAGAGTATGTTATCTCCGTTTCCAATATTTCGATAATAAAACGGGCAGTTTTACACACTTCATTTAGAAAAGCCATTCAAACATCTCTCTTGGCACGGAGCGAGTCTTCAGAGTAAAATGCAGATCGGCGTCACATTAAATGCAGTTCGATGTCAACCGTGACACCAAGTCAGCGGCGCGGATGTCCGCGTGTCAGAAAATTGGAGCTTCGCACCTGTGGGTCTGCTGTCCGCTGAGATCAAAGCTCAAGAGTCCGCGCGGACCTCCGCGGAGTCTGCTCTGTGTACAGTCTGCTGGACTATGGGAGCGCCTTAAGGCAGTCGGGTCCGTGTACGTTTTGATAGTTCGTTTTTCGTTTCAAAAGGAAAAACGAAAAAACTGAAAAAAAACGGAAATACGAGGTGTTTCCTATTTCCGTTTGAAACCAAACTCGAGAAAAACGGGGAAAAACTGAAATACGGACCTGTTTTTCGTATTTTGGTATCAGAATCAAATGAAAAAAACGAGTCAATAATGGGCCGTGTACGTTTTGATAGTTCGTTTTTCGTTTTTGATGTGAAGAATGGAGAACGGAACCACGTGACAAGTACATTTTTCAATGTAAAAGCCATGCACAATCTAACGTGAACGAATATGTATAACGTTATGAATAAATACATGCATACAGATCTATACCAGGGTAACGTTATGATACATACATTTTTTGTTTTGTGCATTTCATTTAGACATTATATTTATTGTCCGTGTGATTGAAAACTTTATTAACAGATTGCAGAATGGGTACAATACAGTACAGCTCAGGGGATGCAGACCACAATAAGCCGTGACATGGTCGACAAATCATATTGATTTGCAGTAGGCAGGCTTTTTATTTGATCAACAGAAAAATAATCGTAACTATACATTATAATCTAGGTATTTTGGCGCATTAGTATAGCCTCCGGTATTTCATCAGTGCAATACATATGCCTAATTTCTATGCGCAATTTGTACACATCCATCGTTACTTCTGTGTATTCTAACGTGCAGTAAAATATTACATGGACTTTGTTAACTGTGTAAATACACGTACACTACAGTAAAGTGTGGAAAAACATACAATCTAAAACTACTTACAGAAACTGACCAGCAGGTGTCGCACTGTCAATTATTATTATTATTATGCCACATAATTATGGCATCACTCACCCAAATGTGCTTTCTTTTTCCTCAGAAATTTCATAATGTAGGCTATTTGGTCTAAAGACTGAGTTTCATACAGATCTATACCAGGGTAACGTTATGATACATACATTTTTTGTGCATTTCATTTAGACATTATATTTATTGTCCGTGTGATTGAAAACTTTATTAACAGATTGCAGAATGGGTACAATACAGTACAGCTCAGGGGATGCAGACCACAATAAGCCGTGACATGGTCGACAAATCATATTGATTTGCAGTAGGCAGGCTTTTTATTTGATCAACAGAAAAATAATCGTATTATAATCTAGGTATTTTGGCGCATTAGTAGCCTCCGGTATTTCATCAGTGCAATACATATGCCTAATTTCTATGCGCAATTTGTACACGTCCATCGTTACTTCTGTGTATTCTAACGTGCAGTAAAATATTACATGGACTTTGTTAACTGTGTAAATACACGTACACTACAGTAAAGTGTGGAAAAACATACAATCTAAAACTATACTTACAGAAACTGACCAGCAGGTGTTGCACTGTCAATTATTATTATATGCCACATAATTATGGCATCACTCACCCAAATGTGCTTTCTTTTTCCTCAGAAATTTCATAATGTAGGCTATTTGGTCTAAAGACTGAGTTTCCACTGTGCTGTATGCCTTTGGAAGATACTCTCCCAATTCTAGGGAGATGTCTCATGTATTTATTCTCCCTAGTAATGAACAATTTATTCAACATTGCACATACTTTCAATAGCAAAAACACCATAACAATAACATGAATTTACATAAATTAACCAGATATGGCTGCAGAACATAATTGACTTTGAACTTTACGAGGTCCTCAATAGAAAGTAAAAAAATGCAAAGCAATGCAAAATAGTTACAATGATAGACGTGCATAGCTGTGGTCCCCAGCTCCAGTGCTTCCCGGCAGAAGCTCATACAATGATTTCCTGTCAAATACTTTTGGATGACATGATTAATCACGTCATCCAATAGTGTTGGACAGGAAACCAAAGTGTGAGCTTCTGCCAGGAAGCACTGGAGCTGGACTACAAAAATGCACATAGGCTATTGTATATTGTACATTAAAAACACCCCAAACGCACAAATGAGGTAAAATCAATGGAAGCCCACTGGCATATTTATTGACAAGTCAAAAGAACCATATTCTGAAATACATGAAACTACATGCTTGTGTTCTACAACAGCGTGGTGAAAAAAGGAACTAATAAATTAACAGTTTTCTTGCACGCACTCAAAAGAATAAAAAGAGGAGCAGGGACGACAGGATCATGACAGTTGTCTATCAGCTTCCAGGGCGGCTAAGTGGCGCAGTGAGCAAGGCGCTCGCCACTAACGGGGTGGGAAAGCTGGTGGGTGGGGATCGGACGTTGCCTACAGGTCGGTTGGTGCGCCTGTACAGCAGAATCAGGAAGTAACGGGGGCAGCGTGAGCCTCCCACGCGTTACTCCTCGCCACTGAGAGATCGCGCTGTACAGGTGAAAAGATGCGACAGCTGCCTCCTCATGTACCGTTCGGGCGCTACTGCCCCTGCTCACGAGACGCCGAGCTAACGGTGCACGCGACCAGAAGCGAGCTCGCGGCGGCGCGCGAGGAGCTGAAGCTACCCCGCGCCAGGCCTTGGCCTATAGCAGCAAGCTAACGTTACCTAGTGATCACGACATGCTAGCGCCGCAGCTAACAGCTGACTGGCTAACAGTAGGCCCAACCTAAGTAGGCCATGCAGCGATCCCAGCAGGCTAACGCAGCAGCTAACAGCTGACTGGCTAACCGTAAGCTAAGCAGCTATCACCTGAACATGTATACAATGACATAACACTCACCCAGACAGGCCGCCGTTCTGAACCTCTCCTCACTTTTTAAGAGAAAAGAGAAACAAGATGTCAACACTGCTTTACAACGGTGATTTTACCAACACCCGACGGAATCAGCACAATACCAAACTGGCCTGTGTAGCTGACTTGAACATGGATCTGCCGCTATCGCACATCCATGCACATATCTCCTCGTGAAGGAATACTCTCATTTGGATATGAAAGAAGGGGCTTAACACGGGACAGAGAGATATCCACTCGTCCAGAAAACACAGGGATCACCAGTGTTAATGGTCGCGGCCCACTAGTTAAACTAAAATGGCTTCAGACCAAGGTCTTCTGTCGACTCTAGGAGACTGAACAAAGGACCCTAGCCTGGGCCCGGTTTTCATAAACATTGTCAATTAGTCCCCATAGCACTAACAGACAAGTAGAGCCCGCCAGCAAAATCACTACTCACCCAACCTGGAACGCACCGCTTCTCACAACAGCGGCGCGCCACTACAGTCCCTGCACCGCCGGAGGGTTTCACTCCGTCCAGCCGCATCAAAGAAGACTGTAGCTGGGAGGTATGTAGCGGCGTGAACCCCCAATACGAAACCGGTGGAGTTTGTGGAATGATCACCATCTTCCAGACACTCCAGTACGAAGACAATATCGCCGTATTTTCTCGTTTTAAAATAGTGAGAGAGAAAATAAAGATATGATGTCAACTTATTCTCCTTATTCTTCCTTTCCTTAGAGTAATATTTTTCTCCACGTCAAGTGGGCATATGAGCAACACGTTGCTTGTGATGAAATTTGCGAAGGAGATGAGTGTGTGGCCCATCCCTGCTTATGTAGGTAGGTGGATGGGGGTGTGGCCAGATGAATGCTGGCATTTAAAGGTACATTTGAAATGTATTCAGTGTGCATACGCTGAAGCGAGATTATGCATGATACGCTGAGCGTGAGCTAGTGTGAGACAGAACTACTGCAAGGGACATGTTGAGAGGGCTGTATGCTGGATAACAACCATACTTTCAAACATGTAACCTGACAATTCCACTTGCAGCAGAAACACTGCTCCTAAATTATATGTATACTGCCGGCCTCCATACAGCAAAAAAATAATCATTCTGGCAGGCGTTACAGCAGCCAAGAAATATTGATAGCCATGAGGTGGAAACACACAGGAGTGGAATGAGTTGCCTTTGACCACCAAACAAAGCTTGAACCTGATAGATTGAACATTTTATTAACAGATTGCAGAATGGGTACAATACAGTACAGCTCAATACACACAATTGTTAAGGGGATGCAGACCAGAGAAAGACTTTCGTCTTGTTTACATCAGGGTCCCCCATTTTCAATTAATCATAACATATATGACATAGATAGTAGGGATGGGCATTTTAAAGAAAAATCCAGATCGATTGATCGCATGCTATACTCGAGTGATCGTGTATTACTCGAAAAAACAAAAAAATATAAATTTAATCTTTTCTTTTTTACCTAATTTTGTTCATTCACGTATATGTTTAAGGAAACCAACAAACAGTTATAATCTTACACATACATGTGAAACAAATATATAAAAATATATTTTTTTAATATTTTCTTTTTCCATAAAAATTATTAATTTAAGATCGAATTTTCTCATAGCTACGAGTAATCGATTACTCACGCCCATCCCTAACATAGACAGTACTGCTACATCTATACATTTATGACATACCAGATTTACAAATACAGTACCGTTTGTGATACAAAAAGAGTTTAAAAAAAGAAGAAAAAAAAGAAGAGTATATACATTTGACGAAGAAACTACATTGGAGGAGGTGGGGTGGGTTGGGTAGGTGGGGTGGGGTAACTGTACATTGGAGGTGGTTGGGCGGGGGTAACTGTACATTGGATTATCGACAACCTTACTTGGTCCAAGAAGAGGGTCTTGTGTATTACTGGGTTAGGACATTTACTGTACATTGGAGGGGGTTGTGTTAGGATATTTACAGGGGCCAGTTTCTAATTCTATACTAACTTGTATAGTTTCACGGTGAACGTTAGGAAATGGCTCCTAGAAAATGTCCCAGAGTAACTAAGGAAGGTTCTAGTTTTAATGTAGTGTAGTTTTAGTGTGTCTGTACATATTTTATTAATAATGTTGTATTTTACTTTTAGCAATATACTGTAGGCTGATGATATTATGTGTAATACATGTTTATGTATGTGCTGCTGAGACCAAGGACACACAGTGGAAATAAGTCTGTGACTTTTTGTGCCATCCTTGAAATAGGCCAGGGGTGGCCAACCCGCGGCTCGCAGCTCTTCCATTCATAAAAAAATAGAAAATAATAAAAAAAAAAATTCCCCTTTTTTTTACGTCATTCATAAGGACATAGAATAAACATTTACATTTTTTTTTAAATGGTCCATTGGCATGTTCTTGGGATCTGAATCTAGGGACATAATAGATCAGTGTCAGAAATAGTGTGTCTGTTACTAGGCTTGAGTAAATTGTAATGAACCAAAGGAGAATATCAATTCTATTTAATTTTTTTTAATCTTTGACTGTGAATAACACCATGCTAAAATTGACCAGACCTGAAAAATCTAAGCAAATGAATAAAGGGAAGATTATTAAACAGAAGGTTTTGTAGATACAGTACTGAATTCTGCCATCTTTTTTATAATGTACATTTCTCCACCATTTTTCATCGTATTGCAACACCGTTTTTTGCAAGACGTTCACAAAAAGGTAGAGAAACTAACTGCGTTCTGTCTTATGGCAATAACGTTCAAGTTTGTGGGAGATAATCCCCAAAAATAAGAGAAATAAAAAAGTAAGTCAGATGATTGACAGGGGCTGGTGTGAGCTGGGTAGGGTAGTTTTTCGAAATTCGAAAGCCCTGAGTCTCTTCCTTCAAAAGACTAAACTCACTTTTGGCTGTGCCACTTCTTCCTGTCAATATGCGCCGGTTTCCGACTCAATGCCCTGAGATTTCTATAATCTTATATTTCACTAATAACAGTTCAAATAATTGGTAAACAAAGTCATGCTGAAAATATACACTTTTACTGTATATCTCGGGCTTAAGAGGTTAACCCTGTGAGGCCCAAATTAAAAAGACATTAGCAACTTCAGAGGCCAGAGGGTGGGACATATGAAACACATTTACTATCAAATAGCATTGTGAGGCTGAACAACAGGACCAATTCACTATAGGCCTACATGTGCTTATTTTTTTTTAAATAAACACTTTTTTTAAATTTTTATTTTTTTATTTCTCTCTCCAATTTTCTGTTTTTCTCCCCGTCCCAATTTAGTCATGCCAATTCCCCCCCCCCCCCTACCTGGCTGCTGTATGCATGTTCTCCTACGAGTCGGTACAAGGGCATCCCGAAGCTGACCGCGCGCTTCCTCCGATACGTGTGGCGACTGCCAGTGACGTCTTTTCACTTGGCAGCGAGGACTCTCATTGGTGAAGTGTAACCCGTGGGAGGGCATACTATCTCCACCAAGTCCTGCCCCGCTGAGCAAGCGCCGATACCTGACATGTAGGCGTCGCTGTCCACAACGCCAGATTCCCACCCACCAGCTTCCCACCCCCTAATACTGCTAATTGTATTAGTATGAACGACCAGCCAAGCTGGTAGCAACGCCGAGAGCTGGGCTCAAACCCAGCATCTCCTGCGTTGGTGACAAGCAC
Organism: Notolepis coatsorum; assembly: GCF_963971535.1. Taxonomy (NCBI): domain Eukaryota; kingdom Metazoa; phylum Chordata; class Actinopteri; order Aulopiformes; family Paralepididae; genus Notolepis; species Notolepis coatsorum. Next base: position 71,546,757 of record NC_140171.1, on the reverse strand, counting down.
AATCTCCGCTACGCCACCTGACCGCCCTATAAACATAATTTTTTTAAATGGCTAAAAGTGATTTTGTAATTTTGCAACCGTGGGTCTCACAGGGTACTTTTAACCCTGTGAGGCCCAAATAAAAAAGACATTAGCAACTTCAGAGGCCAGAGGGTGAGACCTATAAACACATGAAGGGTGCCGTGACTGAAAAAAAAGGTTGAGAAACGCTGGTATATGGTGTGGCTCTTTGTGGTACCACAGTAATTTTTGTGGCTCTTAGTCTCTGACTGGTTGGCCACCCCTGAAATAGGCTCTCAATGCTGAGAATGTCTCCTTGCAATGTCAATCAGGCTTTTGAGCCCAGATTTAAACGGTTCTGGCTGATTGTTTACAGCATTGTCCAACAGTATGCTCACATCAGGGTACTGCAGAGCAAATTCTCTCTGTGTAGCTTCCTGGTCCTGTGAACTCTGAAAAGGGTTGGTGCCAAAGTGAGAAACCCGTGTCAGCGATCCAACCTCTTGCTCATACCAGTCTGCAGCCACTGATGCATCTGGCAAAAGGTCTGTGGACACTCGTTTTTGGCATCCCTCTCCGGCCAAGTACCTGGGGATCCCCTTTCCTAAAATAAGTTGAGCAAAAAATTATCCATTGCTCTAACTATGAAGGTTAAACAACGGTTTTCTTGTTTAAATAAAATGTATCAGAAATCAGACTATATCACACCTTTGCTTGAGAGACAAACTATAACACAAACCTGGAATCCTGTGTGCATTCCATGCTTGAACCACACGATCAACTCCGAGCTTGGCCAACTGGCATGTCAGGTTTGACACGCAGAATTTTGTCAGGCTGGCCTCCATATCCAGCTCCTCCTGATCCACCAGATGGACCAAAGCCACTTTCAATGGGTAGTTAACCCTGTTGTTGATCTCTGGCCAGATCCGTTCAATGGTGTAGTAGTAGTAGTAGTAGTAGTAGTAGTAGTAGTAGTTTATTTTTTTCAGTCATCAAAAAAAAGTACAATATACATCATCATTTATCAATATTTGATTATTTACAGTGACTGAAAAAGGTACAATAAAAAGGTAAAATATAGAAGACATTTTCAGAATCTTTATACACTTTTCTTTTTCCAGATTAACTATATTATATATATATATATATATATATATATATATATATATATATATATATATATATATATATATATATATATATATATATTGTATTGTATTGTAGTATTAAGTCTTGTTCTAATTTCTTACGCACCTTTGTTGATGGTGTTTGCCTATATGGTGGCCTCTCTGTGTTGTGCCGGTGGCTGGCCAACTTCTCCTGCATGTAAAGAGTTAAATAAAACTCTTTCCCATGGTCCACTCTGACCTGGTCCCATATGCCATGCTCCATTACCGCACTTCTGCAAGAAAACAGAATAACATTGGCAAGTTGGAAACAAATTATAGTTGCTCTTGTGTTGTCAGGTAGTGAGGAGATCTGAGTTTTCACTTGCTGTGAAAGGGGACATATTGTAGGAAGGGAGATATCCTTTTTTTGGGTATTATTATAAAGCAGGTCTAGGTAGGTAGTAGGTGGTGCCATATAAATACTGTGAAAGTATCAAAACGCTCAGTCCACAGAGAAATGCACACAGCCAAATTCAGAAACTGTGCCTTTAAACGAGCCGTTTGGCCTTTGTGGATAATTTCCACAAGGTGGACAGAGTTATTCAGACAAGAGTATACTTTGGTGTTTTGGGTACAGGGAGTCAGGGACAAAGGTGTTTTAAACAGGGATGCGTTCTTCATGGGACGGGGTTGCACTCCGTGCACCCAAAGATTTGAGCAAAAGCGCATGCACGGATGTGCACGGCACGTGCATGCACACAGGAATGCGCTGCACTCGCCAACTCGCTATAAGTACCCACCTTGGCTACTTTGCATATCAATAGTGCCGGTCGTCAGGTGTGTTAAATACGTTCTCAGATACATTCACACTAGGGATGCTCGATGTTGGCTTTTTTACCGATACCGATATACCGATATTGTCCAACTCTTAATTTCCGATATCAACCGATACCGATATATGCAGGGTTTCTTCCCCCCCCCCCCCCCCCCCCCAAAAATGGAATAATTTCAGGTAATTAACATTACATATCTCTTGTTGTGGAATTAACACAACATTATGCATACTTTTGACAATAAATAAAATCAGAATTTGTTCTTACTTGCTTGCCTGGGTAAATAAAGCTTATAGAAATGTAAAAAAAAAATATATATATATATATATATTTTTTTGAAAACAGATACCGATATCACATTTTAATGCCGATATCGGCCGATAATATCGGACATCCCTAATTCACACCTAACTTGTGAATGAAATGTGTTACATTCCATTCATAGAGGCAATTAGGCACCATCTTTAGTCTGTGCTTAAGCGAGGGAACATTTATGCGCATGCGCGGGAACGTGCGTGCACGTGGCGTCATTAGCGTGCGTGCAATCAGAGTTGATATGAGGAACGCACCTCTGGTTTTAAATGACCTGTTCATTACCTGTAAACGTCAGTGTATATGGTAAGGTTGTTTTTAACAGGCATAGTGGATCGTCCAACAATTTTGCTGGAGAAGCCATCAATCGCCAGCACATGGGTCACGCCAAACATCACCAGTTTCTCATTTTGGTCCATGTGGATCTTGTGACCCACATAGGCTGCAGTATATGGAACTGGATTGAGGTTCCTGGCTCCCTTAAAGACATACAAAAAAGAACAGCATACTCAAACCATACTCAAAGTTCAAAGTTGAGAAAACAGCTAAAGCATGAAGTGGGGCTGCTTGTCTAGGTGTAACCACCTGTAGCAACTATATAGAAAAAACCCTATAGAAACCACCTGTCAGCCTAGCAACCACATAATAACATCCTAGCAAAAAAAATTCCTTTTTAAAAGTTCCTCCAACTAGCTCTCAAATGTGGGAAAAATATAATAATTAGGCTATACATTTGATAAAAAAAAAACCTACCCTGCATCGTTCCCGATGATATGGTGGATGAATGTTGCGCAACGCATGTCCCACACGACCCTCTGATGCACAGGCTCCCGCGGCTGCAAGATAGCCAGTCATCATCTTCCTGCCATAGGTAGGACCAGTCTTAAGGTAAAGATAAAATGTAATTAAATTGATTGAAAACTTTATTAACAGATTGCAGAATGAATGGGTACAATACGGCTCAATACAAAACTGCTAAGAGGATGCAGACCAGAAAAAGACTTTCGTCTTGTTTACATCATGGTCCTCCATTTTCAATTAATCATAACATTTATGACATCAGATATACAGTACTGTTACATCCAGACATTTATGACATACAAGATATACAAATATGGGCTGTGGGTAGGGCGTTCCACATTGATGTGTGTTAGGGATTAGCCTATCCCTGGTCGTGAGTTCTTAATTGATTTAGTTGTGGACCAGTCGGCCGAAAGACGAAGCGGAGGACAGAGTATTTCTCAAACGGAGCTTTTATTCATTAGAGAAGAAGACAGTCAGTCACCCCGCACGGGCACATCACCAGTCGACAAAAGAGAAAAAAGAGGGAGCCAAGTGTCCATATTACATGTCACTTTATACACTCTTGAGAAAGGGGAGGGGCGTGTGTGTATGTCTCTGTGTGTGTATGTATGGGTGTTTGTGTGGTGTGTGCTTGTGTGTGTGTGTGTGTGCTGAAAGGGAGGGACATGATTTTGCATGTATAACTGCCAGAGAGAGAGAGTGCCAAGGGAACTAGGACTTTGCATGTTCCGCTACATGATTTTGCATGTGTGTACACGGTCATCAGGTCACGCCACATGCAGGGGAAGAGAGACACAGACTTCTAGGCATATTCTTCATTAAGGCCTTTAGATATATAGAGGATATTCGTCATCAATGAACTGAAAAACCTATCATGTGGCATAATTGCGAAACGTGTTTAGTCCCTATTGTAACTCACGTATTTATTACAATACGATCAAATACACCCAACATCGTCGTCGTCTGGACAAGGCCTAAAAGCCACATGATATAGCCTGTAAGGGCAACCTAACAAGAAAAGATGCCAGTGAGGGAATACTGGGTGAAGCTCTTTCTAACGCGTGGTGCTTGTTGGTAATAAAATGATGTCTTCTCCTTGAGTACGTTTGAGAGTTTTTATTCTTACTTGCAGTGTGGACAAATATAAGCATACTGTAACCTCTGTGTTTAAACTGGAACTTAAACACAGGATAAGTGCTACAAAATAAAACCCAAAAAGTGACTCAATATAACTGAAAACAAAACAAACGCGCACGGTTAAAAGACAGTGTGGCTTCCGGGCAGCTACGTAGTGGGCAAGGCGCTCGCCACGAATGACGGAGACGCTGGGCTTGCCTGTTCGAGCCCAGCGCTCCACATTGCTTTCAGTTTAGCTGGTCGATGGGTGGGGATCGGGCGTTGTGGACAGCGACTCCTACAGGTCGGTTGGTGCGCCTGCGCAGTAGAATCAGGAAGTGTCGGGGGCGCGTGTTGCTTAATAACAGCGGAACAGTGCAAAAATGCTTCCGCTTTCGTCACCGCACGCCACTACGGTAAAGCGCCTTTCTTTTCACGCCGCTTAGACAAATGCTATGGCATTTCCGCGTACATTGCAACGAATCACTTGGAACCTCGGCTGTCTTTAACTATGAGTGAACACAACTGTCTTTAACTATGAGTGAACACAACGCAACATTGTAACGTTAACGTGTAATTTACTATGGAATATAGTATATTATCGCGACGATTGTAACGTTAACGTGTACTTCGCGAATATAGTATATTATCGCGACGCGTCGTCAGACTAAACGCTGTTGTGAACACAACACATTGTAACGTTAACGTGTACTTCGCGACGCGTCGTCAGACTAAACAGTGTTGTGAACACAACACATTGTAACGTTAACGTGTACTTTACTATGGAATATCAGAAGAAACTACTCAACCTCGGCTGTCTTTAACTAAACAGTGTTGTGAACACAACACATTGTAACGTTAACGTGTACTTTACTATGGAATATCAGAAGAAACTACTCAACCTCGGCTGTCTTTAACTATGAATGAACACAACACTCTAACTCACCATGTTTAGATAATAAAGTACTCAACCTCTACTTGTCTACTGTCTGACTGAACACAACACTCTAACTAACTTACCATGTTTAGATAATGAAGTACTCAACCTCTACAGTCTTTAACTATGAGTGAACACAACACTCTAACTTACCATCTTTAGATAATGAAGTATGCAACCTCTACTGTATTTAACTATGAAGGAATTACAACCTTTATTTAATGGTTAATATTTTGATAAAAGGTAATTTACTATATTTGTATGGCATTTACACTTAAAGTAGAAAAACAAAAGTAATCTGTAAAATAAGTGAATTTCCTGTGAAAAAACATTTATTTTTTACAGTGTACGTTACACACACAAATGCTACAGTCATTATGACACATTTTACAAAGAATGTCTTGTATGAACTACCAGTAATATAAATAATATTAACAACAAAAATGTGTTCCATCTTCATGTCAGATGATTTTCAAAAAGGAAAATGTACTACGCCTCTGTCGTCTACTCTAAGCCATCCTAGGTTGTCAAAGTGGGCAGGGGTGAGGTGGGTTCTAGACCCATGTTACTGACCAGACACTCTATATCAGTGATGTCTGTTTACTGCAGAGTGGAGGGACTGGGAGACTATGAGCTTCAATGTTTTGAGAGGATAATGTCTTGTATGAACTACCAGTAATATAAATAATATTAACAACAAAAATGTGTTCCATCTTCATGTCAGATGATTTTCAAAAAGGAAAATGTACTACGCCTCTGTCGTCTATTCTAAGCCATCCTAGGTTGTCAAAGTGGGCAGGGGTGAGGTGGGTTCTAGACCCATGTTACTGACCAGACACTCTATATCAGTGATGTCTGTTTACTGCAGAGTGGAGGGACTGGGAGACTATGAGCTTCAATGTTTTGAGAGGATAATGTCTTGTATGAACTACCAGTAATATAAATAATATTAACAACAAAAATGTGTTCCATCTTCATGTCAGATGATTTTCAAAAAGGAAAATGTACTACGCCTCTGTCGTCTATTCTAAGCCATCCTAGGTTGTCAAAGTGGGCAGGGGTGAGGTGGGTTCTAGACCCATGTTACTGACCAGACACTCTATATCAGTGATGTCTGTTTACTGCAGAGTGGAGGGACTGGGAGCTCAGCAGTTAGCTCATGTTAGCTCAGTAGTTAGCTTCATGTTAGCTCCATGTTCAATCAATCAATCAATCAATCAATCATGTACAGTTAGCTGCATGTTAGCTCCATGTTAGCTCAGCAGTTAGCTCATGTTAGCTCAGCAGTTAGCTCATGTTAGCTCAGTAGTTAGCTGCGTGTTAGCTCCATGTTAGCTCAGCAGTTAGCTCATGTTGCTCAATCAATCAATCAATCAATCATGTACCTCGGCGCAGCTGAATAACAATAGGAGTGATCGCCTGCTGCGTCCATCACGTGTATGGTGATTAACCAAATTGAACCAAAGCGTGTTAATATGTAACCAAATTGAACCAATAATGTGTTATATGTGTCGAACCAAGGCGGGATCTCATGCGCATGCGCGGGCACCTCGCAAGCACGCCGGCGCACGCACCTGAGCGAGCACGCCGCCGGTGCACGCACCTGGGCGAAGGAAAATTAAAGGCGCATTACCGTAGTGGCGTGCAGTGACGAAAGCGGAAGCATTTTTGCACTGTTCCGCTGTTATTAAGCAACAGGCGTCGGGGGCAGCGTGAGCCTCCCACGCGTTACTCCTTGACACTGAGAGATCGAGCTGCGCAGGTGAAAAGATGCGACTGCTGTTACCTCAAGTACCGGAGGGGACTTGTGCTATGTATGACTTAGTCCACATTGCAGCCGGCTTGTGGGAGGCAAGAAACAGCGTTCGTGACAGGGGAGGGTTGAATTGGATGATACGAAATTGGGATGGGAGAAAAATATAGAAAAATGGGAGAAAAAGTGGATAAAAAAAAGACAGTGTGGCTTCCCTGTGATAATTACCCAATTCCCTCCCGCTGCACACCTGTGAACACATACAGGCTCTGCCTGAGCACATCTGAGCCCCGCCTCCTGTGCCCACTGCCAGCTAATTGGTCAACACCTTCATGGTAACAGTGCCTTCATTCAATAAAGTAACTGCAGAAAATCATTAAATTGGCTACAACATAGCCTATAAACAAGTAAGCGATAGTTTACACACTGTAACTAGCCCCTTTCGTGACCTTGTTGGCGTGCATCAAGTTAAGTAACGTTCTCCCGTAGCTCGAGCATAGCAGCTGCCATCTGACAGAAACATGTTTCGGGTTGTGTCATCAAGCTAGTTCTGTACATTTTCATAACCCCTCCCCAGATACGAATAGGTTATTTAATTTCGGTGTCCTATTTTGATATGTTTGGCGGTTCAGTTTATTTACGTTGTTAATTTATAGTAGCTTAACTTTCGAATGAGTGAGAAACATGTCTGTTCACCCAGGTTGAAATTGAGACTGAGAAAGCGCTTATAGAAAATGTCTAATATGTTCCACATAAACCTGGAAATAATCTGAACGTTTCAGGATTCGGAAACATTTAAAAACACAAGAAGTTATGACAAGTAAATAGAAGAATAAATAGATGGGCTTTCTCTGTGTCTGTCGTTTCTCGAATTTCAATATACAATGTAACAATATAACCAGCGTAGACCCATGTTCACGTAAAACTTAACTGTAGCCTACCTCTTGTATTGCAGTGAAGACGGCGGCTTCTACTTGATGGTCCTTCATTCGCTGTCGTTGTATGCCATGTTCTGTACAAAAACGGCGAATATTTGCGATGGAAGCTCCTCTTTGCAACCCACATTCAAATACCAAGTGGTTCCGTATATTTTCATCGCTATAGCCACTTTTAACCATGTTCTCTATAACCGCCAAGTATGGTAACAGGCTGGAGTCCATAATGATCAGTTCAAACCAGTGACCGTTAGAGAGATTATTTAAAAGTGGGAGAGATCTTTTTATAGGGCTTTGGTTCAAACTGTGGCGCCAATGGGTTGGCGCGCAAAGAAAACCGAACATATTACGGAAGCCGAAATGAGTCTTTGATTGATTGATTGATTGATTGATTGAAAACTTCTTGAAAACTGATCTATTTATTCTTGATTTGAAATCTTTATTTCGAACATGTAAATAAATACAAACAATATAAAATCTAAACAAATCATTGATCTCAAGAAATTAAATGAAAAAATAAATAAATAAAAATAAACAAAAGCAAAACATAACTCAATTTACATGTTCGAAAAGGAACACTTATACACTTATTTATTTACCTCATTTAGTTTTAGCATATTGTATATTTTTGTATAGTGTTTGGTCCTTATTCTTTAACTCTTTACTGTATGAAGCACAATTTCAGGAGGGTCATAGAGAACCAAGCATTTCACTATAATTTACCTTAATCCTCAATAAACTCCAATATGTCCAAAACTCTGCTGCCCGCATGCTCACCTCCACCCGTCGCTCTGATCACATCACCCCTGTCCTCCACGACCTCCACTGGCTTCCAATCAAATACAGCAGGGGTTCCCAAACTTTTCAGGCCAGGGCCCAGAAAATAAGGCATCAGAGAGCCGCGGCCCAATGCACATCGTCTGGCTTTTTTTTTTCTTTTTTTTTTGCCATGCGACCGATTTTTTAAGCCAAATATCACTTCAATCCTATTAAGTTAGTTCAAGTTAGTTATTCATTTATATGTGCTATTTATGAGAGGGCTAACTTGTTGCAAAATAATAATGATAATAATAATAGCCTCATTAAAATACTATTGTTGCTTCGGTTGTTTTCAGCGTTTTATGTGCATAATCTGTTATTTAGTTTGAAATGTTCGTTGAAATAAGTAGATTTTTCGTTTTTGTTTATTTATTAAGTTAATATAAAACCATATAGTCACATTTTAGAATACAATAGAATAGAATTTTAGAATACAACTAGAAACACTGTCCTGGTCTGCTTCTAAGTTCAGTGGCCTGACAAAAATAATAAAAAAATAAAAAATAAAAAATTATATATTTTTTTTTATTTTTTATTTTTTTTTAATCATCTCGCGGCCCACCCGTGGCTGCTCGCGGCCCACCTTTGGGTCGCGACCCCGACTTTGGGAACCACTGAAATACAGGATACATTTTAAAATACTACTCATCACATTCAAAGCCCTCAACAACCTTGCCCCTCCCTACCTGTCCGACCTCCTCCACCGTCACACGCCCACCCGTCGCCTTAGGTCTGCAGATGCCAACCTCCTAACACCTCCCACGACCAGGCTCCGGACCTGGGGCGACAGGGCCTTCGCTGCTGCTGCCCCCTCCCTCTGGAATGCCCTCCCCAGCCATATCCGTGATGCAAACACCCTGACATCTTTTAAATCAGCCCTCAAAACTCACCTTTTCAATCTTGCTTTTGACCTCTAATTCTGTCGGTGTTATTTTATTTTTGTCATGTATTATTTTTGTTCTGTTTTTTTGTTTTGCCATAGTTTGTCTCTCCTGCCCATGTAAAGCGTCTTTGAGCACCTGGAAAAGCGCTATATAAAATAGATGTATTATTATTATTATTATTATTATTATTATTATTATTATTATTATTATTATATGTGACAAATAAATAAAACTTGAAAACGGATTCTACCACCATGGAGACAGGCGATAAGATTTTTTCTTCTTCTCGCCTGTCTCCATGGTGAACGTATACCAGAAAACGGTAGAAATACTTGATGAATTTAATGGAGATTTGATTTAGTAACAGCTAAATTATATCAAAACATCCATTTACAAACTCTCATCCATTTACAAACTCTTACAAACTCTCTTACATGCTTGCACCTCATGGTACCAAAGCACCTCAAAGGCGCTAAAAACTAAATTACAAACATGCACAAAACAAACTGGTCAGACAGCTTGACCTTACTCCTAGAACCCACCTCACCCCTGCCCACTTTGACAACCTAGGATGGCTTAGAGTAGATGACAGAGTACAGCAACTTGCAATGGGCCTGGTCTACAAGATACACTACACGACCAAGGTACCCATGTACATGTCAAAATACTTCCCAAAGGTCAGTGAATACCACGATCACAACACCAGAGGGAGCTCCACAAATCATGTTAAACCCAGATTCGGCTCAAACAAGGGACTAAACACGTTTCGCAATTATGCCACATCAATGTGGAACGCCCTACCCAAAGCTGTAAAGGAATGTGAATCACTACCCACTTTCAAAACCACTCTCAAGGAACACCTACGGGAGACTGCAATTCGAAACTGGCCCCTGTAAATGTCCTAACCCAACCCCCTCCAATGTACAGTAATTTACCTAGTATGGTGTTGTCAATATTCCAATGTCCAGTTTTGCTTGTTTGTACAGTGTTTCCCCCCTCTGTGGTAGACACTACAGAAGGTTAACCATTTCACTACCACATCAAAAAAAGAAGGTTAACCATCTGTAGTGTGGTAGTGAAAGGGTTAATTTTTTTTTCTTTTTTTCTACTTTTTCTCCTCCTTTTTCTGTGATTTTTCTCCCCATCCCAATTTACCTCTCGTGCCAATTCTCCCTGTCCTGTCCTGATCGTTGCTCGCATATGCCCCCCACTGGCCGGTTGTAGGGAGGATAGAAGCCTTGCATCACATGTCCCCTCCGATACATGTGGAGGCAGCCTGTCACATCTTTTCACCTGCCAGCGCGGACTCTCATTGGCGAGGAGTAACGTGTAGGAGGCTCACACTGCCCCCGCCATTTTCCTGACTTTGCTGTGCAGGCACCCCAACCGACCTGTAGGAGTCGCTGTTCACAACGACCAGACTACCACCCTTCGACTTCCCACCCGCTAACTCTGCCAATTGAGTTAGTATGACGGACGGCCCAAGCCGGAGGCAACGCCGACAGCCGGATAAGAACCCGGTGTCTCTTGCGTTGGTGACGAGCGCAATGTCCGCTGCGCCACCAAGCCGCCTAAAGGGTTAACCTTCTGTAGTGTGGTTGTGAAAGGGTTAACCCCTTTTGTCGTGTGGCAGTGAAATGGTTAACATTCTGTATTCTCGCGGTGAAAGGGTTAACCATTTGGTAGTGTGGTAGTGAAAGGCTTAAAAGGCACCATGGCCTGCCATGAACACTGATACCCACGCCTTCGTGTCCGCCTGCACCATGTGTGCCCGTGGGAAGTCGTCTCATCTACCACCCACTGGTCTGCTCAGATTGTCCTCTGGCTGTCCCTAGTCACACATTGCCCCTTGCCCTCGATGCTATACTGGAAAATCCCACCCCACCCCCTCTATGAGGAGCTAGCCAGGATGAGCATTATCCCCCCATGACACACCACAAACCGCCTTGGCCAGTATTTTGTGCCATGGTAGCCATCAGGCTCCACAACCGTGGGCACGGACTGCTGCCAATTGCTGGAGAGCTAACGGCTGCATGGTGACCTCGAGAACTGTTAGGACTATCTGACGCTTAGTAATAAACACTGCACGGACTCTGGTGTAGTGTGTTACTCCGGTTTGGACCATGTAGGCCATCATCACTATCACTACTGTCTGATTGAATCCTGCCACTCACTACTGTTATTACTATTATCATTACTACTTGCACTTTGTTCTATGTTCTATTATTATTATTACTACCTAACCCACCTGTAACCCCCCCCCCCCATCTTTGCATGGATGCGTGTCTGTAATTTGCACATCTTGAGAACCATTCATCTGATTGAATTCATGCTTGGTGGGTGTATTGCCCAGGGAAGTGCAAGGTTGAATTTGGTGCCATTTGGCCAGATGGTGGCACTACAGTGCGTGTCTGTCCTTCGCATATCTCGAGAACCAGCCATCCATATATATATGTGTTTTTTTAGTTTTTGGATGTGTGTGATATTATGTCCAAAATAAATCAGCATTGTTTTTTGGTGAAGTGCACCTTTAAAGGATTTGTGTGCTTGCCTACTTGAGTACTTATTCCATTCATTTGAGAATCTCAGTCTTCCTTTTACATTATAGTGTTATATTTATAATTATACATTATATTTGACTAAAACAGAATCCTGGTAAAAACACACGTATGAACTCTGTGATTGTAACATTCAATGTATGTGCAAACCATGAAATAGGCCACTGTTATATTACCTTATTATTACATGGCGTTTTAACATTCGCCAAAATGCTTGATTGCGCTCTGTTACCCGTATCAGCGGTCATTATTGCGCGTTGCCCATGGCAGCGGTCAGTTATCAAGAAATAATTGACCGCTGTCAGGGGCAACCAAGCGCTATTGACCAATCACAATCAAGCATTTTGGCGAATGTTAAAACGCCATGTAATAAATGTTCTTATTGTCTACTCTAGTTCATTGACTCAGTTCTTAAGGGCGAACACCAGGCAACAGTTTTTAATTGTAATTGCTGTACTTTGTGGCTCTAAATTTTTTATTTCGGTTGGTAATGTTTATAAACACTCACTGTAGTAAGCAGTGATGCGCGTTATTGTAATCTGATTACTTTTCCCCGAAAATAGTAATCTAACGCGTTAATCTTTAAAAGCCAGTAATCTGATTGCAGTTACTTGTCCAAGTGGCTGTGCGTTACTATTTCGTTACTATCTCATCATAAATTCATAATGCAGGCGGAATGCAGTATTTTATTTCGTTTTCGACAGTCAAAAATACATTTTGAGCTGTTTTTCTTATTATTATTATGGAGTGACGTGGTGTGGCAGTGAAAGGGTTACACAAGAATGTGTCCCGCGGCGTGACTGGACTCTCTGTCTGTGAGTGACTCTGCTTTGGCCCAATCACATTCCCCATCCACAGTCTGCGAATCAGAGGCAGAGTAGGGCGGGTCTTCACAGCACGTCATGTGACATATGCGCCAATCGTGTGACAGCAGGGCTCCGTTGTTATGTTCGTCTGAGAATTCCACCCCAAAACGCTTGTCTAAACGAAGTGAAACCGCAAGAAGACTTTTGCGGTTTCTGTTCAGACTTCCACCCCAAAACGCTCGTTTAAACGTAGCCTCAGTCAAAATACTGTCTACCGCTAAAAACAGCACATCCAATTGCATTGAAAGCATCTGGAATCACAACACTAGCCGACGCTTCGACTAGGTACAGGAGGACTCGGAGGCCAGCCAAACAGCAAAAGAGAGAGATTGTTTCTTTCCCTATTGATTAATGTATATTTGATGGTGGCAGAGCAAAAGCTCTTATTTGCCAGATTTACAGTTAATTTACATGTTAAAGAGAGACTGATTGTATGTTTATAGAGAGACATTTATAAAAACAATTTAATAGTTACAGTTGATATAATTGAATAGTTCAGCCTGCATTTGTTAGATGTGAATAGATACACTGGTTTTGTACAACCACTGGCTGGCTGCTCTAATGCTGTGAGCATCATAGACTGTTGCTTTACCATAATTGATGGTACAGAAGCTGAAGCACTAGTTTAACAATTTACGTTATGTGCAGAGAAACAAGTTAAAAACAATTTATGCACTTTCAATAAAGCGTTTAAAAAAAACTGTTGGGGGAACGACGACGACTTCGTAACCTAGTTACTTTCAAAGTAACTAAGTTACTCTGATAATCAAGTAATCAGTAAAGTAACTTGGATTACTTTTTAAAGGAGTAATCAGTAATCAGTAATCGGATTACTTTTACAAGTAATCTGTGGCATCACTGGTAGTAAGACAGACTTATAAGCTAATTTCCATCTGATAGAATGTCTGTGAATAAACGCCACATTTTTAAGATAAAAAGGATCACGGATTGGAACTTTATTGTGATATGCTTGTGCCTTGGGTATGAAGAAAATCAAAGAAGTGTGGTTTATTGTTGATACTGCGTGCAACCCCAGATGATTTCAATAACGCACGCATAATTAAACATCATAAATATTTGAAACATTTGAAACCTTCAAAAACGTGAACCAGTGATTTCCGATAAATTTTAATTAAACGAGAAAACCGTTGTTTAACCTTAGTTTAAACAACGGTTTTCTCGTTTAAATAAAATTTATCGGAAATCACTGGTTAAACCGTTGGTTTAAACTAAGGTTAAACCGTTGTTTAACCTTAGTTTAAACAACGGTTTTCTCGTTTAAATAAAATGTATCGGAAATCACTGGTTCATGTTTTTGAAGGTTTCAAATGTTTCAAATATTTATGTTAATAAAATTATAATAAATGGCTTTCTCGTTACTGTAGGTTAAAGGTTAAAAGTCAACCTATCAAAATACAACGACCGCAAAAAGTTAACTATAAAAATAGGTTGCGCCCACAAATATGCCTTTGCTCACAGAACTTGTCTTCAATACATGCAACATGGCCCTCCAAGTTACCCTTTTCCGTGGACTTCGCACAGTACGAATTCGGGAGATGGATGTCACCCAAGACCATTTGGAGAGGATATTTAAGGTTAGTACACATTACAACCGACTAGAGGGTATGTATTATACAGCTACAGGAAATAATATGCCTATACTATTTCTTGTCAGGGCCTGGGGTGATTGTGAGCCATGCAGTAGGCTTTTTTTATCGAATTAATTCGAGACTTTATAGTTAATTAATCGAAAGTAATAACATTTTAAGCGCATATCAATATTTGATGCGAAAAGCAAAATTTTTCAATTCAAATTAATTTTGGTATATGATGAGTGAATCAATGAATATACAAAACCTATTCTCCCTGGCCTTACCGTGTTCTACCTGTTTTTATTACATTAATTGTTTTACTGTGTTGTATTATTTAGTTTTTTATCGACATGCCTTTGAAGCACGCTGCCTGGAAATGTGCTATATAAATAAAATTTACTTGACTATTTATGCAGCAAAATCCTCTTATTAGCTACTACACAGACCAACAGATCAATGCAATTTTTAACAAAGTGCAGCAATTATAATATAGCGCAAAGGACCTTTTGTAAACTCAAGCACTTTCGAGGTAAAAGTAAAACGCAGTACTTTCAAGTACATTCCAGAACAGTTGACCAATGGGGGGAAATCACTCTCAATTTCTCTTTTAATTTTAATTTTTATAAACCAGACAGTGTAAGAAACTGCACACTGAAAAAGTGAGATGCAGGTGAAATATCCTCTCCCCTCCCCCCTCCTCTCCTCTGGCCTTTGATGTTCACCCTAGAGACGGAAAGTCTGGCTGACTGCTGCATGCCCTCGCTTTGACCCTAACCTGTACGCGTCGAAAGCTCTGAAGATTTTGGACAGAAAATATAGTCGGTATCACCACTGTAATATTCTCCACAAATACAAATTACTAAGCATTGATAATTTAATTATCTTCTCATACATTCGTCTGGTTCATAAAATAATTAATAATCCATTGAAACATTTTGTCCTATCGTGTTCTGAGCTGAGAACAAGGGCTTCCAGATCTGCATCAAGACTGCATTGGTGCAGATTTACAGATCACAACCTTTATTTAATGATAATGGTTAATATTTTGATCAAAGGTCTGTATTGTACTGGTATTTACACTTAAAGTAGAAAAACAATCTGTAAAATAATAGTGAATTTCCTGTGAAAAAACTATTCTGCCCAGAGATGCAGGTGAATCCCCTCCCCCCTCCTCTCCTGTCTGGCCTTTGATCACATAGTCTCTGCCACATGCAGCTACCACTCAGGAAGGGCTATCATATCTGTTGTGAAGGGCCAGATTAAACCGAATATATATATTTATTTATATATATATATTTAATTGTATTTGTATATTCTCTAATATTCCCTGATATCCCTTGTATATTCCTTGTACAATATGCATTGAATATCCATTCTAGCCTACTGAACATCCCATAATAGTCTCCATTCTACTATTGGTCGAGACCTTGGTGCCAGGCTGCCATACCCCTCAGACCCAGTTCAAACGTACCGCTCCACATGTACGAACAAGTCCTAGTTCCGCGTAGGAATCTGACTACCGCACCACTAATGGGACTATTTGTTCATAGTGCGTATATATACTGCGCTACTAAAGTAGGACTTTCTTTTCAGTCCAGTTTCTTACCCTCCAATAGAGTCACAGACGTAAAGCCTCCCCGCGACGCCACGTGCGGGAGTAAGGCCAAGTTCGCCTACCATCGGTATTGAGACATCGTGTATATTAATATTTGAATAGTCA